>NC_088985.1:32413319-32717424 GCF_963932015.1 Anas acuta | reverse complement strand
CCGCCTCCTTCTCCCCGCCTGAGGTGAGGTGAGGGGCGGGCGGCGAACCGCAGGGGCTGTCCCGGCCCGGGGAGCGGCTCCCGGGTTTAAAATAAAAAGCTGAAGAGGGTTTTTGGCTCGGTGCTGCTGCGAGGTGTTCCTGAGCTAGCTGTGCTTGAGCACACAGAGGCTGGGGGCAGCCCTTGGGGGTGTCGGGTCTCTGCTCTACCTGCCCGCATGGCTCCCTGGCCACCGAGCACCTGTGAACGCTGCCAGGGCTCTTCGGTGCTAGGTGTGATCTTAACGAAAAGGACCGCGAAATAAAAATAATTCCTCAGTGACCACCCAGCGGAAGGTGGCCCCTCACCTCCTGCAGTTTCTCAGGGTACACGGCAGCGTTTCAGAGCCCTTCTGCATTTCCAGCAGCGTTCCCTCTCGTTTATCTAAAGTGGGGTAAGATAAGGAAGTTGAAACAATTGCAATAGCCTTGAAGTTGTCTAAAATTAAGTCGTTTACTCAAAACGCGCATACGTGTATAAACTGCTTACTAAGTTAACACGTTTCTGTTCAGCATTATGCTACATGATGCTAACGCTCATGTAAATGTGTCTTGTTTTGTAGCCCAAAATCTTCCAAATTCTGATTGGGAAAAGAAGGTGACTGACTATTTCAGAGAGAAATTAAAAGAAAATAATGCTACTAACTGGGTAAGGATCTCTTCTGTCATTCTTGTGGAGTTAGGATCTTAACCTGGAACTTAGGAACAGCATTCTTTTTACCTCTTAATTATTGCGGTGATCTGTTCTTTAGAAGCTCTTCCTTCTCAGAAGCGTATTTCTAGATTTTAGGCCTTTGTAATACAGATTAAAGCAACTGAAATGTAAATGACCTATGTAAAACAAAGATGTAAAATTCTAATTGAAACTGTGGAAGCCAATCCACTTGACTTTAGTGTACTGTTTTGCCCTGGCCATAACTGCTAAATGCTGCCTGTTTGTAGCATCATCCGGTAGATGGCAGGAGCTGACAAATTCTGTCACTTCTGAAAGCCTTCACGCCACCCGGTTAGTCTGCAGTAAGTGTTTGTACACCACGAGTTTCTGAGCTGCTGTTCATAAACCCCTTCTCACATGACCCTTTATTGCTATGCTGGAAACTTCGTGTGGGTTGAAGAACTACGTGCTTAGACTCTCACATTTGAGGAAAAAATACTCTGCTAAAACCGTGCTTTATTAGGCTGGGTCAGGCCTAGTTCTGGAAGTTCAGCAGGGAAGCTGTGCTTTAGGTTTAAAAATAAAGCATGCATACTTGGGTTGTACTAGCGACTTTTTTTTTTTTTTCCCAAAGACTGGCAAAAACGGCATCCTGGAACACCACAAAGTGGGTTAAAGTCTTGTGTCAAATCTGTTCTACCTAGGGCTAAAAAAAAACAAGTGAAAATTATTTTTCTTCCTCTGTCAGTGAAAGTGTTCTGTCTTTAAATTTCAAAGACGGTTTACATCAAAGTATAAATGGCAAATCTGTGTTAAATTTGCAGCATAAGGAAGGAACTAAAAGCAAGCTCTCTTAGTCGCTTATGAGGGAACACAGTCTTGTTTCTTAAACTGCTATTTCTTATAGGGCCCCTTCTGTTTTTTTTCTGTTTTAATATTAGGTGTGTTTTTTCAATAAAAAAACGTACCCTTAAAATGGGAAAACTATTCCTATAACAAGTCCCATAATTTCAAGATATACTACATACATGTGTGCTGTTTTTTCTTTTTTTTTTTTCCATTGACATGTTAAAATACATGAAAAAGAGTTGCCCACTGTGAGGGATTTGGAAATTGAAATACAGGTTTTCTGTGGCCTTTTGTTATAGAAATTGTGTGTACAATTGCTCTAGTACATAATATGTTGTAAAAGTGCTAAAGATTAAAATAAGTAAATAAAATCCAATTTATTGCTGCAGTAATTCCCAGTTGAAGAGTTAGTTTAAAAGTTTGTTGTAGAGTTCACGTATGCTTTCAGTGAACCAAAATGCATTTGTTAACAGTGTAGTGTTGGGATTGAAAAAGGGATGAGACCAGTGCCCAGAGAAGCTGTGGCTGCCCCATCCCTACAAGCGCCCGAAGCCAGGCTGCATGGGGCTTTGGGCAGCCTGGGCTGTGGGAGGTGTCCCTGCCATGGCAGGGGTTGGAACTGGGTGGGCTTCAAGGTCCCTTCTAACCCAAACCATTCTGTGATTCTAGTTTTGGAACTAGAAGAGTTTGGGAACTGTTAGTGTTATGATAATACTAATTATTACCTTTAACAGCTATTGTGGGAACTCCCAATGTTGAGATACATGCGCTTTGTTACTGCTTGGATTGTGGCACTAAAAGTGGGGGGGAAAGTACCCAAAAAATACAGTATGTGCTACCTGATAAGGCACGGAATTGTCAGAGGCAATTAATCCTATCAACAGCAACAGATAAAAGTTTTAGCCAAGGAAAAGAGCAGTAGGATGTACCAGATAAAAATAAGTTGGTGACAGCTTTTGTGATGGTTTTGGTGTACTTCAGGGCACTTCTTAGTAAGCCAGTTGTTTAGACCAAGCTCTCTTTTATAGGTTCCATCGCTGAATGATGTTCCCGTACATTACCTGAAGCCCAACAGTTTAGTGAAATTCCGCTGCATGGTTCAAGATATGTTTGATCCTGAGTTTTATATGGGAGTGTACGAAACAGTTGACCCAAACACAAATGCACGTGTAAGTGAAAAACCAATTTATTATTTTAGGAAGTGCTCAGCATTTTTCTGTTCTAGTCTTCATATTTCTCTAGTTTCTGAGTTAAATGTATGGAGCCTTGGCACTATCCGATAGTAATTCTGTTTGTGGAATTCAAATGGTATCAGTGATGTATCACTACTTATAATTCTGTTGGGGAATTTGGGGAATAAAAATTAGCTTAAAAAATGAAAGCTTCAGCAGTGTGTCTTTGAAGAACATAAGACTGCAATAATTTTGATATAAATAATTCATACGCAGGTTTCTGTCAGAAAGAGAACGATTGCATTGTCTTTTCTCCTTCTTGACAGGTTTTGCATTTTGGTAAATACAGAGATGTGGCGGAATGTGGGGTAAGTTACACAAGTTATATGAATTTTGAGATGCAATATTGGACGGAAAGATGCAATTTCTAAGTGTGGTGTGAATTATTTGGTGCTTATCAGTGGATTCTTGGAAATGCTGTTCTTAAAAACACAAAATTAATCTAAGTTTTGGACAGCAGAGTATTCCTAACTGCTAATACGCATTTGAAATTTAGCAGGCTTCCAGCTATTTCTCTTGCATTTAAAATTCGTTTTGCTTGGGTGGGATCAGGGAGAAAGCACAACAAATCTTGAAAATTTCTGCTGTGGAAAACAACCAACTTTTGGTAGTACAGTGCTGTTAGGATCAAAACATTGTAGATGCAGACTGGTTAGGTTCCCTATTTCATGCAAATGTAATAGCGTGTGTTTGTTAAAAGTTCTGGCTCAGTAACTGTACCTATGGAATTAGTTTTAAAAACAAAAAATGCTCTGATCAGATTTTTAGTATCATCATGTCTGTTGGTGTTGTAGCCTCAGCAGGAAATTGATCTGAACTCCTCGCAAACAGTCACCTTGGAGAGACAGACGTTCTACTGCGTTCCAGTGCCTGGGGAATCAGCATGGGTGAAAGAAATATCTTTTTTGTCTGCGCTAGTGCTGTGTTATACAAACAGTGACCATCAGCTAATTCATTAGATTTAAGGAAACAAATTATTTGAAGTTTCTTTTTTTTTTTTTTTTTTTTTTTTTTTTTTTTTTTTAAGGCATGGGTAGATGGTAGATATAGAAGATAAAAGGAGAATTGGTTTTACAGAAGAATTAGGAGCATTTCTTTTTGAATTGCAAGAGATTTAGACTAGGTTTTCAACTATGCTTGGGGGAATCTTGACTATTTCTCTTAATCTGTATTTGCATGTGTTTAGAAAACGGGAAGCTTCGGTTGAGCCATGGGCATTCTGTGGGTATTTTCCAATTTACTGTGTGAGCATCCTAATTTAGTCTCATATAAGTACCTGTAGCTGAGCGTGGTTGACAATAATTCTTGAAAAATTTTAAATACCATTTTTAATGATTCGACGGTATATCACTTTAGCGATGAGTACAGGAAATGGCTTGGGGAGACACAAATCATGGTTTAGTTTTTTGTAATAAAAGGAAGTTGAATTAACTGAGAGAAGTGGTTACAGGATGCTTTTAAAAGCTTCAGGGAGCTTATATTCTCTTCTCTGAGGGAGTGGGTGATGTGTAGAAACCTTGAAATATTTTGCATGTTGTAGGAAGATGGATTTTGGTAAACCTAATACGATTTTGATATCTCCTGTTTTTAGTTCAGAATTTAAGAAAACTACTTGCCATTGGCACAGACTGCCAACACAACTTTAAAATTGACATAACATATTTTGTAACCAAATGATTGGCAAGAGTTATTTTTTGAGGAATGCTTATATCAAAGTTCTGCAGCTATGGAGATTTAAAAATGACCTTGACTATTATGAAAATACTGAGCATCATTTCAATGTTTGCTCATCATGCTAAAAAAAAAAAGTGTATTAACTTTATCAAAATTAATTTATAAATATGCCAGCAATGGTACCTTACAATTTCTGTGATTACGTTGAAAATAAACACATAGAAAATGTTTGCATACTTGTATCAGGTAGCAACTCTTCTTACAAAGTCTGTTCTGTGAGGTTGAGCTGCAGAAGAGAGGAACTTGTTGAGATTGAGTTGTTTCTGACTGCCTGCATGTTCTCTGGGCCTGAAGACAACGCTTTTTTTAGAGACTGGTAGTGGAAAAGGACTTCTTGGGGTAGGTTGTGTCCATTTTCAACAAAGCCTATGATTGCTGTATGGTTCTAAAGCAGGTTACTTTACATTGATGACATCTCTTCAGATATGTAAGGTTTACATCATTATTTTAATATCTTGTTCAAAATTGAATATTCACGTTTTGTTGCCAAAGCTTCTTTTGCCTGGATTTTCTCAACTGAGTGTGGTGTTGTCCTTAATCCTCAATTTTACGCCTATATCAGTGCAAGCCAAGCGCGAGTTAGTCCTTCTACATCCTACACACCAAGTCGCCATAAGAGAAGCTACGAGGAAGATGAGGATATGGAACTGCACCCATCGAAGCAGAAAGAGCAACATATAGGTAATGCTCAGAATTGACAACTGGACGTTAGGGTATTCTAGCAGAATTTGCAGGAATTCCATTTTTAGAAATTGCAATGTTTTCAGTTGTTTGAACTAGTAGTGTTATTGGAAACTTGATAACTATTTTGGTGGTTCTGTTGAAGTCATCAGTGGATTGAGTAGTGTTGGGTGAGCCTATGGTGTTGTGCTTGGATATTGTATGACTTGTTGGTATCACTTCCTAGAGTTAGTAACACAATTCCTAAAATAAACGTTTTGTTCAGCACCACTTGTGTATTACATTTCCTAAATGACAGCACGTTAAGGGATTTATGGCAGCAGGATGAAATTTAGGAGTTCTTATTTAATTTTCAACAAGGAGATTTAAAGATAATCTGGAGAAAATTGCGATTTCTTCTGTCTTACCGTGTGTGGATGTTGCTGCGTAAACTGAGGCCAAACTGCATCTTGATTAGATGATTATTTGATACAGAGAATAGTGTGCTTCTAAATATGTCTCCTACAGGCTTCCCTTTTTTAGCTCGTGCAAGATCTACGAATCTAAATTTGTAAGGGAACCAGATAAATACCAGATTCTTTGTAGCATCTTAAGGAAGGCTAGAAGAAACCTTTGAAGAAGATGGTATTGCCAAAACTGAGTTAGGATGATATGCAATGCCTACTCATTTTGTGATCTGTTTGTGAGCTATTTGTTTCAGTGCTTTTCTATGGAGATGCCACTTAAAGACCAGCATGGGTTTGGATTTTGTTTTCTTTTTTTCTTTTTCTTTTTTTTTTTTTTTTAAAAGACTTGGGCGAGCTGTCCTTTAAACAGAAAAATGTTCTTCTCTTCTCTTCTTTTGAAGAGAAAATGGTTTAAAATTATCAGCCCAATAAAAAGAATAAAAATTCAGAAGCTATGGCTTTCTTTTATTTGGTGTTTTATGTCCATGTGGTTTGTTTGCTGAATTTTAGGGTTTTATTTTTGTATTTGTACTGGTTTACAAATGTTTTATTAGATAGTTTATACTGTTTTGTCTTCGTATTTGGACTGATGAATTGCAGCTTAGATTTTTATAGCTTTGTTACTGCTGAACATCTAATGAGATTCTTAATGTAATGTTTTGTTGATGTGTACTCTAACCTTTAAAAATATCCAGTTAAACTTGAGATGCAGAAAGATACTGCCTGTGCAGTCCTACAAACTTTAAAATAATTGAACTGATGCAGTTTAGGCATTACATTTTTTAAAATCAGGTTGTTTGGTCACATTTTATGAAGACTTTACTCATTACTAAGAAACACAGATCTGTACACACATTCCTGCTTATCTTGGTAAAGTAAAATATGTGAAACTTCTCTGTTTTGAGGCAGAATATTCTCTGTAATATACGGCTTTTTAAAAAGTGTATTTTCCCTCTGGCTTTTTGTTAAATTAGTTTAATGCAACGTTGCTTGCTGCAGGGAGTTGATCACTTTGCATTTCTGTTTAAAGAGCCCATGAATCCTTTGTTTTTCAGGCAGTGGTGGTGATATTCATGGATGTGGGGAGCCAAAGAGATTAGAAACTGAAGCTTCTGCGGGTCATCATCTCATTTCTCCCAACTGCTCCCCTCCTCTTGACTTAAATTTTCCATTGCCAGGAGAGAAAGGACCGGCATGTCTCGTAAAGGTAAGATAAGCAGACAGAAGATGAGCATGACTGTGGCCCCAGTGAGGCAGACGATCTGAAGTTAAAGTGCAAGTAGCCTTTAGCTTATAGGCACTGTTGTCTTTCAAGTCTAAAAATCTTGTTTCTACAAATAATTGCATTATTTCTCTTCTCTACTGCTCTCTTTAAATTGCTGAAATCATTCAACAGCGTTCACTGGATCTTCTCTGCTCTCACTGCTCTTGGTGAGGGATAGGAAGAAAGTGTTACCAGATGCTCAAGTATGGAGCTGATTCTGGCTTTTGGTTCTTTGCTTTTAGGATCTGCCCTCTTAAAGAAAAAGTTGTGATGAAAAAAGCCAAAAAAAACAACACTTTAGATACTTTGTATTGTATTTGAAATAGTCTTTAATTCTTTAGCACGCTGTATTGACTGTGAAACCTCCAGCACAAAACCTCTCTCTCTGTGGCAGGTATATGAGAGCTGGGATAGCTACAAAGTCAATGATGTTCTGGAGGTGTATGGCATTCTGTCTGTGGATCCAGTGCTGAGCATAGTAAACAATGAAGAAAGGTAAGGCTTAGCTGGTGTGTGATTCTGAAATCAGGATGTTTTTTTGTTTTTATTTTAATGGGCAAAATAGTTGTGGTTATCCCTTTAATCCAGGCAGGAAAGAGTGTAAATACGTAAAAATAGCATACAAAAATAGGTACATCCATACTCTTGGATACCTGATGCATTTTTTTTCTAGGGTGTTGTGCAGTCTGTAAAGAGGAATTGCTTCTGTAGCTAAACGTTCCGTGAGCTTTCATGCCTATTTAACATTCAGTGAGCAAATGAATAGGAAACAGCGCTTTAAAATGATAAAAATATACTTTTAAAATTTGTAATTCCCTAAACAGTTCAGTAAAATATTAAAAACAAGCAAAAAATGTATTCATAGGTAGTGAAAGTGACCAAAATGAGTGTAAATCAGGATGAACTTTTCATTAATTAAAGTTGTACCATAGTATACATACTATATTATATCATATTGTACTGCTGGCAGAAACTTCTGGCTTCACCTGCTGTTCTGTGATTACTTACTTGACAAAATACCATATAACCCAGAGAGATGCAAGAAATCAATTACTAAAATAATATTAACAACCTGTCTAACACAGGTACTACTAATGCCTTGAGCTTCAAATAAATAATTCGTGTAGGTAACTTTATCTTTTTGATAAGTACAATATCAGGAGTGCAGTGTGTCCTTTATAGTGCCAGCTTCTTAAAAGGAACTCAGCCTGGTCAGCTGCTTTTGGTTATCATCTTTCTGACAGAAAGCTAATCCTGGATTGACAGCTCAGTTGGAGTCATAGATTTATTTATTTTTTCCTGCATGTCATTCTATCGCAAATAGACAAAGTGGCAGTGTTTAGTAATGTTTTCTAATGTGAAGATGCTAAACAAAGAAGTTTCTTTTAGTAGAAAGAGATGATGGTCAGTCAGTGAACTGCTGAAGAAGCATTGAAGCCATGAAGCCTTTTAGCTTTAAAGACCAGTTAAAGTTTATCAAATTTATACTAAACTTCACTGTAATCTGATATGTGGAAACTAAGATCCAAAGGTGACCCAGAAGGGATTTATCTTTTTTTTTTTTTTTTTTTTAAGGCATCATCAGGAATGCCAAAGCTTGTATATCTGAACTTTTAAATTGAGAGATAATACCTGAAAGTTCGAGTTAGGTATGTTGGGATTTTTTTACTCAGCCAGTGATGTAGCTGTTACGTGACTGTCCAGAAGATTTCGTTGTCAATTTCTGGAACCCAGGTAGAATATGAAAATCCGACAAGGGCATACACAGACAAATGTAATAGATTGTTATGTTATTTATTGAGAAGTTGCTGTGGAGCCCTTATCCAGTGCTTGCTGGATGTTACATTAAGTAACATTTCATGTTAAGCTGCATCTTATTAAGTGGTGCAGCAAATAATAAGCGTGGTCTGTTGTTGGGTTTGGTTCGGTTGTTCACTTCGTTTTGGTTTGGTTGGTTTGGAATTTTTTTTTTCCTATTAAAAATAAGAATCAGTTACTTTATGAAAATAATAGGATCCTACTTCTTTGATCAAGCGTGGTCTGGTGGTTCTGTATTGTTGGTTATGTAATTGTGGTTCAGTATTTATGGTGCTTATAAAAATCATAAAGATGACAGTTCTTGTGGTTTGAGTGCAGGAGCAGTTGCCAGGCATTGGGAGCAGATGTTGAGAACGCAGACACGCTGTGTTTGTGGCATGGTCTCAGCTGCACATGGTCAGGTGGGGAAGTTTGCATGGAATGTTTTGAAGTTCAGTTGTGCTGTGCCCTTTCCTAGGGATAACTCAACCCTCGATCCTATGGAGTGCATGGACACAGCAGAAGAGCAGAGAGTACACAGTCCTCCGGCCTCCTTAGTCCCCAGAATCCATGTGATTTTGGCACAAAAATTACAACACATTAATCCATTGCTGCCTGCATGCCTTAATGAAGAGGAGAGTAAAACCTGTGAGTATCTGAATTTGACTTCATTCAATGTAGATGTAAACGTGCACCTTGCTAGGACATATGAACAACTACTTCTTGCCGGTGATTCATGTACCTCTGAGCAAAGATTTGTGTTTAAATCTTCTAAATGAGGAGCTATTCAAAACTACAGAACTGGGCAAGGTACAAATGCCTGTGTTAATGCAATACTGTGCTGCTTTTTCTGAAATAAATGTGACTTAAATGAAACTTGTTCTGGATAAAGCCCAAAGACTTCAAGTTTTTCAGCTGTAAGATTGCTTACATTACTTTCAAATGGAGTACTGAATTGCTGGAAAACCAGATTTCCAATGTAGCATAAGCATGAAAATGAGAAACATACAGGGTAAAGAATGATGATACTGCGATGATAAAAAGGCAATTCTGTTCTTAAGTAACTGCTGCTCTTTGTGGCCTGTGTGACTGTTACCCAAAGCCAGTAATACTCAGTGGGAAAACTAATGAATGTTTGTTTTTCCTAGACTGCTTTGGAGTAACTGTTTGTCTTCATCTAGCTGTAACAAAGTAAGCTTTTATGTAGAGGAAAGGGGATAAGGAATGGCACGTTTTCTGATATTTTTTGTCTTCTGCTCTTTTAACAGTTGTTTCTAACTTCATGTCTGAGCTGTCACCAGTGAGAGCAGAGCTGCTTGGGTTCCTCACACATGCCTTCTTGGGAGACAGTTTGGCCGCCGAGTACCTTATATTGCATCTCATCTCCACAGTGTAAGTGTTCTGGAGTTTGCTGAGAATTTATATATTCATCCTTTAAGACATTTCCTTTTGGGGGATTCTTCACCATTTTGCCAATGAGTGGCAGAAATAGTTTAAATACTGTTCCAGCAGTACTTTATCCACCTAAAGTTGTCCTGTTGTAATAGATGCAGTAAATGTATTTCGTTGACTGAAATACCAAAAGTTTTGTAAGAAGGCCAGTTTCGTGGTGATATATCCATTCAGCATTGCTTTGATAGTTGGACAAAATCTCCAAAATAAACAAGCTTAAGCAGAGGTAAGGTGAAATCTTTTTACCTTTAACTTTTTGTAGAATAGGACATGCGACTGGCTTCTCAAAGACAGCATTTGTTATCTTTATTTACCAACTTAAATGGTTATTGTTTACGTAGTACAAGATACTGAAAGGTGCAGTCTGGGACTGTGTTTAATTAACGTAGGCATTTAATGATAAGTTCAAGTGACTCATATTTAGCAAGCGGTAGAAATTTGCTACCTGAGCTGATGCTGCATCTCAGTGTGCATACATTTTGATCCACCTTCATTGCTGATTAAAATGAATTTGCTTAAAGTTCTTTTGTGTTGGTGTAAACTGTCACTGGATGAAAGAGCACCGTCCTTTGACTCATGAAAATTTCAGGTGTGAAACTTCAGGCAATCTGTTTTGAATAGATTACTTGCTAGGTTTTAATTTTAGACTTTCTTCAGAATGGATTCCAATTTTTTTAAATGTAATTTGTATACAAACCACTTTTCTGTGGTTTTCAAAAATCCCATTTTGCTACAGAGTGAATGACCACTAGAGGAAGTGTTTAGACAATGCTCTCAGACATAAGGTCTGACTTTTATTTTTTGGTGTTTTTTTTTTGTTTGTTTGTTTTGTTTTGTTTGTTTGTTTTGTTGTTTTTTTTTTGGGGGGGGGGTAGTCCTTTATGAAACTGGCAGGCAGATGAGTCCTTGTGTGGGTCCCTTCCAACTCAGGATATATTATATGATGTTTTCAAACCAATGTATGAAAAATCTAGTACAGCACAGATGCTTAATAAAAGTTATTTCAGAGCTGTGAGTGGAATCAGCATCTTACCTTTGCCATACCTCCAAGTGACGTGTAAAAACCTACAAGGTATTTCTCAGCATCAGCAAGACAAGGAGTATCAGCATAGATCTAATCGTAACGTCACAGCAGTGTAATTACCAGCTGGAAGGCCTTCTGCTGGCTTTGTGCACAGTCTGCCCAGAACCCCTGTCCCTAATTCCCATATAAATACACATACTTCAGTATCACTGTGCTTTTCTTTATGTATGCACTTTGTGCTCTTGGGTTAGACTGTGAATGCTCTAACACTTAAACTAGAATGTGTTTTCTCTCTTAGCCGTATCACAAAAAAAAAGTTGAAATTTGTCAAGAATGGGGGAAGATACACGGTAAGAAGAGGGAGAGGAAAGCTGAGGGCAGGTAAAGGAAACGAACGAGCATAATAATTAGGGAAATTGAGCAGTAAGAAAGAGAAAGGATGAAGGAGTATTTACCACAGAACACAAGGAGAAGAGAACATATCACAGGATCTCAAGCTCTATAAATGTACTGCTTTTGTGCAATGCTGCAAAGCCTGCCAAAGCAGTGTGCAGCCTAATTTAGCTCCTTGGATGCCGGAGAAGGAGGAAGAACAGGACTGTTACTATGTATGTATTAGCATTGAAACCCTGCTAGCTATCCGAGGTGGCACGCAGCACTCAAATTGAGTGGTATCTGTGATCACCGGGTTAATCAGATGCTTGCCTAACCTGCTTTGCTTTTGGTTTAGTTATGCAAGACGAGATGTGCTTCCTCTGGGAAAATTCACAGTCAACTTGAGTGGATGTCCAAGGAACAGCATCTTCACAGAGCACATATACCGCATCATCCAGCAGCTCGTTCCCGCAGTAAGAACAACGGCGTTACAGTCTTGTAACGCTTTTAGTCATGAATTTGGGGTAGTTGGCTCTAACAAATAGATTTAGGTAAAGACAAGCTCATTAAACAAAGGTCCTGATAACCATCTAAAGGACAGATAAAAAGGAGATGCTTCATTTTGCCTTTCTGGGTTGATTTATCTAAATGCATAGAACGCTTAATTATTGTGTCATTACTGTTTGTACCTGAGTTTGTGGATACTGTTCTGCAGAAAGTTCATAGTAATTTGATTTGTGGCCATAATAATTACGTTGTGTCAATTTATTGTTTTTGTTTTTTTTGGTTATTCTAGGCATTCAGTACAAGTGTTACGTTTTGGTTCTTAACATAATTATTTTCCTTTAGTAATGTTTTTTAGGCATCTAGTAGATTACTAGATTATCTAGTATAAATGGATAGGGTAAAATGTATTCTGTGGCATGGTAACAAGTTTTGTTTTACTCACTGTGGAGGTTCACAGTTGCAGCTCATGCTAAAGGAAAAACTACTTACTAGGGACGTTGGAGGAGGGGAAATACACTGATGAGTTTCTTTTCCCGTTACAGTCCTATCGCCTACAAATGACAATTGAAAACATGAACCATTCACGATTTATCCCACACAAAGACTACACAGCTAATCGCTTAGTCAGCGGAGTACTACAGCTTGCCAGCAACACTTCCCTTGTAGTGGATGAGACTCAGCTTGAGCAAGGACAGCTTGACACAACAGGTAGAGTGTTTTGTTTTGTTTTTTAATTAAAAAAGTGTATGTAGACAACAAAGATTGATATATTTCAATGACAGTAGTGCTAATTGTGTCCCAGGGATCATTTTCTATTCCAGAACTGTTGGTTTCCATATCCTATTTTGGTGTTCAAAGTAGTTGCTGCCTTTTCAGACAACTTAGAGCATTATCTACTGCTTTGTTTGGCTTTGTGGCTTTTTTTTTTTCCTAACTGTATTTGCTTTCTGGAAGTTTTTGCTTGGAGGTACTGGTATTGAGTCAAAATGAATAGCTCTTCAATGAAAAGTCCTACACTTATTTTTCCCAAGAGTCCCTTTATTGAGAAGTAGTCTCTGTCCCAGACCACAAATGGCTGATAATGAAACACCCTGTGTAGTGTAGGTGCATTGTAGAGTACTCTGGACAGCGTATTTGATACTTGATGGAAGAGGCCATGCATTGGAATAAGTCTTAGTCCAAACTACCTCTGCTTAGAATAGTTTAAGTTCCACCTAATGGTTTTGGTTTCCCCTAAAACAAACCATTTCTGTAATAATTTGACAAGATGATAATATTTTTCAACTGTCCAGTCTTGCTGGCCAATCTAATGATCTCTCTCCAGCAAGGCTTTTTTCCTTACACTGTTAATTCACATTTGCATTCTGTCACAAAATTCAGTGTTTTGTCTTCTTCTGAGAAAAAAAAAAATCTAAGTAGTTACCTGGCTTTGTAGAACAAGAGAAAATTTAGACTTAACCGTTTATTAAGGTGGAAATCAACAATTCTTTGTGTCTATATGGAAAATGGCACAGACACACCTAAAAAAAAAAGTCTGCAAGATTTTTTTCAAGAATTTTTGTTCATTAAAAACAGTTGTGGGGGGAATCAGGTCTGACACTTAAGACCATTTTTCAGAGATTTTTTTCTTGCTTTTCTAGGTGTACGTAATGTGAAAGCACTGGGTAATCTGATAACTTGGCAGAAGGTGGATTATGATTTCAGTTACCACCAGATGGAATTCCCCTGCAATATTAACGTTCTGATCACCTCAGAGGGCCGATCACTCCTACCGGTATGGCGAGGTCATCTTGAATTTGGGGAATCATTAGGGTTGGTAGCTACTTAAAGCACTGAGCGTACCATTCCGGGGACAAAAAGAGGACGGGAAATGTTTTGTGAGTGGTGGTGGGTATGAAAGATTCACCTTCCTCTTGATTGGGAACAAAATACTGATGGCATTGTCTAGTGGCTGAAGTTGCTAATGGATATTGCACCAGTGGGTAAATTCTGCAGATAGACAACTACTCTCAAAGCCTTCCTGTACAGCAGCTTCTGTGGGTGTATGAATAAAGAGTAACAGCTCTGGCATTGACCCTAGCAAATCTGCGTAGCCTAGACTTACCGAATCTCTGACCGCTTGCTTTCTAGCTTTGTGACCTGAGAAATTGCTCTTGCCTTTAAGGAAAACCCATTCCTGCTTGAATAAGAACTTCACGGTGGATTTCACAGATGGAATTGTTAAATATTTAAAAAGAATTACTTTAGTTCTGGGAAATAGTGAGTTTTGTTGCCTTAGAGGTTAAATAAATCTTGGAATAGAAAAACATGTTTTGAAAAGGGATGATGTGTGATTTTATTTTTCAGTCAGATTGCCAAGTCCACTTACAACCACAGATAATTCCACCAAACATGGAGGAGTACATGAACAGCCTCCTAACAGCAGTGCTCCCTTCTGTGTTGAACAAATTTCGAATCTATCTCAGTTTACTGAGGCTGCTCGACTACAGTATATCTGATGAAGTGACCAAGGTATGGAAGACTTCATGAGTATCTTCTCCTTTGTCTATTTGCAAAGAAAGCACTTTAAGCGAATGGTATTGTACTTGCCTATTGCTCTCCCTGGCAGTGATTGTTGGAAGCCTTATTTAAAACTCAAAAGCAGTTTCTTGCCCTGAATGTGAATTCAAGGGTGTGTAGTTGTATTTCAGTATATACTTTATATGCATCCTGCTTGGTAAAACTCATTTTGAGAATAATTACTTTCAAAGATGAGCTAGCCTATTTTTACCCCAGCTGGCTTCCTGACAATGTTTATCCTGTAATTTAAGGCTAATTATGGTGTTTAGCTCCTTGAAGGCTTATCTGATACTGAAGATTCTTTTTGCCACTCAGTTACGTGCTGTGTTGTTTGTAGGCAGTAGAAGAAGACTTCGTAGAAATGCGCAAGAATGACCCTGAGAGCATAACAGCTGACGATCTGCACAGAACTCTGCTGGTAGCAAGGTGGGTAGCAGCGTGCTTGAACTGAAGGCTTTCCAGCAAGCTGGAACCAAACCAAGGCTGTAGTTTGATATTTGCATGAGGCTGGCTGGCAAACGAAAGATGGAATCTGTGACAGGAAAAAAAAGATTCTTAATTCAGAGTGTTTGAAGGCAGTGTTGCCTTTTTTAGTTCTTAAGTTAAGGAAAGAAAACTGTTTTTGTCCTTTTAGTGTATCATGTGTGACAGCTTGAACAAGCGCTTAATTGTTGTTTCTGTTGACCTAGGTTCCTGTCTCTCAGTGCGGGGCAGACAACGCTGTCAAGAGAAAGGTGGCTGAGGGCGAAACAACTGGAGGCACTACGTAAAGCCAGACTTCAGCAGCAGAAATGTGTTAATGGGAATGAACTCTAATGTTCTGTGGATGTCACTGAGAATTTGTCTAATCCTACATGGAACCCATACTAAATTGGGATATTGTTTATACCAGTTTTTTTGTAGATAATTTATACCAAAATGTTATGGATATTTACCCATGCAGTCTGAACACACTATCTCTGTTCAGCCACTTAAACATATTTTATGAAATTTTTTTGGAGCCTGTTTTGTAATTGAGAATTGGTAACAATGAGCAAATTGTTTGATATTAAACTTTAATACTGAATGTGTGTAAACTCATTTCCTTTAAAAGCAGAAAAAATTAACCCAAACAGGGGTAGGCTTTATTTTGAAATAAGCGTGATGGAATTCTTGAACTACTTAATTTTGAGGAACAGAGGTTTCTGCTAAATAGCTTATATAGATGAAACTTTTGACTGCAGGTATCTGAAGCTGTATACTGCTCTTCCTGTTAAGTAAGGGATGCTGTTCCCCTCTGAGCAGCAGCATAATGATGATTATAGTGTGATGGAAAGAATTTATTTAAATTCCACTAGGAAATATCTCTTTACTGTATTTAGAGAAGACTAACTTGTAAATTCCCCTGAGCTGCATTCTGGTGTAACTTCTAAAGTATACATGTAACTGGAGATAGGTGATACATGTGTACTTGTGCAAGAAATATCCTAATGTCTCTATTACCAGTAATGCACCACTTTGATTCTTTGAATAATATCAACTAAGCATTAAGAAGGGTCTACCTACTCACACTGCAGTGTGTGGTGAATGTCAGGTCACACTGCTCCAGTGCTAATGGGACTTGCAGAACTGGTCTCACACAGGGGTGGTTTGGGTGAAATACGGCTCCACTACAGAGTCAGAAAAGACTGCAGAAAGACTGTAATAATAAGGCAGGGAACTCAGGAGAGGGCTGCAAGAATCAGAGTAGTGTTAATTAGTACTAAAGATGACAAGATAGTGCTTCACTTCTTCTATGAACAAGAAAAAAAGCTAAAAAGTAAAAACCAGTCCAGAAACTTGCCCCTTCCAGTTATGTTCTTGCTTACCTCAGCCTCAGTATCAAATCTACTTGAAATATAAGACTTTCAAGCAGGAAGGTGTGATGGGGTAAATTAATGTCTAACTGTCAAAAGACTCAATACAAAAATACTCTAACGAAGAGGACCTTGATGCCCTTTTACCTCACTCAGCTCATAGAGTACTAAAGATGAATATTCCTGGTTTTGTCTTACTTGTTCCACATTAACACAATGTTAAGCACGCACCTGAATGAATACAGAAAAATGTCTTAAGAATTCAAGTTGGGCTAGGAAGGATTTTGGAAAGTTTTCTTCCAGTGACACTCAGGGAATGGTTTGACATGTGTTGGCACATGATTTGAAACTGTCTTTGTTATTTATAGTATTTAGACAAGGCTTAAACTGAAAGAATATTTTCAGATTACTGCCAATCTACTTCTCAGAAGCTGATGATCTCCTATAGCAGATGAGGAGCTCATTTCCACACAGACAAGCCCCAGACTGCTCCCTAAGCCACCTACTTTTTCAAGGTAGCAGAGAAGGTATAGGATTGACATTACAGGTATCAATACCCTGTCCTAAGAAGCAGTACCAGTGCACACTGCAAGCACACAAGTTTGTAAAGGGACTGGTTTAGCTCACAGAAGTCACAATGTAAATATTTATGCAGACCAATTTTCTCCCAACAGAATCACAGCAAAAATACTTCCCAGGCACTCCCACTGTGCAAATTTCTTCTCCCACTCCCAGACACTTTGCCAGTACAAAGGCTTAGGCAGTTTTAGGTGCACCTTTTGGACTGTCTGACCTTTTCTCTCCTAAGGCGAGGACTCTAGCGCTGCAGTTCCAGGAGAAAAAGGATAAAGGACTCAAGTCATTTGTCAGCTAAAGAGTCACGATAACCCACCCTCCATTGAAACTTAAAGTCCCAGGATTCTTCAGTAGCATGTCTTGATACCACATCCCAGAAAGCATTTTTTTCATTTTTTTTATTAAAATATTTCATATATATATTGTTCACATTAAAATACAGCAGTAGTTTAATTTTAAATAGAGCCACAAATATAGACACTCAAAAAAAAAAACCAAACCCACATCACTTGAATCAAATAAATAAATCAAAAAGTTTCAGACCATCAGGATTAGATGATAATGATTTCAGATAAACTAGAAGTCCTAAGACACTGTACTAGCCTACCCATATGACACTAGCTTCTTTAAACACCACGTGCAGCCTATCTACAGTACATGTACTAGAACAGAGAGGCACTGGATCTATAACAGTGGTTAGAGTTAAGGAGGTTGGATTTGCAAACCACAGCATAGTAAGATCCTGCTTTACAGTAGCTTTTAGACAGTGTCCTACACTAGAATGGCATTGCAAGGCATTTCTGGAAAAGAATAATTTAGGTTTCATTTTTTGACACATACACGAGTGCTTTCTTAACCCAATTCCCAGCACGAGTGGAAGTTTAGCCTTATCCTGCAAGTATGCAAAGCTTGAGCTGGTAATGAATTTGGTTTTGATTAAATAATGACAACTATGCTCTGATGTCAACACTGACTTTATGAAATGGTACGCTTGCCTTGTTTTAAGAGATATTTGAACTCCTATATCTAGACAGTTAGTATATATTAAGGAAGTCAGAGCACAGAGGGACCCAGTGCCTAAGGTCAGCTATCTGGCTCATCTTGCTTTATACAAGGCAAAAAAAATGAGCAAGTTGCCACCGTTCAGAATTGGAAAAAATGGAATAGAACAGCTTTAATACAGATGAAGCAATTACAGGGAGTTTGCTCCATTTCCCATTACCTCAAAATGAATCTACAAACTAAATTTGCACTGCAGGATTGTTAGTATTTGCGATTGTACCAATACGCACGCAGTATCTATACTGAAAGTGTCCCAGGAAGTGTCGAAAGAAGAGGACAGCAAGTTTTAATTTCTGGTTAATGTAATTAAATATATATAAAAAAAAAAAAAAGCATTAGGTCCCATTGTGGAGGCACAATTCATAGAAAGCTGCATCTAAAACGTGAATGGAAACAAGTAAAAATACTACTCCAAAAATAAATAACACGTGATTTACCAGGAGGTTATTTTGCTGGTGCAGTGCAAGGAAAGTAAGGTCACAGAAGTGCAGTATAACCATTTTAGTACAAATACTCTCTACATAAGTCAGGAGAGCTACAAAATTAGTCTCAAAAAAATAACTGTGCAACAAATCTAAGATAAACAGCATGCTTATTAAAACCCAGTGTCTAAACTACCTGTTCAAATATGATTTACCCTTCTTTTGTATCAGCTGCCTAAAGGAATTCTGAAGCTTGGTCACAACCAAATTCATTTGCATCTCGCACTTACTGTAAACAAGTTTCTAAATATTTTGATCCCAGTATTCAGTAGCAGTTCATGCTACAATGAGCTCTGATGTTAAAAAAAAAAATTAAGTATTGTATTAACAGACGACTAGGACACAAATTAGCAACTAAATTTGAATTATTCGCGTCTGGCATTGTGTAAACATTTCTTTCAGTTCTTTTTGCTTGACTTCATTTATAGCTTCTGGGTCTGCAGGGCTCTTCTGAACCTTTGCCACAGCAAAATTAATCCCTTGAGTCAATCCTGCTTGCGTGATGTTAGCAACCTGGACCATGGAACTGCGAATTTTAGCAAAAGGAGAGACAGCTCTGCTGCTGCTACTGTCAGCTGGGGAAGGAGTCGTGTGAAGTCCTGTCTCAAGGATAGCAGATGCAGACCCTGGGCTTCTATGAGATTTAGTCAAGTCAGTCCCTTCAACAGCTAAGAGCTGATTTGGCTCGGAAGACTGGACGTCCAGCTTCGATGGTCTGGAAGGAACGTCTCTGATGGTTTCAGCCTTGCTTTCTGCTTTCTTACAGGTATTATTGCTGGTTTTATTTATCATGGGATGTGGCTCTTGAGAGCAAGCCTCTGCCTCAGAGCTGTCCGACACCTTGTTCTGGGCGTCATGTACAAACCTCTGACAGTACACATCAATGGGCTTCGCAAACTCCATCTCCGCATTGTCAGCAGAAGGTACGGGTACGTCCTCGCAGTCCGACTGGCTAGCTTGAGTGACATGGACCTCGGACGGAACGTGAATGCTGATGGTCATGTCAGTGCTGCTTATAGACTGGGAGCGACTACCCAGCCGAGGAGCTGATGCGATGATACCGCAGCTAGGCAGCACGTAGTCTGTCTGCCCTATGTTCTCCAGGGAGTCAGTTAGCTGGTTGTCCTCATCAGATTTAGAATTGGTCAGGAAATCATCTGAGTGGAACGAATCATTATCTGACATCTCTGTATCAGACTCAGCATGAACTTTAGCATCTGCCACCGGGTTCTCTAAAGTTTCAAGGCTGCTATCTGATTTCCAAAGATTAACTTTCAAATTTGGTTTTAAAAAATTGACTTTTACTTCAGGTTTGGTAAAGCTGCCTAACTTCCGAAGATTGCTAATGTTCACGTTGGATTTAGTTTGTTTCACTTTTTGGTTGAGAGATGAGAACTTGCTCAGTAAATAGTTCTTCCCTTGGGCCAGGGATCCTCTGTTCTGAGACCGAATGCCAATGATGTCTTCATGAGGTTTACTGCTCCTCCTGGAAGAAAAAATAAATTTCTAATGTACAATCATGGCATTTTCATTTATAAACCCTGAGTATTCACCATCTTCTAGTCTATTTCTATAATAGAGATTGGAATTTTAGTAAAGGTTATCTTTCCCATACATAATTGTACCCATATAAGCTAATCAAATTTAAAAAAACAAAGAGCATGCCACAGAACAGCAGCCAAACAAGGAGAAAAGCAAGCTTATGCAAACATTTTTAGTTTTGGATGAAACTGGATCTGAGTTCTGTGTACTTATAACCCTAATTCTGTTCATGCTGTACCCAGCATCCAGATACCAAGACATTCTTTTTATAAGAGTTAAACATCACATCATCTTCTATGAATGTTCTTCAAACAAGACCTGAAATGTTATCTGGGCTTGTTAAATACTCGTCTACAATGGAATCAATGTGGAAGGAAATCCGTTGTTGGTTTCTTTCCTACCTACAGAACTAACAAAGCAGATACCAAGTTCAGGTAGGAAGTTAATTCGCAATTAGTCTGTCAAATTGATCTGATTTGCAGTACATTACTTACATTTGAGAATGTATATTTTATGTAAACATAAATGTACAAAATAACATTCTTGTTTGTACTTCTAAGCAAGCACCTGCAGACAGTGACTACTGAAAGCAGCATATGAACAAATTAACTACTAGCATGTGACTAAAAGAAACAGTTTGGTTTCTAGCTACTTACCTGTTACCATGTACTGTAAGCCACAGAGAAGAGAGCAAAAGTGGGACAAGGATTTGCATGATTTAAGTACTTACCTCTCTAGCTTTTTCTCAATAATGGGCACATCTAACCCCATTGCTTGCTTTGTAATTCGCAGCATTTCTGCAATGCACTGAAGAGTGTCTGAAATCCAATTACCAGCCCATCAGACTCTTTAAAAAAAACCTTAAAACCTCACATTCCAAAATCTAAAGTTAGACCCATTTCTTTTCACCTTCATTACATTATTCTTTCCCCCCCCACACCCTCTGGAGTAGTCATGCCCAAGTTGCAACTCTGATTTAAAGCTTACAAATAAGCTTAAAAGAAAGAAAAGACTCTCATTGAACCCCAGATACTAGGTGTATGTGAATCACTGCCGTGATACATGTGCCAAAGGAACACAATTATATTTATTCTGATTCTTGCTGACAAAACAATGCTCCAGGTAAAGAGTGATGTTTTTCCCTATTAGCATTCATTTAATGTAGTTAAACAAGAAACGAGAACATTTCTAGATTCTGATTTCATTAATTAAATCAATTTCTTCTACTCATTAGGAGATAGTTTTAAGCCTTTTATCCTTATGTCTAGATTTTCATTACTTCAAAACCAGTTGTTTTCATTCTAGATAGAAGCATTGCTTTAAAACCACATCTTATGCTTACTTTTCTTTATGTTAAAAGAGAGACGGTTTAGCATTTGCACAGGAAGCCACATACAATTTTCTTCCTGCCAGCAGAGAAGCTGGTTACATTACAAGTTGCCTCCTTCATAAGTTATTTTAAGAGCTATGGAAGTATTTTCTAGAGAAACATATGGGTATAATGAATACCCTTTCATATGTAAAGCTCTTAAACATGAAACAAACCTTTTCCATCTTCTTCTGGGTTGCGTACCACAGCTCTAAGCGTGTGAAAATATCCACTTGTTTCCTTGTATTTGTAATGCAGCCTCATGCACGAGAACTTAGGTTTGCCAAAGAGAGTAGGCTCGGGACCTGAGAAAAATCAGTAAGTTAGAAATGTTTTTGAAGTAAGCACTGAAAAAAATTAAACTATTGCAGAGACTACATCTAAATGTCTAAGCAAGTTTTTCTTTATGCCAAAAAGGCTAAGCTTCATGTTTTCTTTTGAATAGCACAAGCATTTTAAAATGAAACTTTCCACAATAACTAAGCCATCAATTACTTTCAAAAAGCAACTGGACTTTGTATGTGTTATAATCCAGCCTGACTGTTTATTACAAGTCATACTTTCAGGTAGAAGAAAAATTCTGTATCTATTACATCCCATGTTCTAGGGAGCATTTCTGAGAAGATTAAAAGAAAGTTACTGTGTTTTTACCAAGTAGAAGCAATACAGATACAGAGATTTAAATCAAGCACTTCAACTCTTCAGTGCACTGCAAGGAATACGTATCATTACATTGTGTGTGAGGGGAGTTTTTTAATGGTATTTGGCCTCGCTGTTTCAACTTCTGCCTGTAAGTCAAGATGTGGTGTGGACATCCACAATACACAAGTGAGTCAGACTTGTCCAATTAACTGCTGGGAACTGCACATACATAGTGAAAGACTTTGGGTTTTGTTTGTTTTGTTTTGAAGAGCCCTACCATTGATCAAAGCTTACATTTCAAGCAGTACCAGAAGACAGGACCTAGGCTGGTATCTTATCAGACAGCACAACTCTAAGTAGGGTGGATTACACAGGAGGCAAAGTAAGGTTTGCTGTTCCAATGTATCTGAATGATGCTTTGAATAACTGGGAGAGCTATCGTTAAGAGCATTCGAGAAACACGTGCTTAGATTCTTACCTATTTCTATTTTTTCCAAAGCTTCGAGGCTTAACCTTTGGTACTGATTCACTTTGTCAATTTCATCGTCATAACTAGAAAAAAAAAAAAGCAGGGTTTAACACTTTTACTAATCTAAAACAAAGCTAGTAAAAGGAAGCTACACAAAGAGAAATTGGAAACTTACTAGGCAACGTAGTAGGCAGAGTTCGAAAGTAACAGCAGAACATCCACATCTTTATGAGTGGCATCAATGAGACTAAGGAGAGAAGTAAATACATGGGAGAAAGTTTTTACTTCCACAGACATAGTGAATCTCTAGTGTATTTCGGGGACTCACTTTCACAGTTAACTCTTAAACCTGGAGGTAGCTTAAATAGGTCAGCAGCAGATATAAAAGTAAAAAACCCACATGCTATTAAAATGTTAACACAAAAATGGGAAAAGATTTCAGAGTCAATCCAGGAGACAAGTCTGTGCTGTGAATAGCTACCACAGAATCCTGTGCAGATATTTTAGATGCTAAAATTTCACCTGTAAAAGATCTGCTATTTTTCTATTACACATTAGAATACTTTGAACTTGATAAGGAGACAATGAAATTAGAGTTTGTTCTCTACTTTGATGAAGAGACATCTAGGCTTTCCTACTACCCATTCATTATGCAAGAATTTAGTGTGATCCTTAATCTGATCCAATATGACTTGCAAGTCACATTACATGTTCTCCATAAAACAGTAACAGGAAAAAAAGCAGCTCCTCAAACAGCCCTTTTTAGAACTAAGGGCAGTTAATAGTGTTCTTCATGATACCTACTAGAATTTGGTAATATCAACTGAATAACCAGGTGATTTCTCACAAGAACTCCAGCACGCACCATTTTTATGGCATTTGGGATGAAGCACGTGTTTACAGGACCTTTACTTGTACAATTACAACGACTCAATCTCTTCAAGGACTGTCATTCTACAGAGCTGTCCATTTACTGTTTAACGTGTCAGCTATCAAAATCATTTAACATGTCAGAAGTAAGTAAGATATGTCACAGTAGCAGCTGATCAGGGATGATTATTCAACAAACCTTGGGTCACAGTCGATGAGTGCCCATCCTCCATGGAATTTTTCATCATCTGGTAGCAGCAGTTTCATGTAGCTCTGCAACAGCTGGCTAACCAATTCCTGGTGGCTTCTCAAGCTCTCCTTGTGCAGGGCTTCATGCTCTTTCTCTTTTGTGAAGATGGAGTACAGATCCTCCGTTACAGGGATACCCTGCATCAAATCTAGATAAAACACACAAGGTACTAGTAAGAAGCTGCCAACAGTTCAGTGATATACAATAATCTGTTAAATGCTTTGTAAATTCCTTCTAAGTAGTTCTTAAAATGTGGGGCTGTATTTTTTTACTGATAGAAGACAGGGTTTTACCTACTAAGTTTTCAATTTCAGGCAGCATTTGATTCAGAAAGATTAACTATTTTTCAAGTATCTTCAAATACGAAACCTTTACTACATAAACTTGACCTTTAAGAGATGTTACAGGGCAATTAATGCTAAAATTAAGTTAGGAACAAATTCTACAGTGATTTACAGTTCAGTGGAATTATACGCAGTAATGTTTAATCTCCAAATGGTAAACGTCTGTGCTATATGGTGTCCACTGCGTAGAAACAAACATTATATACACCCAGAGCACTTCGAAAAAGCAGTCAAAGATAAAGCCAAGATAATTTTAAATAGACTTTTAAGTACAGTAATCTGGCTTAGTTGAAGTTTTATTCTTACCTATGACTGCTTGCCTATAAGCATCCCTGAAACGATTCAGGTAATATCTGTTTGCAGAATTGACTCCATCCTTCATTACCCCTGCCAGCTTCCTTTCACCAGTTCTTGTGAAGTCACCCTGTTACACAGAACATGCAAGTCATGCACACACACAACTTTGAAGCAGTCTCAGCTAAAAAGCTTTGGCATTCTGACACTCCAAACTGAATAGATGACAACTCAGAAATAGTGTTCAAGTAACTATTTCCATATTCAGGTTGAAAATAAATGTTCTTCAAAAAAAAAAAAAAAGTATTTAACTCAGCAGAGAATCTTAGACCATGAATGCACATAGTCATAATGAAAAGTAGGATTTGGATAAATTTGGATAACATTAAAGCTGAACTTTCAAGTCATCACTTTGGGATTCTCAAACACCTCAAAAAATTTTGTCCTTTACCAAAAAAGAACACTATTGGAACAACATAAGACTGGAGCTTACTGAAAAGGCTTTGCATCTTTTTTGCTTCTGCTACTAAAGCAAGACAAGCACAACAAACTGGAAGACAATACAAATCCACATAGCCTCAGAAACAGAAGTTTCTAGGCCTTCTGTGATCTAGAATTTGAGTAAAAAGCAGTTTTGGTGGCCACACTCCATTATAGGATTCCGGGATTCCGACTACTTTCAGAGACGCTCTGAACACTGGCATAGAATAGTTTTAAAAACCATGCTAACTATGAACATTTCAAGTGTATTTCAGTTAATTTGAAAGACATTGCAATTAAAACATTAACCTCAGTAGTGAGCAGAGAGATCTCTAAGCAGAAGAACTGAAAATTTAAGTTTACAAATTGAGTTCTGTGCTCCAGAATTAGCCAAATACTTGTAATAAGACAAAAGCATCAGGCTGGTTTTGATCATTTTAAAGACACTAATGTAGTAAGTAAACAAACCAAAGTTCAGGAAACAATTTTTAAAAGGGATTTAAGGATTTCCACTGCATAGGTTTTCTCTAGCGCCAGGTACCAGGAATTGTCCCACCAGAACACACAAAGTAGCTCAAATTCTATGGCTTTTCACCAGAGATGACAAGCCACAAAGAGTAGACAGGAAGAAATTCCATGCCTGCTTCTGATCTTGTTAGATAGACCATATTGCAACTAATTAAGAAAAGCCTGTAATAAAAAAAAAAAAAAAAAATAGTATCTCTAGTATCTTCTAATTAATATAATTAGTCCTTCAGAATATTTTGAAGTACTGTAAAAACTGTGCTTAAATGTTCTATGACTATTTAAATGTAAGCACAGAGGTAACGCTTGATATAAAACAAACTTAGCTCAGCTATGCTTTTTTTTTTTTTTAATCTGTATGTGAAGCTACCAGAATAACATTATGCTACAGCCAGCGGTGACAGAGGACACCCAGACACTCAAGTCTTCCCCATTTCACACCAAGCATGATACAAAATGTTCTTCTGCTGAAAGGCCACACAGGTGTCCGAGATGAAAACAAGCAGAACATTTGGCTGTTCTTGCATAAGAGAATTCTCCACTGGAGGTAGAACTCTAACAACTCACTGTTCAGTATCAAAATAGACAACTCTTTACCCCTTACCTTCAAGGCTGCTGTGCCAGCATACTGCCTGCTTATGGCATCTCCATTGTTTGCCCAGATTATCTGGTAGATTCTATTGCATTTCACCGGCAAAGGCTGTTCTGGTGGCATCACACCCAGTTTTTTGAGCTGAAATTTGACATACTTATTAATACACAGTTCCAGATAAAGCCATTCTCAGTATCAGAGCTTGATTAAAAAAAGAACACTTAAATATTTCAATGTTAAATTTTATATGGTCTGAATAAGAAGCCCGACCATCTCATTTCTCAGATTAAATTCACTATTAATAATGAATTCATGATTCATCATGAAACATCACACCAAAAGAATCACTGGTCTCAGCAGTAATATTAAGTATGGGTGTAGAAGTCAATCTTCACAAGACTTAACTGAAGGAAGTTAGTTACTCAAGATACAGGAAGCATCTTTTCCTTTGAGAAACTCCCAAAAAAACAGATGTCACAGAACTTTAACGGATGTAACGGGTTAAACAAGTTAACACCTTGTATTGCAAGGGCATTCATAACAAAGGTATGGAAATAAAGTGGAATCTCTTTCCAGTTACAAGAAAAGAACACATCATGAAGACTTGATCTTTTGTTTGCAGACACTAAAGCCAATGCAGTCGCTCCAAATTCATCCCTCCCCCAAAAGAAAACCTTCCTATCAAATTTGTATGCTGTGTTTATAATTAGTACTTGTGTATTTTGGACCATTACTGTTTAACGCTGATACTGAAAGCCAGATATCTTACTCTCCGGAACAAACAGTACTTAAGGTTTTTCCATGATAAGTCTCGGGTATAATACAAACTGAAGTCTTTTCCCACATACTGAATTGGTTTAAGCTGCAGTGTCCCATTCTGAAGTCAATATTACCACACATAACTGCAGTGTAGTCACTAAGTGTTAGGCCCACTGCAGGGATAGAATGGCAAACCTTAATTTATAGCTTATAACATGAAGTGCTCGAGCATATTTGCAAGTTAAATGAAAAATGATACAAAGCTGTTCATTGACTTTGAAAACCCTGTTACATTCCCAGCTGACATAAAACAATTCCTATAGCTGCTAGGAAACAAAAAGGCAAGATACTTGTAATCATAACTACTCCACATCAATCACCTTCCAAAGCCTGGGGCACTTCTCCGGCATGAATTGATTCTGAAGTACTTTGGATTTAATTTGAAAATGACACAGCACATCATGAACTAATACTATAACAATGATTAACAAAGTCCTCTCCACAACAATCTGTGTAATTCTGAGTTTAAAAACAGGGTCTTTGAGTTTGCAGAGGTAATGAAGATAGAAACTAACCTAGTCTAAGATGACTATAGATTGCTGATCCCACTCCAACCCCAAATATTGTTTATGGCAAGCACTAATCCTGTTATCTGCAAACAGTAACTGCCAGATACAATGGTAAGAACCATTCATTCTTCATCCTTACAGAAGGCCCACCTCATCTTCTAGCCTTCAACTTACGTATAGCCAGGTTTTTTCACGTGGGCTGGGCTGTAACTGAAGCTTCATTGTTTTATTTGCAACTACTATTATAAGATATTACAGACATCCTTTCAAGAAAAAGAATATTCATCACTGAGCTTCTGCATAAAAAAAATACTGGGGCAGGAAGGAGGGGAGGGAAGATGGTCAGCTATCTGATACTTACAGCACGAACTAACTCCTGTCCTTCTACATGGAGGGAGACAACAAATCTCCCTATGTGTTGCACCACAGTATTTCACTGAGAAGTAGCTAGAATAGCATCCAACTTAAAGTTGGATTTTATTCATTAAACATTTCATTTGGGGGAGTGATTTTTTTACTGCACAGCTTAAATTAAAATGACTAAATCAAAACAAGAGATGTCTCAAGATGTGGACAGACAGTCCTTTCTTCTCTGAAGAAAAAGACTAGTGAAGAAAATCACTGTTTTAGAATGATTTCGAGTTAATTTAGCACTATGTGTTATTTGCAGCTTCAAGGATCCTAGTTCGCAGCAACCCTTTCCAGTAGAGATTTCTCAGTATCCAGTAGAAGTTTATCTGTATTCAGTAACAAAAACTTCCCTGTGAATTATGAGGAGGTATTCAATACTTAAAAGACATTATTTGTACATGCCTGCTGTTCCATGACCACTCTTGCAATAGCAGCCTGTACTACGTTGGTACGATCCAGGCAGTCCATGCAGTTAACTCGAAAGATCCCTTCCTGTTTACAAATCACACCAGCTTGATCAACCCTTTCAACAGAAAAAGAGCAAAAGCAGGGTAATGTACCAGCTTCTACAAACAGCAGGAAGTCTTATATTCAGAATACAATTTAGTTTCACTCAACTCAGCTACATGTCACACAGGATTAGGTACCCTTTTTCTCACTTACCGTTCCTCAAGTCCACATCTCATTAGTTTAGACTACATATCCAAACACGTCCTATTTAGGCCATAAACTTGATATGGTATGCCATCAGGTCTTAAATTCAATTCATACATAATACCAACTTTCAAGAGAAGGAAATTAACTTCTAAACACAAACCAACCTAGTGGCAGCAATATTTCACTTGGAAAACGTTGAACAATACACTGTAGCTAATGGAAGTCTGCAGCTATCCTCATTTCAAAATGCACAAACTTTAATATAAACTAAAGATCAAAAATGCCTACTGTTTTCAAAGAGTAGTTATAGGGCCTTTGGATCAAATACAGAGTGATGCCCATTTAATATAAGCAGCCCTAAAAATATTAAAGGCAGCAAACCTCAAGCAATGTGAAAATTTTTGCTGGTAGGTCTGTAAACAGCAACACTTCAGAACACTAAATGCAAAAACCCCAATGCAAACGCTTGACACCAAAACATACAGTTATGACGAAGTCAAGGCTTCTAAATAGGCACTTTCCTCCCCTCCCCTCCCCCCCCCCCCCCCCCAAAAAAAAAGAAGTATTTCATACAAGTCTGAAAACAGTAAAGTACCTACCAACACCACTTCATGTCAAGAATAATATCGTGAATGGCATCAGTCAGTGTTTGAACATTTTCAAACTTCATTCCTCGGCTGAAATAGAGAAAGATAGAAACATCTCTACTTTAGTTCAAACTAAGTTTGGTGAAATTCTGTTATTACAGGTAACATAAAATAATGACAGGGGTTTGGCTAAGTGGGAGAGACAGATATTCTGACAAACTTTAAACAGCAGCTAAAATTCAGGACTATTTTAAACAGTTTAATACCTAAAACCAAGGCAAGAGATTCAGCATTCCTGAATCTATAAGGAGTAACAAGTGTGCAACTATTCAGGAATGTGGAACATTCTGTACTCATTTTATGCAGAGTCAGCAAAAATAACCACTATGAAATGAAATTGAGATAGCCTGCCCTGCTTTACCGATGATCCTATGGTACTAATACACCTACAGACATCCTTCCCCCACCCCTGCCAAATCCTGTATTTTCAGTATTGTTCCCTACTCACTCATGCTCAGTGTGAAAACAGTCCTTGCTACAGCACTTCTTGGGAGAAGAGTAAGCAAACAAAAGTGAGAGCTCATGTTAGTAAAGTAGCAAATCAACCCAGGATGTCCTTACAGAAAAGGATTCTCTTAAAGGTCATAAGTATTTTGAGGGTTTTCCCTTTCCCCCATTTCAGACAGTATCTGCTAGTGACACACTGGGTCCATAACACTTCTTCAGGACAGATCCTGAGCCTATATTAAGTTAGGAAATGAATATTAAAACATAATTTTTAGATTTCGTATTTGTCTACAACTGCAGTCTGCTAGAGGAAGGCAGGGGAAACACATGCTTGTGTGACAATTCACATGCTTGGGCATGTGAACGCTGCACTACAGCATGCCAGAGCGGAGTCATGAAAACAGCAGCTATTTATACTGGATTCAAGTAAAATCCAGTATATTCTTTTATCATGGAACACCAATACCAGAATTCTCTAAACAGTTGATGGGTTCTTTCAGAAAAGAAGCAAAAGGAACAGAACTCTTCACTATAGGCTGTTCTTAAGGGCAGAATGCTACACTATTTGAAAAGCAGGTTACACACAGATGGACATTCACAGCATGGTAAGGAAAGTCTTGCTTAAAAAGGTACAGCAACTTTTAAGCTTTGCCTAATAAATAAACATAAATTTAACAGAGATTGGGTACAAAGTTAACAAAAAAGCTATGCTTGTTTATTCCAACTTAAACTTTTTACATTGTTTTACTTTACAAAAGATACTCTTCCTATTGAGAAGAAAGCCATTATTTCTGCATGAATCTTTCTCCTCTTTACCCTCCTCCCATACTAAATAAAAATGAAAAGCAACATTTTAAAAAGGCTTCTTACCAGTGCTCATGAAAGTCAAATGAAACATAAGTCAAATTTGCATTGTTGTACAGAAGAACTTGTTTAAGGTAAGCATCTCCAATGATCTTCTCTCTGCCCGTCTGATCCACCAAATTAATAATGACCTGTCAAAAATGTAAATAATTAACACTTGTTATCCCCCGCAACATGACTTGCTGGTACCATGTAATAAAGAGTACAAAAGTTAAAAAAAAAAGATCTGTAGGTAACCTTGAGGAAGTTTTATGGTCTTTGGTAGGTTGCACTTGAGATCAAATAAGCTCTAGAAGTTACCTGAACATTAGCACAAAGAAGCTACGAACTGCTAGGACAAGTATACAAGAGTGGGGCTTAAACGTCTTTGTAAGTTACCACACTCCAGAGTTACTTGAGAAACTCTGTAAGATTTTAACGCACAACCCTTCCAGATGTCTAAAACCAAGCTTCTCAAAAAATAATTAAAGCCACCAACCCAGATCAGCAATAACAAGGAAAACTGAAAAAAAAAAAAAAACAACTTTCATCCCCTGCACTTTCGTACGATGACTGTCATGTAGCCCTCACCTGCTTTTTGTAATTTTTCAGCTGTTCTTCAAAATGTGCACGAAAACAGGACACTGTTTCATTTTCACCTACAAGGCAGAGCAGTGTTAGACAGAAACAGGCTGTTAGCAACAAATTCTGTTTGAAGTACCAGATACCCAAACTTATGCTCTTCAAAAAGACAGCTCTGCTTTAAGTACCTAGAGAGAGCTTCTACAGAATTACTTTTATGGTCTTTCATCATTTCAATCAACTTCAGCATTGTTCTATTACTATAGTTTATTTGAAAAGACATTCTTAAAAAGTTCACTTTTGAGCGCATAACAGGGTGGAGAGCGGGAACGGATCTTTAAGCACGCTGCTGCAATACTTACTCTTGTCCAGTCGGGGCCGTGGGTTGTATCTATATCCAACTTGGCTCCAGAAGACAGGCACAGAGCCTCTTGTTTGTACAAAAGAAAGAGTGTGGTTATGAACGTGAATCAGTTGCTCTGTCTCAACGTAATTTGCCACATTTCCATTTTTATCAACACCTCTTCGCTTGTACCGCATTCCTAGGAGAAACAAGAATAACGATCAATTCACATTTAATTATTAGTCTTAAAGATGGATAACTTTGGTAACCTCTGAACACGAGAGCACTCCTGCCAAAATCCATGATCAAGGGTAAGAGTTTCTTTAGTCTTATTCTAATTCCCCAAACTTATGTTGGCTACATAAACTTTATTTACTGACATACTACATACAGTAGAAAGTCAGTTGCCAGGGCCAAGCAGTTTATTGGCACTGCTGGGTCACAAATGGTCCGCTCTGGTCCACCCCAAAGGCTGCATTACTCCCTGTCCCCTCAAGCTCAGCAGGAAGTTTTACTTTACTGTTTGCTTTCATGTTTTCCATGAACCTAAAGCCTATCTTTACAGACAGATGCTTAACTTCTCATAATAAGCTCCCAGAAACAGACCAGGAAGATATATACTTTCTACAGAAAAGGCGGCTAGGCCTATTTCAGGCCTGAAATGTCACATCAGGACAGTCATATGCAAGGTCCTAATCAGTGTTCTTTGCAAAGATGGAAATTCATCTTGGAACTATCATTTCCAAGGATACATTCAGTGCACAAGAGGAAGCTTGTGAAGCTCAGTTTTAGTAACTGTTCTCGCATAAGCAGGCAGGCTGCAGTGCCTACTTTGACAAGAGCTGTCCATCTGCTGAACAGCACAGCACTGAAGTTTTACCTCAGGCATCCCTCTCCAGTACTTAAGAAAAATCCTCATACTTTACATTTCCTTACCAGCTCTGTGCCGACTCCGCCGTGAAATAAGTGCCACCAGAAATGTTGGATGAATGTCATCTACACAAGTTGATTCCTGAGGGGGAGTTTCAGGACTGCTCTTCTCATCATCGGAAGACTCACTATAGTTTACTACAAGTTCTTCAATTTGCACAAATCCTTGTATGATGGGTATAATCCAGAAGTCCACTTCAGTATTCTGAAGGTTATAAAAAAATTTATGCTCCTGTTGGTTTCATATTACCTACAATTATTTCTGCCATTTCCCACATTTATAAGCAGTTGCTTCACATGCCTTTCACGTTTTAAAGAAATTTCTGCCATATCCTTCTCTTATTTCTGGAAAAGGTACAAGCATCTTTCTCTCCATTAGTTGTAGGGCTTTTAAATCAGGAGGAAGACAGAAAGCAACTTAAGGTTTTGTTCCCCCAACCCCCATGGAAATGAAACAAAGCAAAGCAAAAATCCATTAATGAAAGAGACAGATACAGGATGTAAGGCAAGGTGTCTAGTGTAATCTTTTAAAGATCCTAGGAGTTGGCCTAACTTCATATTTAGTACTTAAAATCTCAGTCATTTACCTAGGGGTTTAATTCAGAATCAAGTGAGATCATACAATGAACAAAAAACTAAGAGACATACAACAACCATTCTTATGCACCCGTCAGCCAGGAAGGTACTTTATCTACTCTAAACTGAAGTTCATGGTGACTGGTTCTACACTACTGTATGCCGATCCGCTGCTCTGTCCAAGGGGGAAAAAAATAAAACAGTATTCTTCACTTCAGAAGACAAAAACCTTTCTGTTATTGTTTCACATAACAAAATTTTGGAATTCAGAGTTAGTTTCCTTTCTGGCATTTCCTCCTTATCAAGTAATCAGCTCTCTTCAGTGAAAATTTACTTCAAAGATAAATAGATCTTAAGCTCACCTTCAGAAATCAGTACAAACTGGCGTATTGTATATGAAGTTACTTTGCATTACTATATTTTAATAACTCTTTAAAGTTTAGTTTGCTCATTAGTAGTGAATGCAGACTGACTAAAAGGCTGCCAAAGGTTTGGGAAGGGGAAGAAGGGAACCTGAGCTGCCAAGGAAGTCAGCGGCAGAAGGTACAGCCCTGATCATGACCTGTCTGCTAAACAGGTTTTTAAGTAAACTCTATGAGGCTTTAAGTAAACATTTCGACTAAAGCAAACGAACAGTACATTGTTAAAAACACGACTCACATCAGTGATGATGAGATCTTCAATCATGTGTTTGTTCCAAAAGAATCTGTCATCAACCTGTTTAAAAAACAAGGGGATTTTTTTTTGAAACATTTTAAATTAGTATTTGTAAATCTCTCTGGTAAAGCCTCCAACATTATTCAGAGCAACTGGACATCTACATACAAGTGTAGAGTTCACTACTTTTGACTATGACAGTTCAGTTCAAAACACACTGCTGGACACTTTGCTCCCATGCACTGAAGCCAGTAGCAGGGTAAGATCTTCAGTTGCTGTAGACTGTACTATCAGAGAATGTGACCAGTCCAATTTGGACCACGCACATTTTAGGTGTGCTGGTCAACAATGAAGAACACTTACTTTTCGCCACAGTGACAAGTCAGTTTTCTCACACGCACTCTGTCTCTGCACAGAATTTGTTAGGTCATAGGTAAGGCTGTAGTAAAAAGAATCTGAATCCATGAACATTTTGAACAACTCCTCCAATAGTCTTTTCTCCAGCCTCTCTTTCTCTTTGCTTTCTTTAATCTGAAAAAAAAAAAAAAAAAAAAAAAAAGGTTTATGTCTTCCTTTCACTGAAAAAGATTCTAGCCACATTTGCGAAAACCTACTTCTAACCTTGTGAGTTCTCTTTGAGGAACAGGATCTTAAAATTCCTAGCAGAGATTAACACAAGTGCAAGCATCTTCGTTAATATCATATATCAAAGTACTTTTTATCAGGAAGGACATCCAGAGCACTCAGACTTAAACATACTGCTTGAATGTTGGCTCAGAAAAGTTTCCAAACTGTATGGTTTTCTAAACTAAAATACTGCATCTACCCGCTCTAATTTTAATATTCTTTAAACTTTCATATCCAAACCACGGTATCTAAACTGTTTGCTTTTTTAAGATAGTAATAGAAGTATGAGAAACTGTGTGCCAAATGTTGTCTTTCTGATAAGAGATGCATATGTGGAACATCTTGAAGAAGTTTAGAACCTCACTAGAAACAAATCCTAGGAAGGTGTTCTGTTGGCAGGTACTCAGCAATTACACAATTTCAAAATGGAAAAAAAAAAAAAACAACATATAAAAGCAACAGTGAAGTAATGAAAAATGAAACTGAACTTCAAAACAAGGTAGTTGCGCATTCCAGACTTACTGGTTTTCTTTCCAGGTCTTACTGCTCCACTTGATCACCCACCCACCATAACATTCAAATTATTAAACAAGTATTTTGAAAGGAGAGAAAAAAACAGTAAAACTTTACCTTCTTTTTATTTGGAGCAGACACATTGGATTTAATTTGAGTAAGAGTCTTCAGCAGAAATTTTGAGTCATCTGGGGACTGTGTAATCTTCTCTGGCTTGTTTATCCCAAAGTGATGTTTTTTACAAAGCTAAGCAATAATGATATTGAATTAAAGCCAACATTTAAATAGCCTCTAGAAAATTCAAGGAAACTAATGAAAGTCTACAGAGTCCACAAACCTAGGGAAGATTCTCTGAAACACAGGGAGAGCATACAGGGTTCCATCTATGGCAAAATTCTCTCCTCTTCCGTTTATAAAAGCCATTTTCCCCTTTGGTTGCTTGTCTGCCTCAGTTTGAGGTGAGATGAGTATCCAGACCCACCTCCACTTACCACCAAGCCTTTAAAGTAAGTCAGTATTATTCACTTGTGATGTTTTTCCTTTAACAATTCTCTTTTGGCTTTGAAGCCAAGTTATAGAATTAATATCCCAAAACAGGATAGGATCAAGAGCATCCTTAAAAAACATATGCCCTCCTGATTCAGAGGAGATAGATATGACAGCTTTTCCCTGCAAAAAGCACACATGAAGTGTGCTCAATTAAAGTAATTTAAAAATATATATCCCAAGAACAAATTTTATAATGAGTTTTCAATTAAATGTGGACATCATTTTATCCTAGTTTCCCTCCCCAGCACATCTTGCTATTTCAATTAAACATTTTTTAAATCAAAGCAGCATTTAAAAAACTGTTCAACATTTCCATACAGAACACAAGGTGGCATGTATTTAATCTACTCTTCATATTTCACTGAAAAAAAAGGGGAAAAAAATCATGATTTATTAAAGATAATCATACCTCCAATTCCAGATCCTGAGGTTCTGTTTCAGAAAGGGGAATCACTGCGATCTTTGTTATTTTGTACACCTCATGGTCCCCTGGAAGTTTGCCAATCAATGCTTTCTGACGAATTAGAAGTAGCCACCATGGCAAATCTGAAGAAAGATTAATAGAGGCTTACTGTGAAGTCATTTGCTTTAACTAATCAGTCAGAAATTTTTCTACCAGCGCAAAACCACTGCCAGAAGCTACTTGACCAGAAGAGTCCAGTGAATGATGATTTGCTGCTACCACGTTTCACTATTGTGGGATTACAATAACAAAACCAAAAAAATGTATTTACCTCAAAGATGGACATTTCCATAGAATAACCCATTAAAGGTAAAGGTCTCTCTGCTTTACCTATAGCAATTAGGCTGTTTCTAGGATGATGCACACATGCAGTATGTAATAGTAATGTACTATCACAAACTGTGGTACAACTTGAAAAGAATAGGCAGGGATCACCAGGCAGCAAACTGTGATTTTCCCTTTGCACCTTCTGTTGTACAGCAAACAGCAACAGAGGACAGCCACAGGTAACCGTACTTTGGTCTCCTTGGCTGAATCAGCAGACTAGTGGTATGCTGGGATATTAAGAGTCAAAGCAAAAGGTCTGTTAAGAGATGGAAGAGGTACAGAAAGTTTTAAAGACAAGCTCTCTAGTTCTCCTAACTGAGGAGAAGTCATAGTTTAACAGAGGAAGTCCTACAGAAGCATTAAAAGCTTGCTATGGTAACTTGAATGTGCTTCCATACTTGTGGCAGCAGCTTGTATCACATGTTATGCTTTGAAATACAGTATCTAGCTTCTGAAAAGTCTATTTAGAGGCTTTACAGCAAATGCAAAGCTTGTTTTCCTTGCTCAATAAATTCCAAACAGCTTTTTAGCCTTCAATTTCTTCAACGCATTTCTGCACGTCCTGTAATGTAAGGAAAGCCAGGATATTTTCTCAATATATTTTCAGCATAGAATTTAAGCTTCAAAGCTGTGAGCATCTTTCCAATAAAATCTTCAACATTTCTGCCCAACGCTGACAAAGTGTTTAAGCAAGTTTGTTTATATAAAGACAATATTCACTGTGGTGATGCACAGCAGTGCATCCACAGTCAGTACTTCAATTCTTTACCATTATCTTTAGTAGTGCAACATGTTTACTACACAGGGCACCAATCAGCTTCTAAAAGTCACAGAATTACAAATGTGCTGTGACAACCAGAGGCTGTTCCCAAAAGGGAAGAGGGAGAGAGAGAAAAGGGGGAAGTCGTGCACCGCTTGTTTAATTTATGCAGTTTTCTAAGAGGAGCCCTGCACTGCTGCCTGAACACAGCATCAAAATCATGATCTCTGCAGGATGAGAGAATTTTGGCTGGGAGGGATCTCAGGATGCCATCATCTTCAAGAAGACCAGCTATAATGTCGAAACTGAAATGTCAAAAACCCCAGCAGCAGATCAAGGTCTCTATCCCTGCATCTAAAAAGGTGGTCTAGGTTTTCCTGTGCAATAATCAGGGCTTTGGAAACCCAACTCAATCCAGGCTTAACAGGAGGGTAGCAAGTCAAGCACCCAGACAGCCTTGCTGTGCAGTTCGAGTCTCATTTATTCCCACCTACAGAAAGTTAGCCACACAACACACACTTAGGAGGAGATCAGTATTTCAACAAACAAGCAGATTTTTTTCAAGAAAGGATACACCATCTAGAGCTCAAGCAAAATAATCAGTACGACACCATTACCCAAAAAAAGTGAAGTGCCTTATATTAACAAGCCCTGCTAGCAGTAAACAAGAACTTAATACAGTCAAGTGAGTTCTGTATCCTTTGAGTGCCTTTATTTTTTTTTTTTTTTTTTAAAAAAAAAAAAGGAAAAAAAAAGGACTCTGTCATCTTGGCATTCATTTCAAAACTCCATTTGTCTTATAGCCAGAGCCAAAGAATGTTGAAAGAAAACAGGAGTTTCCTGGCAGATCAAAAGAAACAGTCCAAAAGTAATTATTCAGATAAAATATACCCTGAAGTAAAAGCTTCAACAACGGCCATAAAAGCTTATTGTAATTGCCAACAACATCTAGATGACTGAATCTGCCAGAGTTTGTGCTTCTGCAGTTAAAAAAGTAGTTCTGTCAAACTCATTTTTTAAGGGAAAAAGACTGCTTACTGCCTGCCCAACATAGGAGGTGTGGTACACACAGGAGAACCACCGCTCCACCTCATTCCAGAAGATTGCACATTTTAAGTCATCCATCTAAAGGTAAAGTTTTTTGTTGTTGTTTTACTGTTTTATGAACTGTGGCAGAGCAGGTGGCAACAACTGATTTAAAGCACTGTATTTAAGTAAGCCATTACCTCTCGTTTCTCTCTGAAACTGGAATTCAGCTTTACTGTCAGCACAGCACTGCCATTTAGGCTATTTTCTAAAATTTCCCAATCAATCTACCATTTAGTTCTCCCAAGTACCTTTTTCTTGCAATAACTTGTCTTAAACTACCTAAGTTTGCTATAAATTATGTTTTCTGCAAGTATTTTGATTCTAGCCAAGAATTACTATGGTACCATCTTCTTATTTTCGTTTGTTCAAGGAATTTAGATGAAAGCAAAGCAAGTGTTTTAAGTTGTTGATTAGATGAAGTTAGAGACAGCAGCAGTTGCACTTCCTAGAAGAGATTTTAGATAGCGAACCACTTATTGTTTCTATCAAGATCCAGTGGCATGCTATCAAAAAAGGCTTTCCTTTCCTGCAGATAGGGAAGGAAAAATTTCGCTTCCCTTCTGTGCAGAGTCTGTGGAAACTTGCCATCAGTGTTTAACCTGGGTCTTAATTAACCAGTGGTTTTGTGTTTTTTCCCATGCTAAGAGCGCAGACATTAAAATGCATTTTGACCACAGAACAGAAAAACGTGTGGTTGCAGCAGAGGAGTTCAGTGGAATTTGGCTGGCACTGGCTAAGAAATCCAGCCATGGTTATAATTAGATATACAGTATTATTATACTGAGCATACTCTGGCACCTCGACATTGCATTAACTCACTAAGTAGTCTCTAATAACTGATTAGAACTTCTGCATGGGAACTTACACCACTAAAAAAGTGCACCTGAACCAGCAAACGATACTACCTGCAGGAACCTCAGTAATTAAAAGCTCTTCTAACAAAGTGAAGGGAAATCAAAATTGCTAAAGCAAGTCAGAAAATCTCAACTGAGAATTTGATTTCAGGCTACCATTACTATTTTAGTGGGTAAAGTAGTAACTAAATTTTAACAAAAGGTAAGCTCATTTTAGTTACTTATTGGAATCTCAACTAAAGACAATTGAATGGCTATCCTTATATTTTGTATGTATATATCATAAAACTTAAGATTAATACTCTTTAATGGAGACCATGGTTATGCAAGAGATGTTCTTTCCGTATAGGGGCAAGCACGTGCAGGGACTACTCTAACTGTGTATCTATACCAAGAAAGCATGCAATGTTGTATTTCAGTAAGTTGTCCTCATGACACATCCTAAAGTTCTTTCCCCTTTGTATTCCTATTTTTACCCCACACTTTCTTACTTTTCTTACTTGTCATCTTGGGATGGGCCAACAGAGGGTAAGAGAGACCATATCCTAGCCTTCAAGTGTTCCATCATAGGTCTGTCCCCCCAGAAAAGTCTGTTTTAGGAACTTGACAGTTGGGGAAGAACCAAAAGATACCTTTGGTAGAAATTCATCTCAGAAATGAGTGTGCAATTGTGTCCAGATGTACAACTCATCCTCTTGGGTAAAAAAATTCTTTACAGAATTAGAAAAACATGCAATATTGGCTAGCTAGTTTCTCACAAGACTGCTCCCCTGCCAAGAGAGCTTTTCTACAAATTCTCCTGTGCTGGGTCAGCAACACAGCCAGCAAGATTAAGAGCATATCAAACCACATCCCTAGTTACAGCAATTTGGCAACTGCCAGTGCTAAATCAAGAATGCCCCTGTAGTCAATCTTGGATTATTTCAAGGTCATGTTAGGACTATTCCAGGATGCTTGCATTGAGCAAATCTTTCAAGAATACGTAAGGATCTATGTCCAAGATAAAGTGCATATGAGCTTAGTGACAGTTTGAGCACACTGGTAGCAATTTTAATAAAAAATAAAAACTTAAAGTTTCCAGTATCAGTCAACAAGATGCTGAGCAGAACAAGCCCAAACAGGACTAGTTAGCCAGAAGAGCTTCAAAATAAGTTTTCTGATCCTTATAGTCCAGGAAAGGAAGGGAGGGGGGGAGAAGAAAAGTGGAAAAAATCAGAGCAACAAGTCCTCCTGTTCCTGTTGACACATATGAGGTCTGGGGAAAAATAAGTATCTCATCCAGCTTCTACAGCCCAGTCCTCTTACCAAGTATGGAGATAATGGTCCAGCACAGTTAAATATTTATACAACTCTTGCTGATAAAGTTTCCAGGTGACAAAGATTGATACACGAATAAGTAATGAAGACAGGTTACTGTTACAGTGTTAGATGACTCAGCTAGATGATTACATAAAACTGCACTTCAAAATAAGCAAGCAAGAGTTCATCAACATGAATAGGTTTAAGACTAGCTATGAAAGCCCCCTCAGTCAGCCCTCTCACTTGGGCTGCAACCCAATGAAGACAATTTTTAGGAACTGTCAGCAGATGCAGGGGACCAAGAGGCTTCAGCAAAAGATTAGAGATAAATAACTACAGACTTATCTCTCACTGAAGTAAGAGAGAATGAACATTTGTCTACAGGACAGCTGCATCACTAAATGCCTCAGCAAGATGCACAGGAAGGAAGGTCTGTAAGTGGTTTGTGATGTGCTACCTGAACAAGGCAAAGAAACAAAATGCTAGCACTGGCCTAAGCAACAAGCAAACGAAGCGCCTGGATGAGCATAACTGATACAGTCGCTGTGAAGGACATAAGGAAAGAAGAGCAGTATCGGACTTATTACCTGATAACCTTGATTTACCTGACAGCAGCAGGCTGGCACTTGTTCAAGGGTCACATGCTGGGGAGTTTTAGCTCAGCTTCCATAAGCAGAAGCGCCTCCCAGTAAACACACAAGCAGGGATATTCAGTTGCCATGACACAGGAGAACTTCCAGAAAGTATTTGAAAACAAGGTCTCCCCCTTCAAATGCTTTTATAGAAGGCGTCCTAGAGAGAAGGGGGAGGCCTTTGTGGAGCTAAATGCTTGGTTAACAAACACAAACATGTTACAAGCAAGCATGGAGCATTTTCCCACAGCAGAAAAAGGTCATTGCTGGAGCTCAGCCATCATTCATCCATTTGTTATGGACAGGACATGCTGAACAGCTTAGACGGCCTGGATGAGAAGAGAAAGCATCAGAGAAGGGCAGAGTCTGAACCGTTTCATATCATCAGATCAGAAAGGGCGATTGAATAGATCTACGGAAGGAGGACAGACAAACATCATGTGAAATTCAAAGATAAGTGATGCAGCTGGAAAGGGAAAGCAATCATAGGCTTATGAAAAGAGATAGGCTCTAAACTATTCTCTCAGAAGCAAGACCTAGGGGTTACAGTGACTATGAAGCCAACTATTCCCAGAACTCAATTCGTCATACCCTAATTCAGGGGTATAGCAGTCCCCATTTTCCTTCCTTCTCTGTTGTTAATGTGCCACTACCACCTTGCCTGAGCTGTTTGTGTGTGTGACGTGCCACAAACATCTGATCCATTTCAGCACTTAACCCTTCCTGGTACCCCAAACACACTTCAGACTCTACCTGTACTGATAATCCAGCCATGCACTACATGAGATGTAGGGCTTAAGCACTTACAAAAACAACAGCACCCAGAAAATGGGCAGAGTTTATGGGCAGCTTTTCTACCTGTCAGTAGAGAGACATCCAGAGCTCTATTGGTAATAAAATTCCCCTTATAGATAAAAGCTGGAATATATCAGAATAGGTATTTATTTTGGCTACAGGAATTTACAGCTGACTAAAGCAAAAAGATTGATTTTATTTTACTGAAAAAAAGTTATTTAGAATCAGTTAAAGACAGGCTTAATATTAACCACAATACATTCTACTTCTGCTTTATTTTACAGCTACGTCTTACAGTATCCCTGTTTAACAAAGAAGTCTCTAAACGTTCCTTTTACTTTCGAATAGTGATCCACCAAGGTAATAATCATTCTTAAGACTTTAATTCTCAGTGTCTGAAAACCTGAATTCTGTGAATACTTGCATTGTTAGTTGTTGCACAGCGCCCTAAGAATAACAAAAAAGCTTAAAAGCATTATTCAAAAAAAAAAGTGCAAAAATACAAGAGGGTGCATCTCACACGGAGCCTCTTCAGGGCACAGACCTGCATGATTTGTGAGCACAGTTCTCCATCTTTTAATCAGATAACGACAAACCAGAATGCATGCGCTGGAAAGAAGAGGGATTTGCAAACCACAGCTATAATATAAACACTGGCAAATTTATGCAGTTGGCTTACACCACCACTGCAAAGAACATTACATCATCCATTTCAGCTACAGTTTTATTTACAGTATCACTGACCCTAACCCAAAGTGCATTGGCGGCATCAAAAAGACAGAACACATACCTGTGTGAAGCTGAACTTTACCGATGACTCCCTCCACCAGGCCCAGACAAATGGGGTTCCAAGCCAAGAGAAGATCAGTAGCTGGAAAAAGAGAACATATTTTGTGGTGAACTCAGCAGGACAATCAATCCAATATAGGCCATTCTCGCTACTTTCCCCAAGCAGAGAGTGGAAAGCATGCCATGATTCCCACAACAAAATAAGTTGCATATGCTGTTCAGTTTTTGCTTGCTACCAATTTGCCATTTTAATTAGCTGACCAAATGATTTGTTCCTATTTAGAGACATATCCCTTCTGGTTATTTCAGGAAATCACTATAAGAGCGTTTGGGGCTACATAATTCAGTTTAAAGGAGACTTAATTCTCCTAATATCCACTGGAATTTGTAACTTAATTGAAATTTTACATGGTTATAGTGAAATTAAATACAGGTCATTAAGCTGCTAATGTAGCTCTAAGAAGACCAGATGTTAACTTTCAGTCCCAGCTCTCTTATATTCACCCAGTTACTATTAGCTTCACATCTTATGTTTACAGATACACGAGTACAGTGTCTTTTGTTAAAGAAGTCTCACGACTGCACAGAACAATGCTGAAGTACACCAAGTTTTATGGTTTCCAGTTCTCCTACTAGTAATGAGTTCTAGTGAACCACAAGAAGTGTGAGAGCAAGCAGGAAGGCAACACTATCAGCTCCACCATCTGTGAAAGGGTCACCTCTCAACAGGAATCAAACCATCACGTAAGTCAGTATTAGCACGAAAAGCCTCTTGTGGTCAGAGCACCCACCGCCAACAGTCAGTACGAGTTTCTAATAGGAGTGTTGTAAAAGTTCAAGAATGTGGAAAAAAATCAGAAGTAAATCTTAAACGAAAGAGAATCATTAAAAGCAATTAATGCCTGTGTACGCGAGGTTTTCCCATACCAAGAAGGACAAGATATTTGTTGTTATCTGCCAAACCTCACTGGTTCCAAAGGAGGCAGAATTCTCCAACTGAAGTGTTTCACTAGTCCAGATGTCATCTCCCAGGGTAAACAGACAGACATTCTGAGGAATAGACTCAACACAATACCCTAAGACATGGAGTACAGTCACCAACTTACATACACCTGACTGTAAGTTTTTAAACACTGTTTTTCAGACACATGTTCTCCATGCAACTTATTTGCAATTCAGACTCTGCTGTTCCAAGAATTCCTTGCTTTCAGTTTAATTTCATCATGAAACAGACATTGAAACGAGACACAGACATCAGAATAGACCTAAACTGCACTCATTTAAAAGAAGTTTCACATTGTTCCTTCTTGTCTGTGTGAATACACAGTGTGCACGGTAGCAAAATTTACCAGAGGTTTGCAGGAGGCAGGACAGAGCTCCTGCTACTGTCCAGAACCAGGCTGTGCCATCTCATGCAAGACCCCTGCAGGGAAACTCCAGGTTCTTCCTGCTTCACTGTAAGAGAGCACTGCAAACAGTTAGCACAGAGGAGCCTCGTGTAAGAGGGGATCATGCCATCACTTAGTTAAGCTTCTGAGAAGACTAAAGTAGATGAGTGCAAGGAAATAAGTGACAGCATGAACAGTTTGATTTAGTACTTAGAGAAGCCTGAGGGTAGAATTTGTCTTGTACCTGTATGCCAAAAACCTTGTGCTTATACAAAACGTGCTCAAAGGCAGCCTGAGCTTCAGCCCAAATAACACGCCAGAGCATCCTTACGCTAAGTGGAAATCAGCACCAAGCCTACAGGAAAGAGGAACACAAAAAGCTTTCCCTGCTCTCAAGTCTTCCCCCTTCTTCCCAGCTCACCGACACCACTCCGAGCCATCTTTGCCCCAGGAACCTTCTAGAGCTGTACTGTTTCAAACATCACCTACTTCTTGCTGTCTTTGGTACCTGCAGTTCTCTTCATCATTCACCTTCCATCATGAGAGCTCCAAACCAGGCAAACCGAGCAGCAAAAAAAGGCCAGACTTCAGAAGGCTTCAAAGCAGTGCAGGTTTACCGTAACTACAAAACTAATAATCCGAATAGGGCCTAAGTCTCTCTAAACCATTCATTTCCTGCTACGACGAGATTAGTGGGAAAGCCCTGGATGGCAAGTGAGGTTTCGTTATAGCAGCTTACAGAAAGGGGAGGGGGTGGGGGAAACCAAGATCTAGTTTTAGTTGCAGATATAAGGAAAAGATAATTCAGACTTGCCCGTGAAAGGACATAAAGAAACTGCATTAGGGACTGTAAAAAGGAGTATTTTTGAAACTTTTCCATATTTTTTGCTGTTTACTTTGACATAGGTAGCCCTCAACTTAATCATATGCTACGCCCAAGACGTCTGCAGGAATACTTCTTCCTAGCAGCAGAGAGGGTGAGAACTGACTCTGCCCCACCTCCTCTGTTCACTTAAGGCACAGACGAGCTTTGCAAAAAGAGGAGCTCTTTGGAGTTAAATCCTAATGTTATGCTAAGAGTTCAAAAGGCAAATGCAGATTGACCAGCTGGGCAGTATTGCTCGTGAGATAAGAGATATCAAGCTCCCAACAGCGACGGCTGTTTCCAGAAGATGCTCCTGGGGGAAGGCAGGACATAGCAGGTAAACACTCCGTCAGGGACATCAGTGGAAATTAACGTGTTTGGGTTTTTTCTTCCAGCATCCAGTGAAAATCTAGATGTGAAGAAGCCTCACAGCAGAGATGCCTGGAAGCTGTGGAAAAATACCAACTGCAATATCACACTTTGTTTGGCAAGTATCGCTTTTTTTTTTTTTTAACCAGTATTTCTAGAGAACTTTGTATAGGAAAGGATGTGCGACAGCACAGAAGCAAGCGGGTCAAAGTGGGTTTTGTTAAATAAAACACATCTAGGTTTGACATCCTAATTAGAACCTGGTTACCAGTTATAGCTCCATTTCCTGCTCGGTAGCCCTCTCTTGGCTCAGAACCAACGCCAATCATGCTGAATAAATACAATTCAAGTATTCAGCCACAGGAACCTCTTGCTCTAGGAAGCATGCTCTGGAACCAGAAGGTGGATGAACCAACATAAAGGGATTGTTTTCTCTAGTCCCACTACTCTGCCCCCCAAAAAATACAGGCTTTCGTGTTTAGTGCAGTCCTGCTTACTCCGTTGCAGCAAAAGCAGCTCTCAGACCTTTGCTCAGTGCTGTGAAATCATTCAGGACTGTTTGCCATAATTTAATCCCCTGCCCAGCAATCCTGGCAGCCGCCGTATCTTTAGCCATCATCTTTGCTCATAATTTTAAGGATTGAAGGTTACATGGCTGTGTAACAATTGTAAATACATTTAGATCCAAAAAATTAAGTGGAAGTCTACAAGATTAGAATAACTATAAAATACAGCAAATTTAAGTTGCTGGACAGTGATACACGTTACAAAAGAGCTCTAGATCTTTCTAAAGCCAAGGAGGAAAATAACCACAGAAGAAAGAAAATCCTCAGTTGAAGTCTTCTGATAGTATACATAAAAGGCATTTAGCTATGCTTGACTGATGAATACTGAAGCCACACGACTGCAAGTTTCCATTTTCTTTTTTAAAAAGAAGAAATACCTATCAGCGAGCGTTAACTACCACAAGGCTCCATAGAAGCACACACTGGACTATTCCCTGCACACACACACCAAAAAAAAGTGCTTTGAGAAATTTCAAATGTAATTGCTCAATAGTTACTTTTGCTTTCCACTTGTCTTCCTACAGATGCCATGCTAGAAATCTAGCGATCCCTTCAAACACAGCCAGCCAGGAATAAAGACTGATCAACCTGAAACTGCAACCCAGCATCATCCAACAGACTTCTCAGCGCACCGTGCTTGTTAGACACGATGCCAAAGTAGCCACTGTACTCCAAACAAAGAGTTGGAAACTCTCCTCCTCGGGGAGATCGTCATGCCCTGTGGAGGTTTTAATTTAAAGACTTGCCAGGGTCTGATAGACCACATGCTCTTCAAACTTTGAGGTACATGCTTGCACAGCAGGTTTCTGTCCCAAAGGAAGCGATTTCCCATTCCCTCCCTTTCCCAACTAACTAAATTCAAGCTATTTGGGAAAAAATTGCCTTTTTTTTTTTTCTTTGCTGATTGCCATCTAAGATGAGCAGTCAGGGAGCAAACAGTTGCTTCACAGCGAGTGCATTGGAATCGCAATCGCAGCACACCAGGGCTTCCGCCACAAGCAGGGAACAAAACCAGCTTTGATGCGATTATTTCCATCACCAGCCCTCCGAACTTACCAGCAGCACCAGATAAAGCTCCTTTACCCGGTTGTGTTTACACAAGTGTGATCCTGGGAAGGGTGGTACAAAGCAACTTGCAAGATGGTCAAAAGCCAAAAGCGCTTTCCAGCCCTTTGGCCATTCTTCCCCCAGCAGCGTCGCTCCCAGGTCAGGCACAAGCCCTGACAAGGGAACACGCTGCTTTGGGATTCGCCACCAGCTTCGTGCTGTGACTACAGGCAAGTCTGGAGAGGTTAAGGAGGCAGGAAGAAAAAAAGATTTGATTTGGAATCACTTTGACCCAGCCCTTACTGCTGCCAGCTCCGATTCAAAGAGCAATAGCCATTTATCAGCCAATTTTGCTGTAACTCAGGGGCCTCTCCTTATCTTCCTCAAACCCCCAGGAGCTTCAGGACCTCAGCTGGGAAGTCTTTCCTGTCAGTGAGCTCCGTATAAAAATTGACTGAACGTCCCAGAACTTCAAGCTCAGTTTATATGTATCTATATAAACATGGACTGCTTATAAACGCATATTTATAAACAAACACAGGCTGGATATAGACAAAACCATCCAAACCTGCACTCTGTTTATGAATTCTTACCTACAGCCTTCTCAGCATCCAACACAAACACAAGACATTTCCATATAAAAAGAGAAAGCGCAGAAGCAACCTATTGTATGTGTTCAAAGTCAATTTGCCAGCTCTGCTAATATAATACTTGACCCCTGAAAAGTAAACTTCCAGAAGAAAAAAAAAAAAAAAAAAAAAAAACAATTTTAATAGAGTTGAAGTTTTCCCCTTTAAGTTCTGGCTGCTTCAGATCAAAGACAACCACAAGCCTTCATTATTAGCGCTACTGTGCCCTTATGACTTTTCAAAGGGAACCAACTCCGCTTTCAAGTTCCAGTTCATCTTTGAATAGTGTTCCAAAATATTAGCCAGGATTAAAAGATTACAAGTTAACTGGGAAGACTTAAGAGCACAAAGTATTTCCTACAAGACAAAAGACTCCAAGTGCTACTTTGCCAAGCAATCTTAGGCTAATTAAGTTCTTTCTAGCAAAGACTCCTAAATTCACGTTTAATCTACTGTAATTGCAGAAAGATGGAGGAACATTAACACACTTAGTCTTACAACTACTAGCACCTAATGGTCATGAAGTATTATCCTTATTTATTTGCTTATTTTCCAGCCCAATCCTTAAAACGGGTGGCTAGCTGAAGGGATAATTTGTTTAATTATCTTTAACTTTTCATTTACACAGCTTGCTCTGTCTGCATGGGAGACTTGAGAGCCCTCAATCACTTGGAATTGAAGTGCTCCTCTTAACAGAGAAATCTGATCACCGTTGATCCCCATTCCCCCCATCTTTAAAAACCCACAGCTAGCTTAAACTCAGAGGATTGCAAAAGAAGAATCCCCACTGGTCTTCTCCTTGCTACTCCACCTTCGAGCCCTGTTAAAGTAGCCTGTTCATCCTCCAGCCCCTAAAGATTGGAAGCACACTTGCCAAACGGCGACTCAATACAAGTTTTTTTGTTTTTGTTTTGTTTTTTTACAGAGTGTATGGCTCCTACAGTGGAGCCAGCACGCCACAGAGCATGCATCCATCCGGCCTGTGTCTAAGTGAAGCAGACATTCAGCTTCCTTGGATGCTTTCCTCAAGTATCTCAACATCGGACCGGATGAACAGGAACAATTCGAGTTCAGTTCAGGTCGGACGGTGACAAGATTTACAGCAGTGGGAACAGGGGCATATAACGCAGCTCTAATCTCATCATAGCAAAACTTCTTCAAAAGAGCAAGCAGGATGCAAGCCCTAAGAAAGCACCTCGCAGAAGAGTCCTTACTACTTGTGTTGGTAAATACACTTCTTTGTGTTCTGCCGCAGGTGGAAAATCCCCCGAGTCACCAGGCACTGCTCAGGAAACTATAAAAGCATATGGAGGAGATTCAGTTGTCTAGAGAGTACCCAATATTGCAAGTAATTGGGGAAGGAACTCCTGCACTACACGTGACAAACTGCTGTTAGCAGTTGTTCTGAGGCCGGTTCTAAGGCATACAGTGCTGGCAGATCCAATTAAACCAAATAAATACTCTAATTGCTAATTATGAAGTATTAGAAACCACCTCAGAAGGCTGTTCTAGTTGCCCCTGCTCCCCACATATGGATTACTTGACAACAAAGTAACTACAGCAAACTCTATTAGCGTGCCTTAACAAGCCATCCAGCAGTCTTCTTTTACACACACAGCTTCATCAACTCATCGGGAGCAAGCTGAACATCACACTCACTGAATTCAACTCCCACGCCCCTTCCACCAAGTTAAAAACAAAACAAAAGCTTTCCGTAAGTCATTCATGGACACCAAGTTTGAGAAGGCTGCCATCAGCCCCATCCCCTGCACAAAAGGCAGTTTTGTTAAACTGGAACATCTCAGACCTACAGTGAAGTTAGTTTTTTCCTGCTCTGGCCTAAAATCCTCAGTCCTGTTGTACTTACTCAGTACTGTGTTGCCTATTCTTTTGAGGTTAACCATTTCTGTGATGTGCCTCTTTGATTTAGCATCCTTGGAGGAGCTCAACTCTTCACTTGGGACTGCAGTTGTAAAGAAAGCATCACCTCAGCTTGTTCTGCACCTGTAGGGCCCCTTGCTCCCTTAAAAACACTGAGGAGGAAACAGCTCGGAATAAGCAGGCTGCGCTTCAGTGACTAAGAAATCCTTTGCGTAAGAGTTACTCCTAGCCAAAGATTTCTGCCTCTATTCAGTCCTCTTTCCTTGTTTTTCCCAGTCAGCATATTTGCTCAGAAAGCACATCTCTGCTTTAGGCTATAAGCATTCTGGAGAATCTTGGAGCTGATTGAAAAGCTTCCTCAAATTACAGAAAGAAAGCGTGACTCTAACAGTAACTGTGACTAAGTAACTCTAACAGTATACATGCTCTGTAACATTATTCAAACATTTCTTTTTGTACACATGTCCTCTACTACCCATCACATTTAAAGCACTCAGCGGTGAACAGCATGGACTGGAAAACTGCCTCAAAATTTAACTTAAAATAACAATTTGGTGCCTCTTTCTACACAAGGGTATTCTCAACAGTTTGATATTTCAACAGAAACAAGTATGATCATTTTAGAATTACAGAAGACAACTGCAGGAGATACTGCAGAACAAATTGGATTTGCGTACTCTGAATGCAGCCCTTAATTCATGTATTTGAACACAAAGCAAAGGATTTCATGCCACGCTAGGTAGATTTTTATTGTTGTTTAAGTAACTGCTGGGGATGAATAGACTACGTAGAACCAAATGACAAGCAATATATCACTTGAACATTACTAAAACCATTTTAGCACTGAGAAAAGCTGAACATTGGTCATTTGCGGGAACGCTGCTGCTGTTCTAAACAAATGTGGCGAAAACAAACCCAAGCTCCCAATTAGCAATAGAGCAACCACACTTGTCATTCACACTTTGCAACTGCCCCCAGGCAGTGTCATGCACTTCTAAATTCAGCTCCGAGTTCTGTTTTGTTCTTTAAACCTCGGCACTGTCACATTTCAAGCCATTTATTTACCTCAGCACATTCATGTGATCTTGCCAACAATCCCTAGCACGTTATCAGAGACCGAGACTTGGGGCACACAGAGCTTCAAGCTTACAACACTTTCAAGTTGCTTGTGTTCGGTTTTCCACAGACAACACAAATGCTGTTTCAGGGCTTCTAGTCAAGTAAAATTTCTTCCTTAAAATGAAAAACCAATGTTTTCAGGTGGAATTCTATTAATGTCAGTTCAGCTATTCAGACAATAATTCCTTGTCTTATTTTTGGGAGGTAGAGGTGTTTGGAACATGCATATGCAATGCATCATTGAGTGCTAATATGTGTTTACCAAAGCAGAGCTTTCATAAAATAAATTTGTGCTATTTCTAAATTTCTCCTCCAGAAATCTGTTTAAAGGTTTCTCGTGCCTTCTTGATATTTGCTCCTATTACTCGGTTTCCTGTGAAGACATAAATGCAGTGACTTTGGCAACTAAAGGATAAAGAGTATATTTCGAATACAATCAGCTGCTAAAACTGAAGACCGCCAGCTGGAAATGTGAGTCCCACCTACAAGAATTGAAGCACTACACAAAAAGTTTACACAGAGGGAGAAGAAAAACCTGCATGTATCCACCCACACCCCCCCTTAAGTGGGCTCTTTGTTTTCATATTCCCTCTTGCCATGTGTTATTTCCTGGCTAAGATTTTCCAAGTGATACTTGCAAGAGTAAGCAGTATGGCTAAATCATGACTGAAAATCAGCTTGCGAAAGCTCTCTAAATTGGGAAAAACAAATTAAATCATCCCCAATCAAATTAGATTTGTGTAGCAGAATGCTGGGTTTTCAAGAGATACAGATTGTTAATTGCAAGTGGGAATTTCTGTTGGAATAACCATATGCATTTCTGTAACAAATATAGAAGGTTCAATGAACACAAGTAATTTTCAGAAGCAGAAGTTTATAGCAAATGTAATGCTTACAAGAAGCAAATTCTGAGCTACCAAATGCGTATTCCTCTCAAAACCTTTAAGTATATTAAAAAATTGTGTTCTTTATTATATTGAGCATGAATCATGAAACCTCCAGACACTGACAGAAGCTCTTATTGCTTTTATCTGTTGTCTCAAATCTTTGACGCACTTGAGGGAAAAATTATAGCCTGACAGACTCCAGGCCTTAAGTCTCAATACAGAGCCTTAACAATGACTTTCAACAAGATTCAATATTTAAGCTACGTTTCAGAGCTGCTTGATATGACTCTGCAGAGTTTACCTCTAAAAGAAAGCCTCAAGCCACCATCCAACACCTCTCACAGTTGGAGGGAACTGTTTAGAGGAAGTTACGGCCAAGTCCCCTGACATTTCAGGGCTCCAGCTGCAGCTGGCATGCAACAGGCTGGAACAGAAGCGAAGGAATGTTTTCCTGCTGGGAGCCTCACCCCTACTGCCAGGAAATGCCCAGCTGCCCACCAAATCGCTTCCTCTGGTCACCAAAGCCTTCAGGTCAGCGTCTTTAGAAGTCTCTCAAAAGCTACAGCATCACCAGTTTCTCATGATGATAATTCCATTATGAAGCATTTGTTTTCAAGAGAAAAAAAGGAAAGTATTTTCATACTGCCCACTTACTGTGCCAGAAAAAGCTCTGTATCTTAGTCAAGGACGGTGTAGCTACTGCCTGAGTCAAACCAGAGATCACCCCTACACACAGGTGCAGGGTAGCTCTGCCAGCTTCCAGTAGCTGAACTTCAGCAACCTGAGGTCTCTCCTGCAGGCTGAATAGTATCCATTAAATAACAAAAACAACAAAAATCACATTCCAAAAACAAAGAAGTTGTTTTGAAAGAGCCTAAGTGGCACATGAAAGAAATACTTGCCTTTCCCTGCAGTTCAGACAGGTTTTTGTAAAGCTTGCCACAAAGTTCTCATGTTGACTTGCACATACAGCTGAGACATCCCCCTCACCTCTGGGTGACAAAGCCAGTAACAAGAACATCGATATTCACAGATTGAAAAGCCACAAGCTCTTTGGTCTAGGTGCAGACCCCTCTCAAATGAAGGGCTGTTTCCCGTCAATACTGCTGTTGCAGTTAAATCTGATCTCCTCCATCTCACTAGTGAGTACTAACCTCTGAGAGGTCAAAGATGTGGGACCTCTGCTACCAAAACACAAGCCCCAAATGCACCTGAACTGCAGATTTGATTAAACTCTGCCACACACACACCAAAATAGTTACCTCTTCCTTTACAGAGCAAACAGTCAACTCACAAGAATCAGCATATCAAGCTTGAAAGGGTTTTCATTTATTTAAAGCCAAAAGTCGTTTCAGAGCAGGCAGGAACTCCAGGACACTTCATGCATCTGACTTGGGACAAGTTTGACAATTCCTGATCTCTTTGTATAAGAAAGAGTCAGGAGGAGAAGGGGGAAGATGGGGACAGCCTCGTTACATTCAGCTTCACTTCTGCCAGTAAGATTCAACAGGAAACTAAACCAGAAACACCTCACCTCAACATTTATTTCTAACTAGGTTAGCATGTGGCATACACAGTTAAGTCCCAGGGTTTGTTTAACTAGGATCCATTTAGAAAAAAAAAGAAAAAAAGTGGGTGAAATTACAAAGTACATCTTATTTAAGGAAAGTAGGAAAAACCCTCTGGTAAATACGTTTGAAGATCTCACCTCCCAGGCAGAAGGTACAGAACTCTTTAATGTATGTATTTGAGTAGATAAAGGATGTGCAGCAGCCCACAGCTCTCCTCTAGTCCCTGCTCACTTCTGTAGGAAGGAGCAAGCAGCAACAGGGAACAAACTGCTCGCTGGTTCTGAGCACCTTTTTTTGCTGGGTTGCATTTAACACAGATCAGTTTGACATCTGGTTTGTCACACACATCACAAGTACATTGTGCTGACAGCGAAGGAAGGGGACCAAACAGCACGAGCAGGCACTGGTGAGAAACAGCTCCGTAACCACTACAACTGAAACTAAAGTGTCAGAAAAAACAGCTTGAGGTCCCGTAGGAAGCAGCTTGTAAAACAGAGAGAACTCTAAAGCTGCAAGTCTCTGGCATGGAATAGTTTCCAGAACAGACAGGCCATTTCTAAGGCACGCCACCTCAGGAAGTCAGTTGTGTGTGACATATTTAGTTCAGCAGCCAGAGTTAACACATGGGCTGCCATCCCTTAGGGCGATGCTCAGGACCCTTCTGGGGCCTTAAACCTGCTGATAAATCCTCTGGAATCAGGGCAGCACTCCTCACACCAAGCAAATGTGGGCTTCTGTCCTCAAGGCCTTCACCTTCACTAGACTTCAAAGGAATTTTCTTCATGATTTTTGACTGTAGAAGAACGTCAGGGATTCTGACAAGAAACTTTTCCATGACTCTGTAATGCCGCTGAGGAGTAGGGCAAGCACCCAGAGCTGGAATGTTGGGTTGCATTATAACTTGTGACTCAGTTCAGATTTCATGCTATCAGATGAAGACACCTAACCGGACATCTCTTCCTCAATACTCTGAAAAATACTGTTTGGTAACAAGCCTCTCATTAGAAAAAAAAAAAAAAGACACGTATAGCTATGTAATTTATTATTTTTTAAAACATATCTGTTGAGAGGTACTGCTTCAGTTGCTGAACCAGCCATTCACAACCATTTCCAACAGCTGAAAACCAACACGGTAACACTAATTTCCTAAGGCATTTAATAATACATGACTGCTCGTTTGCCCCTAGTTGAGCTCCAGAGGTGAGACATCTTATCACCGCCTCCCTCTTACAAGCAGGTCATGGAATCTGAGCGTGCAGTGCCCAAAAGCCGGGTCCAAATACCTGTCTGAGCCGTGCTCAGAAACCTGTGGTGGTTGTTTCTCCTGCAGGGGTGGGGAGAAGGCTGGGCAGGGTGGAGAGGACAGCATCACTGCCCTGCTTTCTGGAACAACTGCTCCCTCCCAGTCTCGTTTCGTCTGGCACCGCTGCTCAAGGTATTGATCATCAAGGCCAACACAGCAAGAGCTGAAGCTTTCACTCAGCAGGAGGGTCTGTCCTTTTTCTAGTGACAGAAGAATTCAGCGCCTTAACTACTTCTGTTCTTTTATATATACACACACAGATATAAATAAATTACAGCCGTGACAGCAATAAAACCATGCTGTAATCTACATACAACTGCTGGCCGAGAGCAGCCGAGCAGAGCACAAACAGGGCAAGCTACGCATGAACAAACTCCAGATCAAGATCTGAGGCGAGGCGCTTACAGCAGGGTTAAACAACATTTTTCTACCACACTGGAAGAGGTACACTGCGAACATCGAAACCCCTAACAACCTGCGATGCTAACAGGATTCAGATTGCCTGCAGGTGACTCAAGTACTACTTTCACTTCACAGAAAAAAAAAAAAAAAAACACCAACAGAGAGAGACATCACGTAAACACAGGCATGACCTCGGCAAGCCCCAGACTTTGTTTACGGCAAATATTTACAAGTTCACTGTTTTGTTGCTGTTTTGTTTTTAATCCAAATTCTCGCCACGATTCAAAGAAGTCTGAAATACAGTTTTCAAGATGAGCAAGTTTCTGAACATGCCCTTATGGTTGAGGGAGGAGAAACTGTTATAAAGCTCAGTTCCAGCTCATTAGACTTAGACCTGTCATCTAAAGCAATGCTTTGCAAGGTTCGCCAGTACTGCCCGTTTCAACCCACGGATGTGTAATGATTTACTCTGCCCCCAAAATTCTGCTCAGAATTAAGTCAAGGCTTCCAAAAACTGGTAGAGACACAGTTAGATCACAGCCTTTCGATAGACTATTAAACATGTCAATGCATACAAGTTATGACTTTGGTTTTTTTAATTCAGCACTGACTCATCACACAGCAATCTATTTACTCACTTCCGCTCAGTGGCCTTTATTATAATTAGTCCGATGTAATAAAACTGTCTAGTTCGGGGATATCCAGCTCTGCCTTCACATACAGAAGAGTTATTGACCCAAGAAAATCAGTCTGTGATCAAAGTGCTCCCTTCTCAGGCTTCCTTTCAGCCTACCCAGCAAGGCATCCCATTTCACCCTCCTAGAACCCGTTTTCACTAAGACCATCCAGAGTCACAGAGTTGGAAAAACAAAACCAAAAATCCACTGAAATAGGAAAGAGTGACTAACATGAACATCACGCAGGCTAGGAGACTTAACTATCAGGTTACTTTTCATTACTCGGCGGGTCGTGCACAACAGGCATCGCATTTATTCGGACTGGAAGTGCAGAGTCCCATTACAAAGTCCTGCTTAGGAGCACACGGACAGACTGCTGAGCCCTGGCAAAGCCTCCACAAAGCCGATGGGCTCTGGGAAATCACAGCAGCAGCTGCATGAAAACAAGCGACCGATGCTTCAAACAGCTGCCTCCAGAACCAGCCCGCGAGTTTGCGCTTTTGTTACTCCGGGTAGAATAAGAGCTTTTATGCCTGTTGTATTTACAACACAGCAAATCTAACGCAGAATTTGTGCGAAAACACGCATTTCCTTGTCCAGCTGCACTGCTGGCTCGCGGACCACGAGGTGTTTTGTGAGGTGATTTATCAGCTTAGCGCTGCCAGAACTCCGACCTGGAACAGGGAGTGAGACGTCACGTTACACCCAACGGGCTGCAATATCACCTAAGAGACGCACACGAACGGCACCAAAAGGACAAAAGCACCGGGACTGAAGCGTGAGGACGTGACACGGGACGGAGCAGGGCGAGAAACAGGTCTGTGGATAAACATCTGAGAGCCGCTGCTCACCCGGAGCTCGCCCCAGCCTTTTAAGGCTCACGGAGCAGGCTGTACTCACCCAGAGTTGGTCCTATATGTGTTTAGGGGTTAACACAAACCCCACTTTCATAAAGCTGTAAGTAACAGCTGCGTGATGTGCCACACACCACATACCCTCTGCCACACAGCACATACCCAGCTGCTTAGGACACAGCCCCGGCACCCTTCAGCTGCGCTCCTCAGAGAGGCAAAGAAACCCCTCAGAGACTCGGGGACCCTCCTCAGGGACCCCCTCTCCCCTCAGAGACCCCCCTCATAGCCCCAGGGCCCCCCCTTCCCTCAGGGACTCCCCTCAGAGACCCAAAAAGACCCCCCAGGGACCCAAAGATCCCCCCCAGGGACCCCCTCTCCCCTCACAGACCCCCCTCACAGCCCCAGGACCCCCCTCTTCCCTCATGACCCCTCTCAGGACCCCCTCGCCGCCCCCCCCCCTCCCCTCCGGACCCCCCCGCCCGCCATTTCGAGCCGCCCCCCGCCGCTGCCATTTTCCCTCACCGGCCCTCAGCTGCAGGCGGCCGTCCCTGCGGCTGCACCAGAGCGCCCGCTCGCCGCTCTGCAGGATGTAGTGGTCCTGGGCTTGGAAAAGCTCCATCCTGCCTGCCTCCTGCCTGCCTGAGGCCGCGCAGCGCCGGCTGAGGGGCGGGGGAGGCGCGCTCCCGACGCGAAGCGCGGGCACGGCCGCGGGGACGCGCACGGCCCCGCTGCGCGCGCTGCCCCCCCCCCCCGCCGCTCCCGCTCCCCCTCGGGGTCCCGGCGCCGCCCGGGCTCGGGGCGCTCCCTGCGTTCCGGCCGCTGCGCCGCACGTGACCCCGCCCGCTGGCCCCGCCCCCCGAGGGCTTAAAGGAGCAGCGCGGGGCCCTCCCCGCCACACAGCCCCTCAGTGTTTGCCAGACCCCACAGCCCCCTCAGCCCCAAGGGGTTCCCCTCCTTCCCTGCTCCCCTCCCAGGAACTGGGAACCCACGTTACAAAGCAGTCCTCACATAAAAAACGCCCCACCACACACCCAGCCAGCAGGGCAGGGCTGGGCTCGTTGGCTTTGCTGTTTCCCCAAAAAATAAATTTTGTCCTGAAAATGCAGTCATGTCCCGCCTCAGCAGTTGTGCGTGGTGCTGGAAAAGAGGTTTCCTCATCTTGTATTTGTCCACCCTTCTTAATGACTGATTTTCTTAAATGGCGCTAGAAAGGTAGACTTCTATATAGAATTATATAAACCCTTTCCAAGGCTTTATATAATTCTGTGTATAGTTTAAGTTTTTTATTTTAAATCACACATCAGACCTCTGATCTGCGTTGTCATTCCCACATACCCGTAACTAATGCAGGAACCCTATGAAGGGAACTGGACTCTACTCGCTCTGGTAATAGATCCTAGCACCTGCCCCTGTTTTCCCCAGGGCAGGTATGCAAAGGACACAGGGCGGGTATGCAAAGGACGCCCACCCTTCCTTCCCCTTCTTGGCTGCAGATCCTGACTGAAAATGCTGAGCTTGGTGACTGCCCTGCAGCTCCCAGGGCGCTGGCCTGCCACATTCCTGTGTGTGGCGTCCATTCAGGGGCAGATTGTGCCAGTCAGGCCAGGCCAGCAGGTATTAGGCAAGAGACGGGCTTAAATGGCTTCTCAGCATTTTCATAAATAGATCTCTTTTGTTTTCTTCTTCATGTTCCCATTTTAATGTCTTTATTGATGACTTGGATGAGGGAATTGAGTGCCCCCTCAGTGAGTTTTCAGATGACAGCAAGTTAGGAGGAAGTATCCATCTGCTGGAGGATGGAAAGTCCCTGCAGAGGGACCTGGTTAGGTTGGATCGATGGGCAGAGCCCCAGGGGATGAGGTTCAACATGGCCAAGTGTCAGGTCCTGCACTTTGGTCACAACAACCCCGTGCAGCGCTACAGGCTGGGGGCAGAGGGGCTGGAAAGCTGTGCAGTGAAAAAGGAGCTGGGGGAGCTGGTCAGTGCTCGCCTGACCACGAGCCGGCAGTGTGCCCAGGTGGGCAAGGCCAGCGGCACCCTGCTCGTGTCAGGGATGGTGCAGCCAGCAGGGCCGGGGAGGTGCTCGCCCCCTGTGCTCTGAGCTGGCTTCAGCTTTGGGCCCCTCGCTACAAGGACATCGAGGCCCTGGAGAGCGTCCAGAGGAGGGCCATGAAGCTGGGGAAGGGCCTGGGACACAAGTCCTATGGGGAGAAGCTGAGGGCACGGGGGGTGTTTAGTCTGGAGAAGAGGAGGTTCAGGGCACACCTCATTGCTCTCTACAGCTCCCTGAAAGGAAGGTCTGGAGAGCTGGGGTCGGCCTCTTCTCACAGGTAACTGTGATAGGAGCAGAGGGAATGGGCTCAGGTTGTGCCAGGGGAGGTTCAGGCTGGAAATGAGGAGACATTTCTTCTCAGAAAGAGCAGTCAGGCATTGGGATGGGTTGCCCAGGGAGGTGGTGGTGGCACCGTCCCTGGGGGTGTTCAAGGAGGGGTTGGACGTGGTGCTTGGGGGACAGGGTTTAGTGGGTGACATTGGTGGTAGGGGGGCGGTTGGACCAGAGGATCTTGGAGGGCTTTTACAACCCTAATGATTCTAGGATTCTGTGATAAAAACAATGTTGTGTACTGTCAAAGGCCTATCAAACATACCCAGCAAGGCAGTGAAGGGTTGGATTGTTCCACAGATCTGATATTGAAAGACTTCCTCTTGAGGGCGTATGTTTAAAACTGTGCATTTAAGTAAACACAGGCAATTAAAGCTTCTTCTTAGTATTGCTGTACATGCCCATATCCAAGGGGACTGATGGTACGGCTTTCACATTCACTATGGTGCACCACTTTCCTCTTGTTTCATTAGACTCTAAAAGTACACAGCAAATGAAACTATGCTATCCTTTGTGTAAGAAGTAGTATTTTGTGTTCACATCTTATTTCCCCTACTGTAATTTTTACAAAGGATTGTTGTTTGGATTAATTGGTCCATGATTCACAGTATTTAGAAGATGTAGATTTATTTTTATTTTATTTTATTTCAGTGTTACAACAATATAAATCCTTGAAGAGGTGGTTTTTTTTTTTTTCTGCAAAAAGGAATCTGAAAGCAAGGTAATGAAATCATTTGGCTCTTTGGATAAAAAAAAAAAAAAAAAAAGTAGTAAAAGTGCTTATATGCTTAAAGTGTTAATTGTGCTTCTAATAAAGTCATTAAAGATTATTCACATCCAACTTTCTAAATTCATGCTGTTACATAGCTATTGAACGCACCAGGAAAATGACAAATACAAAATGCTGGAGACAGCATTTTTGTAGAGTTTTGTGAGTTTGAAGTTTCAGAGAGATTTTAAGTATGAAACATGAGTTTTTACAATTAACTGAGTAGTTAATTGTCAATTCCATTTCAACATTTGCTTAACAGTTATTGTATACTTAAATCCATCCTTGTTAAGCAATCTAATGAATCACTTTGTAATAAACAGAACTTAAGCAGATACTTAAAACTCTCCAGTGTATTTCATTTTGCTTTCATCCTCCATCCCATCAATTTTCTTCACAGATACCTTGTAAGTCAGAGGGAATTCTGGTGATGCACTGATTCTTCGGACTGTCCTTTGCTGTCTGCAGTGTCAGTATCTAGCATGAGGAGAAATTGTTTCAGAACTAATTTAGTAACATTGCAATCAAATCAGAATGAATGTCATGAAGATGAAGGCTTTTCCTGAAGCTTTCTGAAACAATCTTGACGTTCCAACGGGAATATAAAAAGTAGATCTATGTTTTATGTCATGCAAGGAAGACAGGCAGGAGGGATCAAGCTCATTAGCTTGTTTGGTTCATCATCGTAGACAGTAGAAAGTTGCTGGGAGGAAGAGATGGGCGTTTTCTAAGCTCCAAAAAAAGATCTAATGGCAAGTGTTTGGTATTATTGAAGTCTTTTGCATATACATTTATAAATAAGCCAGCACTGAAAAAAGTCACACCAAGAAGGATGTGCTAGTAGTTCCTACAATACCTTTAAAAGTATTTTATAGAAAACTACAGAGTAATCCTGTAGGCAAAGAATGTATATCCAGAAGAACAATGTATGTGGTATTCTGTGAAGAAAAAATATTTTTCCATTTGTATCTGAGTATTTTTCTCCTGTAGTTCATGCTGGTTTAAGGCACTATTACAGCTGTTTGCTTCTTTTTTTTTGTTTTTTTGTTTCCCCTAGAAAACAACTTCAGCAATAATTGTCCTAGGTCCTGTCTAGCTTGAGTGGTAAATGACTTAAATAATATTAGCCAAATTGACCTCTGCTTCACACAGCATCCACAGGCCATGGTTCTACAAACACATATAAAACTTCCACTCATCTTTCATTGACCTCAAGAAAATGAAGCCAAGATGCAGAAGTATTAATGTAACACATGGGAAGCAGATAATTTTGGCAGTGGATATAACAACATGCAGTCCTTTTACAAGTGACAGATGTGATCTCTAGTCTCTCATGACTAGCCTTTTCCCTGGGGCAGCTCTGGTAGCTTGTTTAACAGACATATTTTTCCTCCATATTGCAGTATTAATATCAGTTAATGTTGTATTCATGAGAATAAATTTTGAAATGGGTGTATAGACAACTTTCAATAGAAGATTCTTTACTGCTTGGGAAAAAAAGGCCCAGCATAAACAAAAATAGAAATACATTTTCACTCTCTGGGACTGTTTACAAATTTTGAAACAAAAAAGTTGTATTAATGACGGAAGCTTGCTGATGAAATGCATACATAATAAGGCTTTGGACTCTCTGCAATTGCAGGGCTACCAAAAACATTTGACTTCTGATAAATTTTGCTGCCTAACAAATGGTCTGGATGAGACTGCATGTTCAGCTGTACCAGACAGCATTAGTGACCTGAAATTTCGTTTTGACCTTTCCACAATGCATTAAAGCTAATAAAGCCTCTGCCCTGCAAGTTAAAATAGGCGAAGCAGAGTTTGGAAAGAGTGTCAGGCTCTTAGAATAAAAATGCCTCTGTATAAATTAAATGTGAAAGATACTCACTTAAGAATTATTCCAGGGGACAACAGAGAAGATCTGTATTCAGAAGAGATGAGGGCTTTATGTTTCAGTGGGATTCTCCCTTTGCCCCAAAAGCCATTTCCTATGTTCTTTCCCATGCATTTCCCTTTCTCTCCTCTGCTCGCTTTATTTAATAAATACTGTAATTTCTTGACAGTGAAATGTTTTATACGGTGTTAGTTTATCATTACAAAAACAACCTACAGCTGCTGAATATTTCTGCAAAGAAAAAAAAAAAAAAAGATACTTCCTTAGTTTTCATTTATTTGCTCCTGCTGAAGTTTTCTCTATCTTATTTTCCTGATCATTCTTTCATTTTTCCAAATTCTTCCTCTCTTCTTCCTTTTTCCTGTTCTCTCCTGTTATCTCTCTCTGTTGCCTGTAGCATCTGCATTCATGGACTAACTCCTGCCTTACTTTCTTCCCATTCTTTCTTGTCTCACTGAACAGGGGTACTCTAGGGGCGTGAGGCCAGGAGAGCTGTGAGCAGGCCTGGGAGAGAAGAAAAATATTTCTGATGCCTGGACAGTATTGGCCGCTGGACCACACAGACGTTTTTAGATGGTTACCAAATCTTTTCCTGCTGTTAACATCAAGTGAATGGGAGTTTCAAAAGGAAAGGTACATCTCTTTATTTTTTGTTCCTATTCTGGCATAAGCTACAGAAGCTACTGAAACTTGCATCTCAAGGATATCCTGTTAGGAACATGGGCTTCAGGTTCCTACTTTTCAGTCTGCTATGCATCCCTACCCTGAGGCACCTTTTAAAGTCCTGGGAGAAGGCAATAGGTGGTGGAAAAAAAAAAAAAAAACAGCTCTTCTGGCGTTCTGCTGGCAGTCTTTAATCTGACCGATGATTGCCAGGATCTGACATTTTATACTGCTTGAATGATGCAAGCAGGCAGGGTTTAGGAAGCATTACTGGTTCTGTATAACATTTCTTTAAAAAGAAATACTTCCTTCAAATAGGAAAAATTAGGGTAAGAATTGGGGGAAAAAAAAATGTGTTAAGTACAGCAAAATCTGAACTGAATCAGAGTGCAGAAAGAATGTCATAAACACTAGGCATGAGTTTTAATTGCCGATTAGAATTGAAATTTACGTCAAGGAAATAAATAGATAAAAACAATTAGGAAGGGGAGCAAGGCAAGCAGACACAGAAAGACTCTTAGCAACAGACGGATGCAGGCAGCTCTCCTAGCAGAACACCATTGTGCTGTTTCCTTACTTGTAAATGAGAAACATTTATAGTGCAATAAAACAAAGCCTAGCCCAAGAAGAGAAAGGACTGTAAAACTGCAAGTTAAATAAATAGACTGCACTGGGACATAGTTTGTTTCTCTAAGTGAAAGTTCCTGCTCTACAAAGAAAGCTTTTAGCTGCCTAGGAGGAAAGGGTGAGGAACAGCAAGACCCTGAAGTTTTTCAGGTGCACTGCTCAGTAGAAACCTTCTGCTGGAGAGATGTCACTCTGTGACCCTGCAAAGAAGCTGACAATTGACAACTAAAAGAGATTCTTGAGTTTAGCTCTTCTCCTCACTCACTTCCCCGCCTGGTACACGAGCAGGGCAGAGCAGGTGCTTCTGTTAATGAGTCCCAGGCAGCAGTAGCTGCAGCATTGCCTGCACTCCCTGCTTCTGAGAAATGTGTGATGCCTTAAGGAAAAAAGAAATTTGAGAATGGTTTGGGGCTGAGATTCAATTCACTCAGACGGGTGATGAGGCAGATATTTGAGAAATTAACTCTCAGCAGGTAGAAGATCCTCTTTTAGCTGCCAATTTTACACACCTGCCTACATGGAATATTTGTCGTCATCTTCTAGGCAGTGCAAGCAGACACCTTATTCAGTGCCACCATTCCTTCATTTCCTTTTTTTTCAGTTTTTAAATGACAGGATGAAAGATGTCCTGCCCACTGCTGTGGACTCCACCCTGTCAGTGAAAGTTGAACTGGACTTGGTATTTGTCACACTACAATACACACAGCTACACCAACTAGTGTTCAACTCCCTCGCATTGAGCAGCACTGTTCCAAAACTGTGCTTTGAAAGGGCTCATTGCTCTCTGACACAACATTTCTCCACTAGCATATTATTCGAGTATGTCTACTGGTTATGCTACACAACATGTGACTGAAGGACATTCAGAAATGAGAAATCTCCTTATTGAATGTTCACAATCAAGACCCAGGCAAGCACTTGATTTTGGAGGGTACTGAACAATCAGTCTCGAAAAACATTTATTATATGCTTGACTTTAGATTTATAAATTAAATTATATTTAATGAGACATTTCTGCCTTTTAAAACGAGCATGGGATTCAGAACTTTCCTGGTTTAAGACTAGGAACCAAATACCTTGATGGGATTTGCTCCCATCTCTTTTCTCTATTTCTGTGCAGTCTGCACTATCACGTGCTGGACATTTTTCACTGCTGTTTGCAGCAGCAGCTCTGTTCTGTGTGCATTTTCCAGGCAGTTCAGTGCTGTAGTGCAGGGCATAGGGTTGCCGTTAAAATAATTCAGAGCTCCTTGCAGGAATTCAAGGACAGACCTTGCTTTGCCCTTGTTCACCCTTTGATCAGGTTTTTTTTTTTCCCCTTGGGTATCTTTCTGTTTACATTCAATGCGGTTTCCTTAGATTCACAGCTGGACAGTGTTTTCATAAGCTCGTGAGCCTCAGCTAGTGAGAAAAAAAGAAAAAAATAATAAAAAAAAAGGAGAAGGAACTTTGCATTTTTGCAATTCATTGACAATAGCTAACAGGAAGGAAATGCACAGGCATTAGTCATGCACTCTCACTCTCAGTATTACCTGATTGCCCACAGCTTGATTTCAAATTTAAATGTTGATTAATGGGAAGTGATCTGATTTAGCAACAGTCCGGGCCTGCAAGTACAACTGACTGGCTCGGTTGGATAAATACACAGCTCTTCCTGAGATGAATGCCATCAGTTTCAGAAACAACTGTGTAAGAGAATGTGAGGATTTTTATTTATTTTAAAATAAATTAAGAAATGGTGGAATATTTTTGTTTGTTTGGAGAGACTTTCATGCTCTGGTAGCTTCCAGATGAGCATCAGAGAAATCGTCTTTGGCAGTCAGTATGCCTATAACATATTTGAAGCAATCTTGTATTTTATTGTCATATTCAGCTCCTGCCTCCTTTACTATCAGAGATATCAGCTCACAGGTGCAGTTGGTGGAAGTTTTGTGGTACGGACATTTACTGCTTTGCTTTGAACTGCCAAGTTGAGCCATCATTTACTTAGCTATCCAACAAGGAATGGAAGTAATTTTTGCTACCTTATGATGTATATAAGGTATATTCAGTCTAGCAGTTTACAGAACTGTCAAGTTACATGATGAATATAAAAAGCAGTCATTCAGTGACATCAGCCAGATCCCTCAGTACTTTGGGATGCACCTCAGCAGTTCCCAAAAACTTTGCATGTCAGTTTAAGTAGTCCCTACATTGCTCTTCTTCCTACCACAGGGAGGACTGCTGAACCCAAAGTTAGACAAGGAGGCATGGGAGGCCTTATAGCAGATTAGTAAAAAGAAAATCTGAGGCAAAAAAAAGGGCCTCAGCCTTTTCTATGTCATCACAAGGTTGCTGATGCCTCTCAGCAATGGGATCACTTTTTTTAGGTCATCTTGATGCCAAAGTAGCTATAGAAACCTTTCTTCTTCATACCCCTTGCCAGTTTTTAATCTAGCCATGCTTTGTGCTTCCTATTTCCATCCCAGTGTGCCCAGGCGATGCATCTGTATTCCTCCTTGGCAGTCCATATGCACTTAGGTTTTCCATATGCTCCCTTTTTGCATGTCAGCTTGGTGAGCCCTGTTCAGTCCGGCTGGCCTGCTGTTCTGCCTGCTGCTTTTCTTGCAGGTTGGTTATTTGCAGACAGGACAGACTGGTTTGCCTCTTTCTGCAACTCAAATGTCTTGAATACAGTGTCCCACTAATACAGAAGTATGAATAATAAATCCACGAGGCTATACTCCTACTATCTTCAATCACATCCATGGTTGAGGGCTTCTACAATATTCAAGTCAGATTCTTAATTTACCTAATCCTTAATCAGATATTTACTAGCCTGACATGGCAGCTCCCCAGCTGTGGGACATGGTCAATGAGCTGTGATGCAAGAAGGGCTCGAGCGACTTCCCGACTGAAATGTTTTTGAAATGGCTTCTGTGGATTTTTATAGGGGTTATATTAGGCATTAAACAGACACTCTGAAAGCCTGCTCTGGGAAGGAACCTCCTCAGAAGAGAAGGAACACAGTAGGCTCTTCTGACTGGCAACACAGCAGATAAAAAGAGGTTTGTGACAGCCAACAGTCGGCACCAGAACACTTCAGAGATACCTGTAAAAGTCTTTTTGATATTAAATATTCTGAAAAATGCTTATATGTTGTTTTACAACAGAAAAAGACAAAACCACTGGGATGAATGTTACCTTTTGGAAACAAACTGGAAACTTTCTCAAAACCAGGGAAAGCAGCTCACCATAAGAATTTTTGCCAGAATTTATTTTTAACTTTTTTTTTTTTTTTTTCCACTGGAATAACTTTCTCATATGGTGACTGTAGTTGTTATCTCTACAGGCAGAGAGACTCTGGCATTTCCTCCTTTCCCATGGAAACGTCTTATTTGCCAATGGGAACATTTCCATTGACTCCACTGAGCACGTAGGAAAACAATACGATTTTCTATTCAAAATGTGTGTGTGGTTAACATCTGCAACACGCCTTGTGCCCTATGGGTAATATATTGACTTCCCCGTGTTGCATTTTCTGTTAAGATCAAATCAATGAGGCCATTTGCAAAAGTAAATGGGAATGCTTTGACTGCCTACAATTACGTTGTTTTATTTTATTCTACAGCTACAGATTGCACTTGCAGTCTACCAAGCAAGTACAATCACACATGGAAAGATTGCTTCTTGTGTCCTTGGTCCACCTTCGTAAGTTAAAATACTATTTGTAGTATACCAAGACCACATTTAATTCTTAGTTTCTCCTAGGTAAATGACTCCCAGTCCTCACCAGCATTGTAATAAAATCCACAGCTAATTTACACCAGATTCCACTTGTTTTTCCCAATCTGATCACGTAGGCATATTGTTTTTCTGGTAGTTTTGCGTTGTACAGCGTAGGCTATTTCAAACACAGAAAATCCTTCACTAAATAGATTATATTTTTTACTGCACAGGCCCAGTTTAGTCTTTCCATTTATTAAAGGCTGATTGAGCATTAATCCAATTTTTCAGAAAGCATCAAAGAAATCCACACAACAGACTCATTTTCCCCGAGTGGGAGCTTTTGCACATTTTTCATACAAGAAAATTTCCTTTCCATACCTACAGATACCTGTCCTTTTATAAAAGAAATGTTCAGTGTAGTTGTTGTAAAACAGGCTTTCTCACAACCAGGCATTTATGTTAGGGTGAGGTAAGGTGAGGTCAGAATTTAGGCTTGTATGGAAATATTTCAGAGACAATAGTGTCTTGCTCGTGCTTCTGTATGTGAAACAATATTGAACTCGGTGTCTTGGAAAATAAATTTTTGCTGACACAATAAAGTTTTGCTCACACTCAGTGTCAGCAAAATAAATTTAATAAAAGATAGGATGGAAACCTGTTAGCACCTCATTGAAGAGAGATTCAGAAAGTAAGATTTTAAAAAAGTCTGACAGCAGATTAGAAGGCTCATTACCCTTTAGAAGAGTTTACCTCCTTTTTTACTTTTAAACTTGGGTTGCTTTTTAAGAGCAAAATAGTTCACATAAAACAAAACAAAACAAAAAAGAGATTTTCCTTTCAGAAAGGATATAAAGTAGGCTTTTAGGATCTCTGGAACATAAAGTTCATTTTTTATCTGATACCATTTAGCCAATTTGAATCAATTTCTTAAGTGGTTTCTTGGAAGTTGCTGTTCCAGAGAAACGTTTCAGGGTAATATTCGCCATCCTGTGACATTCGCCAGCACTGCTCAAGCCAGCCTAAATAACCATTTCCTCCTTCCCAGCTGTATGTTTCTATTCCTGTACCATGCCTGCACTGTATAGCCACAAGCATTTGTGCAGCGTATGGTGAACTGAATTCGGGGAACTAAAGCAGCTGCTGAACAACCTCCTAAAATGCTGGTTTTGAAACTGGGCTGCACATAGCAGTAACCAGAGTCATAGTGAACGTACCTGGCCCTTACTGAACAGAAGCGGTTTAATTTTTTAGAGTCAGGATTTCCCTCATTTGGCATTTCACTATGGGTTGTGAAGCCATGCCAGGTCAGATCGTGTCTGTTTTAGGAATTCGGCAGTGCCCACCGTGCCTCCATCACCAAGTGGTGCAGTAAGGTAGGAGAGGATTTGGAGAACAAAACAGCTGGTGCTGAGGATCCTGCTTCTACCCTAAGCACACCGCAGGAGCTTTACCCAAGTCTGGCCCTAGCTTTGTCCTACGGCCCCCTTTGCAACTGCAGCACGCTGGAGGCAGTCCCAAAGCGCACCTCCTGGGTTTGTTTCAGCTTCAGGGAATCCAGTTCACGTGCTCGTCCGTCCTCAGAGCATTAGAGGTGGTGATGAGGATGCCATCCAAAGGAGCCTTTCCACTGACATGATTACATCACTCTTCCAAATGACGTGAGCTGGAACAGTGAGAGCAGCCTTCTGTAAGCCTCCCTGTATCCAAACCAGGTTTGCCAGCACTGCTATGCTGGCTGAAGAGGTGATTATTTTTAACATCACTATTGTAGTGACTCTAGGAGACATAGAGAGCCACAGCAAAACCCTGAGCGTGCCTCATTGCTGCACCTACCCAGTGTTTGTTCTCCAATAGCCCCCATGTTTATAGAACCATGTTTACAGAACCTCAGTGTCCACGTCGAGCTGCATTTACACTGCAGAGAATAGCAGTGTGTGAGAAAGGATTCGGGACGTATGAAGTGCTGAGGGTGACTCTGAGCCCTTTTCCCCTGAGAGCAGAATCTCCAGCTGCTAGGAGATGATTTAGGTCAAAAAACATTGTCAGCTTTTCCTTCATCTGTGCTTTGTGGATAAAAAGGGATGTATAAAATTTGCAGTGCTCAAGCACTTGATGCATAGTTAAGTACCATGCCAGTAATTACAATTCTTGTGACTCTCAAAGGGCTAAACCAGAAGATTAAAAGAACATTATTTTCCTGAGAGATTAAATGTTCTGTGCTTAAATAGCTAGCATAGATGATCATTGCTATTTACAGGCTAAAAGTGTTTATTGCTGGCTTTGCACTTCTCATGCAATGATATGTAGGTCATTGTAAAACCTGGGGAACGAAGATAGACATGAGACTGAAAAAGAGGGCTGAAAATTGGAAAATACGAATCCTTGTTCTGTTTGTCTACCCCTGGATAAATTACTTGTCTTCCTTTTCCAAACACGACTGAAGATAATATTTCTCTACTGTGCAGAGGTGTTAGAGCCTAAGTATACCGATACGTGCAAAATGGTTTTAAAAGAAGTTATGGAAGAGATTACAATCATAATAATTTGCAGATAAGTGAAAGCTCTGTGTTTTATGGAAGTAATAAGAGGGGAAAAATATGTAAGATGGTACCTCAGAGAAATCTGGGAAGTTCTGTATTGTTAGAGTCATTCGTGAAGGGAAATACCAATAAGAAGCCAAGGTGAAATCAGAGCCTCACGTAATGCCTGGTAATTACTAACATGCTTTTCATTTTGTTTGACATTTTAATTATGCTACAACATATATATGTATTTGTGCAATATAGATACTACATATCTATGACAGCCTTAGACCCTAGTTGTAAGGCTGTGTGTGAGCCATCAGAGAGCTGTAGCACTGTGACTGATAATGTAGCTACACAGATGACTCAGCTTTACCAAAAGATGTTTCTGAGAAAAAACCAAAGCCATTCCTGAAAATTTTTACATGTCCTAGAAGCTATATATACTTATATATATATATATATATATATATATATATATAATATTCAATATATATATATATATACTTATATATACTGAATTATCTCTTTGGAGGGAAAAAAAAGACAAAAAGAATTGCAAGGCACCCTTTTATTTATGAAGACACCGTAGGCCTGCCACAGAAACTGCAGGAGGAAACAGATTGATCTCTGAGCAGTTATTGAAGGGAGAAATGACAAGTGTGTGTTGTCATTGCAGGAGTCTACATTTTGTCATCGACCTGGTAGGATCAGGTGAAGACGTGATGGCCTTGGAGTGGTAAGTACTGATCTTTGAAAACTAACAGAGGATAAGTGAGACTCCACAAGGCAGGAAAATTATTTGGGCTTCTAATTTACCGAATGTTTTCCAACGTTTGAAAAATCAACACAAGTATGATTTTTCTCTATATAATATATAACATTTTATATATAATGTTTTAATATTGTATAATAATTATATATAATAAATATTTTATATATTATATATAATATTTATATATAATGAATATTTTATATATATAATAAAATATTATAATATTTTAATATTTTATATAATATATAATATTTTTTCTCTATATAATGCAGAATCTGCACCACCATCCAAGGGCTTAAAAAAGGGAGTCTTGGAGAATTTTAGATCAGCCAGCCTTATTTCTTACATGACAAAAATAGAAAAAATAAAATAAAATAAATCAAAGTATCTACTCTCAGGTACCTGCAAGACAATAAAGAACAGTTAACATAACAAATTTAAGATTCAATACCCTTTCCTCTTATGACAGTCTAGCAGTCCTGGGCAGATTGTGTAAATCTTGACTTAATATGACCTTTGATCCTGCCTCTTGTGATTTTCCCATCATTATAAAAGGAAATATGTTCCGGTTAGGATACCCCCACAAGCCCTAATAGTTAGGAAGTTTTTCCTGTAGAGTTCTTACTATAGGTTAACTGTCACCTAATGCTATGGAGGACAGGCAAGTTCTGTTAGGGGTCCTTGGCAGAATGAGGACTAGCCACAGGGTTGTGGTTATAGAGACTTATTATTACGTTAAAAGTAATAATAATCAGCATAGCCTATTATCTACAATTTGTAGCATGAAGCATAGCTTACAATTGCACAGACTTTCTGCAATTCTTAGTTCCAGATCATGGATTTTGCCATCTAGCAGCAATTAATTATGGTCCAAGTCCAACTGCTGCCTGATTTTAGAAATGGTGTTCCTCATGCTTCCCTGTCCCATGATGGGCGTCACCACATCTTGGCAACCCAGCACCTGGGTCTTGATAATACTGATGGCCTTGTCACCCCATTAATGGGTGGCCCCACAAGCTGTCACCATAGAGGAGGAGAGAGAAGCAGGGAGGACAGTACATGATCAGACCACTTACACAGTATGGGTGGTTGCCTTATCATTGCCTGTGCTAACCAGGGGTCAGGAGCAGGGGGTCCAGTCACATTAACTCACAAGTTTGATACTCATCTGTGTTTTATTGATGGCTCCAATAATGGAATAAGCAGTGTATTTAGTAAATCATCAAGCTAGGAGGGCTTGAAAGCCCACCAGCTATCAGGATTCCATTATGAGATTACTGTGCCGAGTTGAAGAAATGGTCCCAAATGAAGGAAATGACAGGTAAGTGAAAAATTGTGAAAAGTAATGATCGTGCGTATAAATACAAACTGAGGAACAGCTGGTTAATTGGGAATTCTGGGGTAATCCTAGATCACAAATGGATCAACCAACCAGCAGGAAAAAAGAAAAAAAAATCCAGTTATGCTAAGATGAATACACAGGAGCATTATACATAAGACCTGTGCAATAATCCTTTTTCTCCACTGCTAGTAAGGCCGCAGCAGGGGTACTATATTATTAGATGCCATCATTTCAAGAATTATATGAATTCATTGAAAAAAGCCAAAGGATATTATGAATTTTAGGAGATACGTTTTTTGAAGAATTACAGTTCTTTAGGCATGCATGGCAAAGAGGAAAGCCTTCTCTTATCCTCATGTGGAGTTTCCTGTATTTCAGTTTGTGCTCGTTGCCTCCTGACCTGTCACTGGGTACCACTATGAAGACTCTGGCCCATCTTCTTTTCTGCCTCCCATCAAACACTTAAACACTTTGATAAAGTCTCCCCCAAGCCATTTTTTTGAGGCCAAACAATCCCAACTCTTAGCCCAGATAATACAAAAAGTAATAATTGCAGGAAGAATGAGTTAGATTAGGCAGAAAGTGAGAGTTTGGATAAATAAGCACAGGAGCAGACTGCTCACCGATATGAGCTGTGCAATATTCACCACTAGTGGGTTTTAGGTACAGGTTGAGCAAGATGGGAATGAGGTAATGTGATCATTTCCTTTTCACAATTTCATATGATTTGTTGCAACCATATATATATGTATTTAATCTTAATCTCTTTACCCATCTACACATTTCCTTAGCCTTCCTCACGTCCATTCCATTCTGTCTTTCTTCTCTTGTGCATATACCTGTAAAGTACTAGCAGTGCCCTCTGTCAAAGTACACCACCACCACCACAGAACTGCAAGTGGTTAGCCAACAGGAAATTGCAATGTTCATGCTACCTTACCCTTCTCCCTTGCAGCTCTTCTCCCAGCTGGCTTCTTAGTCTTCAGAATGATGGTTTTAGTGTCCTGTCCCCAGCTCAGGTCTTGTGAGGTTATTTAATTTAAATCCACTTGATTTGTCTATAATGTGCAAATTGAGCTTCAGCATCCAGATTCTGCTTAGCAGTGGTATAACTGGCAAATTTCAGGACAATGAATGCCTCTTTCCCAAGAGTTTTATTTCTTTCTGAGCTGGCTACTCATGCTGTCTTTCTAAGCATCTGCAGTTCAAGCATACTTTAAAACCTTTTCCAAAGTTTACCAAAAAAGAAAAAAAGAAAAAAAAAAAAAAAGAAAAAAAAAAAAAGCTGTGTAAAGAAAAAAATTCACATACAGAATGGGAAAAAAAAAGACAGAAGTTGGCATTCCATGTTTTCCTGCTCAGCCACGCTTACTCCTTTACAGAACCAATAGCTCTGAATGTTCAGGGAGAAAAAAGAAAAAAAGAGGAAGAGAAAATAAATGTGAGCAAGTCCCCAAGTAATTGTTCAACGAAAATGGTTTCAAATGAGGTTTCCGAGCCCAGCTAGTGCATTATGCATGCAATTGTTCTGTTTGGTTGATTTGATTTGCCTCAAGCCCTAATGTTAACTACAGTGAAAAAGATAAGTACAGACTCTGTATTTAAAATTTACTAACAGTCTTAAAATAGATGCTACTACCCTGCTTTTAATCAAACACAGCAGCCAGGCAATTGCAATTTAACACCAGAAACACTAAATGTGGTCACAGATTTGATTCTCCCTTGGACTATATCATTATCATATGATTTTTTATATCATGTATCTTCAGTTTTGTTTAATTTATTTTGATTCTGCTTATGGAAGGTAAAATAGAAACTGATGCCCTGTCACAGCAGTATAATGCCTGTATTAATGGGATTCAGAAAGGACTGGGAATCAACACCACTGGCTCACCACTCAACACCTACTGATATTGGAAATAATTTACTCTGACACTTGTAAACTGGAATAATAGGTACATTTGTTATTCCTGGGGAATATTTTGGAGTATTTTTTGACTGGAAAGCATGTTGGAATCATATAATTAAAATACTCGCTAAATACAAATTAGAGCATACGAAGTTGCCTCCTGAGAGGGAAATTCATTGAAAAATAATCACCAGTCATTGAAAAATATTCACCAGTCTTTGAAAAATAATCACCAGGCATTGCAATAATGGGATGAATTTGTGTAGACAGTGCTCCATTGTACACAATCCGTATTTTTGCTCTGTGCTTGAATGTTCTTTGCTTACAGTCCAGTGTAAGAGAAGGCTGTATCACCTATAGTATCCACAGGTTGGAGCAACCCACAGAGTCAGATGATTTCTGACTTCTTGGCAGCTTTTGTTGCTGATATATATCACTGTGATTGTGTGCTTTAAAATAGGATGTGCAGGAACTCCATTTCAGGAAAAAAAAGTGACTTATATGAATCCTGGCCTTGAGCTATAGCATCCCTGGAAAAAAAAAAAAAAAAAGACATTGAATAATTTATTGTGGTTTTAATGTCTTGCTCTTTTAAAATAAGATCTTTGGAAATAAAAATGTGGATATAGCAGTTGGGGTTGGAAAGGACCTCTGAAGGTCATGTAAGCCTTCCACTTGAAGCAGTGCTTTATTAAAAAGCAGAGCTGAAAGTTTGCATTCTGCTAGTCTGCAGAAGCCTCACAGCAAGCACAGCTCCCCCTTGCCTCATCAGGAAACATTGCTCTGATATAAAGTGCTGGAACTACTTAACACCTGCTTATGTTTCGTAGTTTGAAGGTTCGAAGGGTTTCAGTGATGTGTTGCTGATGTATGCTTGTACAAACACCTGTACTGAGCAGAAAATGATGCTTACATGCCATAACAAAGACTAACATAAAGATTACCTGCTCTGATGTGGAAATGCAGACCCCAGTGCCAGTCCCTGTTTCTTGTGCTGCTCTCAGGAAGGGATTTTTGCATGCCATAAAACTGCTAAGTTAGAACTAGAACCTGTATTTCTTAGGGCCACAGTGGACGTGAATGAAATCAAGAAAATTAAGGTGTCTGGTTCCTTTCATAAAAAAATTTGTTATTAACAGTAGGTACTGTAAAAAGCCGTCAGCAGGTGGGACTGCTGGCACATTTCTGCCGTGTGAGCTACGAGCTAGCTGTTGTGGCACGGAGCGCGTTGAGTCAGGTCGTGGCAGTGCTCGCCATCCAGTGCAGTTGGATGGTGATCTGTGAAGGGCCCTTCCAACCAATCTATCTGCCCTACCCTACCCTACCCTACCCTACCCTACCCTACCCTACCCTACCCTACCCTACCCCACCCTACCCTACCCCTATTCTGCTTTCCTCTACTTCTATTCTATTCTATTTTATTCTGTTCTGTTCTGCTCTGCTCTGCTCTACTCTTACTCTTACTCTATTCTACTCTACTCTTACTCTTACTCTTACTCTTACTCTTACTCTACTCTACTCTATTCTACTCTACTCTACTCTTAGTCTTACTCTTACTCTACTCTTATTCTATTCTATTCTGTTCTGTTCTGTTCTACTCTACACTTACTCTTAGTCTTACTCTTACTCTACTCTTACTCTACTCTATTCTATTCTACTCTACTCTTACTCTTACTCTACTCTACTCTTACTCTTACTCTACTCTTACTCTACTCTTACTCCTATTCTACTCTACTCTACTCTACTCTACTCTACTCTATTATACTCTACTCTTAGTCTTACTCTTACTCTACTCTTATTCTATTCTATTCTGTTCTGTTCTGTTCTACTCTACACTTACTCTTACTTTTACTCTTACTCTACTCTTACTCTACTCTTACTCTTACTCTACTCTACTCTTACTCTTACTCTACTCTACTCTTACTCTTACTCTACTCTTACTCTACTCTTACTCCTATTCTACTCTACTCTACTCTACTCTACTCTACTCTACTCTACTCTACTCTACTCTACTCTACTCTATTATACTCTACTCTTAGTCTTACTCTTACTCCACTCTTACTCTATTCTATTCTATTCTATTCTATTCTATTCTATTCTATTCTATTCTATTCTATTCTATTCTATTCTATCCTAACCTATCCTATCCTATCCTATCCTATCCCACCCCGTCCCGTCCCGTCCCGCTGCCGGTTCCCCGCCCACCCCGCGGCTCCCCGCGGCCATCCGTGGTTGCGCGTTGCCCTCTGCCGGCCGCCGGCGGCCGCTCGCCTCCCGGTGCGACGTCACGCTGCTGTGACGTCATAGGTGAGGCTGGGACACCGAGAGAAGGGCGAGGGGCGGCTGGAGGGGCGAGGACCCCCTCATCCCCTCCCCTCCCCATAATGTGCCCAGCTGGAGTCACTGGGCGTGCGCTGGATGTGGTGGTGGCGCCGTACCAGCACATTCTCCTCGTGTAGCTGCGTACGGCAAACCTCAAATTATCACATCCTGACATCTTTGGTTTCTCCCTCTGACTGGAGTTTGCCATTATCAGAGCGACGTGGAGCAAATGAAGCCGGTGGGGAACGCGTTTCTTGGCTCACGCCCAAGGAAGGTCGGTTCTTTAGATTTCACGCCTGAAAGCTCGGCATTGCCAAGACCTGCACGGGACCTGCTGGAATCACGCACCGAAGCGGCCATCTGAACCAGCACAAAAGCTGGGCTTTTCTTCCTCTGCCCCTCACACAAATATATTCGGGATCTGTTCCAACTCCTGGCAACAAAGGCGGCTTCAGCTGTGTGGTCCTTGAGACTGAAAATACACCGGGGAAAGTCCTAAGCACAAAAAACTCCCTGGCTTTCCTGCCCCCGTGTGAGGGGAGTGTTAGAGGAAAGGGTGCATCAGGAGTGGGTGACTAATGGATCAGTCTCTGTCAGCGGTTGCTGGGGACTTGTGGACAGTTCCCAGCAGAGAATTTATGGGAGAAAAGCAAAAACATCACCACACGACACTGGGAGAATTTCACTCTCTGGAGGAAAGATGGTACAAAATTTGTGTTGTCTCAGCTGAGACAGGTGTCTGGGAACACCTCGCTAAGTTACACGCCAGTGCATGTTTTTAAACTGACGGAAGTAAAAAGGCACGGATGATAAAGAAATAAAGTACAGGTCTATCAGAAGAAAGTTCAATAAGAATTCACAAATAATAAAGATGTGCCTAAATTCCACGCTCTTCTTTCAATAAAAGCACAAATCCAAATGAGAGGCTGTGAACCTTACCTCCAAGAATACGGATATAGTGCCTGATTTTGTAATGCGCTGATTATTTTCCTTCTCTTGAAAAGTCAAGCCTGCCCCATGAATGTTAACTTGTTAAATAAGCTCAGAAGGAAGCATCGCTGAGAATAAGCTGTCTGAAACTGCACCGTCACTCAGCATTGCTGCCCTTTCACTTCCCCTCCTTTCTCTCAGTTAGGTTTGTGCTCAGATTCAAGCCTACAGGAAATTAAGAGCTGCTGCTAGCGTTCAGCCCAGCCGTGCTGCTAGAGAAATGCAGGAGCCTGTAGGCGTGTGTGTCTTTTGAGGCAGGTAGAGGCTGATGGACTAGGAGTGTCAGGGGAGTTGAGCTGGGGAATAGGCTTAGGGAGGAAAGAGACATGGAAAAGAGTTAATGGCTCTCCTTTTGGTTTACAATTTGTAAACCAAACTCTCACCCCTCTGCCAGGGGATTACCGTCTTTGTTTAGATCCCAAACTGGAAATGGGTATTGGTTTTATGTGAAGCTTCAAGCATGCCATGTGCAAGTAGGGTTCTATAAAACGGTGTCTGGAACCCAAATCTGAAAGCACCCTGTCTTTTAAAATCCTGGATACCTCAGAGTTGTCTCTTATAGCTAGGTCTGCAGGAACCCGAGGCTTCCAACAGCCCCAAACCTGCATTAACCTGACACCTTTTACGAGCTTTAAAAAAATCACAGGAATGTAGGCATCTACCCGAGCCTGCCACCGCAGCGTGTGAGCATCCTGCCAACATGTTTACTCACTGCTGTAATGAGCACATGCAAGATTAGAAAGTTTGTTTAAGTATTACTGGAAACCATTTTCCATCACAGTCCTTTCAGCTGTTTTACAAGGGCTGCAGGAGGAAATTCTGCCTTTGGGCTCCGAGGCTGGCACGGGAAGGCTCAGCAGCACCGAGCTCCTCTGTGGATGCACCGCAGGTGGCTGCGAGAGGAGCACACAGCACCTGCAGCGACGTGAACGAAACAGAGGGAAGGTCACAGCCTGCACCGCTTCTTTTGTCAGTGCCACGCACCAAGCTTCAGAATACGTTTGCCCGTTGCACAGCTGCATCAAAAAATGAGTTGGACTTGGGTGAGTTAGGACAGTTGCAGTGCAGATCAGAGGCAGAGGATGAACCCGAAGCCAGAGGTGCAGAGAGCCAGTTTCTCTGCTCCATCTAACACGTGTCCTACCTGTCATTTCCCAGTCATATATAGTTTCTGAGTGTAGTCAGGCATCAACTATTTAAGGCAGGGGTTCCCTATGCAATTGTGTTATGCAATGATAGTGATGTGTCTAATTGTCACTGTAAAAAAGAAACACAAGGATAATAATAATGATTGCCATGATTTCTGCTTTCCCAGGTAGTGCATATTTTCTGTGAAGTAATCAGGGACTTGTTGCTAGGCAGTTAATATTTAAGGTACCTTAAATATTTTAATGTGCCTGTGCCTGCTGTTCCTAGGCACCAATATTTGTTTATGTTATCGTTACACAACCCTCTCTACCTTATAGCCTTTGTTCAGCCTAATCTGATGGATCCATACAGTTCAATTTCAATCCTCGCACTTTTATTCACAGATTAAAGTAACTTCTGTTAAGAGTGATAAAATCTCTCTGATGCAGATTCGTTCTTTGTCAGGATGTCTTTCATTGCTGCCAGTTTTTCTTTCTTTGCCCGGTCTTTAAAACTGCATGAAACTGAATAACTCAATTAAGGCCTTTTAAAAGTTGGTAGAGCTTCGGTGTACATGTCCCAAAAGCACAAAATTCAACAGTTCGAGTAAATCACTTGATTTGGGTATTTTGGATGGAGAGCAGCCCAGTTTGGATTGAATTACAGTTACTTTCATCTTTGTCCACCTCCCAGGCACGTTCTGTCTCAGAGTTGGCATGGTGCGTAGGCATGTAGAAATGTTAATAAAGGGTTGAATTTAATGGCTGAGGATCAAGATTGCCTTCAAATGTAGATGTAAACTTGGAGTTGAGCTATCGCCTTTTTTGACCAAGCTCTCTAAAGTTTTAAGAGAAATTGTCACACGTGAGTCTGCTGTATCTCACTCGTTCCTAGGAAATAACAGGCTGAGAGAAAGAAAAAGGTTTCATGGCAGTTGGGAAGGCCATTGGGATGAGCAGGGATGAGAGATAAGACAAGAGCTCATCAGAAACTGGGAAATTGAGAGATGATCCTGGGGACTATGTAAGCACCGACAACTACCAAAATGTCCAACTGGGATATGTGTTATGACTTCATCCATCCTTTGGAAATAAAAATCTCAATATTTTGGGCAGCTCAGCAACACTGCTTTAGGTTTTTCTTGCTTTAATGCCAATTTTATTTAAACAAAATAGAAAAATTCCCACTGGGTTAAATGTTATGGCTCTTACTAACAGATCTTAAGCTCTGAGCTGTGCGCCTGGGGAGGCAGGAGGGACTGGAGACTCTTCATATTCTGGCCATAAGCAGGTGCCACAGGAAGTACAGCAAGGCCAGGGAAACTTCCATACCACGCTGTTGCTAAATTCAGTGTATTCATTCTGTTTTAAAACTACGATACCCCCCCCCCACACACACACACACCTTTATTTGAAATTGATTTAAAATTTGGGAAGGCAGCTGAACAGCCCTGCAGACAGATCCTCTGCCCGCTGGATGTAGTAATGCAAGTAATGGCACTTCAAATTTCATTACATTTTCTTGCCCGCTTACCTCATTTCCTAGAAAAGGTCCCAATTCACATTAGCAGCTATTATTTTCATGTCTGTTCAGTCTCAAGCCTTTTTTACCAAGACTTCCGATGATGTTATCAGTTCGTACAAGTTCGAACTGTGCTGCCTGTGGAGCACACGTTGCAGATACTGCACGGTCCTTGTACAGATGGCAAGTGATGAGGGCCTCCATACTCTGTGTTTTATTCGGAAATGTGAAGCTTCTCTTTGCAGATGGGTCCCTTTGACTTTCTCTTGGGAAATATGCATGGCAAATGCACTTTTTTAAAAACTTTAACATGAAATCTTCTGCTTTCCCTTCAGTTTGCTGCTTCGGGGGTGCATAGATAGGGAAGGCAGGACCTCTTCCTTCCTTCTGTGGATATTCCCAACTTGCAGAGGTAGAAGTGGAAATTCTGGTGGGCAATAACCGAGCTACCCTCTAATTCCTACCCTCTAGTTTTTAAAGTTGCCTATTTATAAATTCTGGAAGGGTATTTGACAGAGAATTGGTACATGTTCCACTGCTTTGTAACCAGCTTGTTGCCCATCTGAAAATAACTCTTGCTTTGGATGCCACCGGCTGGCGTTCGATTACATTTGTATCTAGTGTTACAAAGCGTGGACAGCCCGTCCGCATTCACATGGTGGTTCACGGGAGTGTGGACTGATACCACGGACAATACTATGAACATGCTGTTTGTGTGGAGCTAGGAAGTCCAAATTACCCAGTATGAAAGGGTGATTCTTTGTGCAGCAAGGCTAACGTGTCCCAGTGTCACACGTTGATCTTTAAGCAAAGGATTTGTCTTGAGATAAGCTGTTTAAACAGATTGGTTCATTCGGATCTTCCCTACCATTACAAGATGCTTTTTCTCCTCATATAATTAGAGGGCAAAAGTGCCAATAAAATAATTTTATTGATGCTAAAATTATTGTTGAAATTTCATTAATGACAGTACTATGTCCAAAGAAACACAAATTTGGATTTTGAATCTCAGTATTTATGTAAAAGCCCTAGGGAATCATATTTTTAATAATTATCATAAGGCTTATCTGTTTTCTACAGCCTGCCTGAGCTCAAGTTAGCTTCTTCTAAAAACCTTTTCACCTAAGAGTTCAAAAACATTATTGCTCAATGCTAGCTTTTGTAACAGACCCAAAGGTTGATCCAATATCAAATGTTTACAGCTGATGATTTGGATTTTAGTTTCATTAGACACCTACATTTCATTACTCGGACACAACAGGACCGGAAAGCACAGAAGTCAGTGCCCAAATTAGTCCTTTAATCTGGGCCCGTTTGCCATGCGATGTCTGTGTACGTCTCAAAAATTCATGGTGCAGTGGTGCCTTTATTTGGTTACCTGAGTATTTGTAAAGATTGATATTTGCACATCTAAGGAGAGAAATGAAACACCTTGCAGATTAAAATCTTCTTGTAAGTAAACTTAGGCCAACATTCATCCTCTGCAGCAGCTGCATGCCAGCCACCAGGAGCTTTTTATTAGTTCAGCTATAATTTTAAAAAGTAAATCCTGACCCCCTGCAATATCCTCTCTGAGGATGCTGAGCCCGATGTGCTTTCCTGGGCTGGCTTACGTTGCTGCTAGAGCACAGGGGAAAAACCTGCCTCTATAAACCTGCCTCTATAAGCCGTGCTGTGTTGTTTTCCTGCCGAGTTGGTTAGCATTTGCCTCGTTCCTTCCCTCCCCAGCTCATCTGCAGGCAGAGCTGTGCCTGAAGCTGGAATAACACTCAGCCCGGATAAGGGGCTTGCACCTCCCACGGGAGGAAAGTCGGCGCCTGGCTCCCAGGGGTGCCCCGGCTCTGCCTTGGGGTGCTCCCGGGGCAATGTGAGTGTCTGCTGCTCCTGCCGCGGGCTGCGGGATGATTTGGCCATGTGTAAATAGGCAAAATGCTATATTTATAGGAAACACAATGCCTCGCTGCTGTGGTAGTTTAAATATAGAGAACAGGCCACTACTGGCATTTAAAATATCACTAGCTGGACAAGATAGTGCAATCAGAAAATAGCCCAAGCTTTTACTGTGATTCTGCATACAGGCTTCTCGTGTCCCTCTTGCTACTTTTAAATGAGTTGAGGCTGTATCTTTCCCTGGCTTTGGGATTATTTGCTTAGTGAATAAATTAAGTGCTTCAAGTGATTCAAAATGAGTAACAGGCCACTTCATTTTTTGTTATTGGAAGTCTTTGGGTCATTTTCATTTATGAAAAGGGCTACTGCAAGTGCAGCATGTGTATTTGAACAGCTTGTGTGTGCATTTGCTGGTTGCTGGAAGCTCAGCGATGTGGTTTAGTGGAGGACTGGTTAGTGTGAGTTAGAGGCTGGACTGGGTGATCTCGGAGGTCTCTTCCAATCCAGCTGATTCTGTGACTCTGTGCAGCAGTGGCACACCACTTAGTTCTTATATAGTTCTTATTAGTACTAAAAACTTGATTACTTTCTAGCTAGGTTTCAAAGCCAAGTTTTCACAGCCAGTCACTCGAGGTCAACGCATTGACCAGCGAGCAGAAATTCAAGTCAGGGAAGGAGCCTTCTGCTCTCTGCCAGCTCACCACACCGTCGCTGCCAGCGCAGGGAAGCCGCAGGCTCCTGCCTCCTCCTTCCCTTCTCCTCCGGCCCAGCCTGTGTGCAGGACTCGTAGCCCCGCTGATGTACAGGACGTACATGCTGGGCTGGGTGCAGTTTAGTCTTGAGCAACAGAAGAAACAAAGCGAGCCTATGACTCAGAGCAGCGCTCCTCCAGCCAGGCAGCTCCAGATGCACTTTCCCTTATTAGGACAGATCGGGAAACCTTTCCTGCTTCCGAGCGGTACCTAGCCCTGCCGTGGTATCACTGACTTTAAAAACCATCTCTTAAAAGAACTGCTGAGCAGAATGTAGCCCTAGCATTGCTCCTTTAAAAAAAAAAAAAAAAAAAGGTAAAAAAAAAAAAGCTGTAATTAAATTTGACTCCGCCTGCTGTGAGCAACGTGAATAGTCTCCCATGAATCAGGCTCCATTAGCAGCGGGTGACATACATCTTTTAAAAGGATGGCACCTGTTTAACTTCCTGTAAATAGTACGTTTTTATGACTGTAATCTGAATTTCTGCATTGCCACCTCAGCTAATGAGGCGGGTTTGATCTGAATTACCTCAGTGGGCTCCGAAGGGAAGCCAGGAGGAGACGCAGCCTCACGCAGCCCTGTGCCTCCCCCAGGCCTTGCTTGGAGCTTCGGTGGGACAAGCTACAGCTGATTTTCTTTGATTTAAGTATTTTTGTTACATGATGTCAGAGACGTGTGTCCTCAGCTGAAATGTAATCCTGCTGGAGGAATGTGTCACTGAAGTGAGTTCATACAAGAATTATGCAGGCGGATGAACTTTCACACCTCTTCTGCTGGAATGCCTACAATGCTGCTCCAGAAGCTAGGGTAGCCAAACGGTTACAAGACATTGTGTATTTTTACATGGTGTTGTTGACTATCAAAATGAAACTAAAAGAAGCATCAACCTTCTACCTACAACTAAGCAGGCAGCTCACAGTGCATTTGTTATTTAAAAACACTGATTGTATTATAATTTGATTCTATATTCTTCTGATAAAGAGCAACAATTTTAAATTACCGCTCCTGCCTCTTAAAACCAGCATTTCTGATGGGTTCTAACCTGATTTCCAGTCTAATCCCATGATTCAGAGTATGATTTCCTAAATAATCAATTGCCTTAAACATCTAAAGTTTCCCTCATATGCTGTAAACGTGAGCTATCGTGTGAAAAAAGATTTGTTTGTTTTATAAACAGAAGCCCAGAGTAATTTCTAAAGAGTTCGGTTAAGGCTCCTTTCTCACTTGCAACCACTCCACACTGGTCTGAATTTGCTGCTTTCATTTTACACAGACGTAACCTGAAGTATGTTTTATTCCTTGCTTAACTGTATCTTGCTCATCACTTAGACCAACCCCGACGTAATGCTTCAAGTGTTTGTGAAATGAGAGGATTGCTTCTTAATTGTGCTATGAATACGAAGTGTCTCTAGCTGGAAATTAATACACAGTGTTCAAAGTGCTCTGCAAAACAAAGCGTGTTTGGCTGCAACTTCAGCAGCAGTAGTGGTTACAAAAAGGCTAATGAGTTTCTGTAACAAGTTAAGATGTTCTAAAGTTTCTGTAAGGCACCAGCAAATTTCTGTTGACTTCTGATTCCCAGGAACATGAGATTAAAAACAAAACCAAAGCTAAGCCAAATTCTTTCCTCGATTCACATATGTGATATAACAATGAAATTAAAAGGAAGCAAGTGAATGGAAAAAGGCATATTTTGGTCTTGATGAGAAAGCAGCTGTCAGACTTCAGCTACAATGGTGTACCAGAAGAAATATGTATGTTTAGAAGAGTATTTAAAACCGATTGCTGCTCTTACATTTCCAGCTCATAAAATCACAAGACTAAATTAGGCTTCTATAGTATTTTATTTCCCTCTTAAAATATAGCATTGAAGTCCTGCACACATAAATATCCCTACAGTTTCTTACACACTTTCTATCCATCATTAAAGTGCCCAACTGTGAACATGAAAAATAAAAACATTACTGTTAGAGTGGCTACACTTATAGAAGGACTGGTATTCTGTGGTATTCTGACAATGCAGGCCCCTGATTTTACAAAAATCACCTGCAGAAGAATACACCCTAACCAACATGCATCAATATTAACCCTGAAGTCATTCCTTTTTTTGTTCCCCTCCTCCCCCCCCAACTCAGCTGATCTAAGAGTAATTTACAGGGTTTATTTTTGAGACATGTCTTTTACATAGTGTAAGAATAAAGGATAAATGCATTACTTTCTTTCTAGCTCCCTCCTTCCCCCACAAAGTGTTTACTGTGTCCCAAGCTGCTATGTTGATTAAAAACCAGTTGAAAAGAGCTCTGGAAATGCATGCAACTTAAAATTCACTTAAACACACTTTTAAGTTATAAAGTCTTGAGAGATTTTTTTTTTTAATTTCAGCAGGTGACTAGGGTTCCGTTGGATTATTAGGTGTGTTTGTCGTGGTGGCCAGATTGGTAAACACTTCTTCCTTCGTTTCGGGCGGATGCCTTTCCATTTCGGTTTGCTCTTTACCATCTTTATTACTGGTATCTCCCTTGCTCTTGACTACCACAGGTTCAATTTCCATGATTTCCTGTGGGGGTTTAGGCTCTGGCAAGGTAGGTTGAAGTCCATCAATTTGAACTGGTTCTGGGACATCTTCTGCTTTCTGTTCAAGTCTTTCCAAAATGTTCTGGACCTTCCTTACACCATCTCTCCTGGCCTGGCGAACATCCGCACGACCCTCGGGGTCCACTGAGTCTAGGGCTAGCAACTCTTTGGTCAAATATTCTTCAATCATCAAGTACTTTTTGTCAGTTTTCTTGCCTTCAAAGGAGTCGACCGCCTGCTCAAGCATTTGTACTTTCTCCAGAATTGCCTCCACTTTCAAAACACCAGGATGCTTTTGAGGTTCTCCTGTTTCCATTGTCTTCGGTGGTGCGGTTTCTTCGGGAGCAGGCCTTTCCTGGGGGGGAACAACCTTAGCCGGGCAGGGAACCTTTTTATCAGCTTTCTCTGCCACAACGGGAGGCTTCTGGGGTGGTACTTTCGAATCTGGTTCTTGGTGGGTGACCTGAATTGGGATATATGATGAAGGCACCTCGGGTTCAGGTGGTGGGACTGCTTTGGTTTCTGTTTTGATTTCAGGTGGTGGAGATGGTCTTGGTGGCTCTTGAGGTGGGACTTGCTGCTGAGAAACCTGGTAAGGAAGACAAGTTTGTGCTGAAACAAAATAAACCACGTTCCTTATTCCATTTAAAAAGTAACAAAATTGACAAAAAGTCAAAGATTTTAAAAATTATTTTATTTTTTAGGAAAGATTCCTAACTGTGGGTACCTCCTTTGAAATCTCCTAGAAAAACACTTCAATTATCAGAAGGTATCAGTACCTTTTCTTCTGAAATCCAGGCCTAACTGTTTTAAATTGGAATACCCACAGAAGCTACCAGGTGCTTAAAAAAAAAAAAAAAACCCTCAGCACTTAAAAATGGAAAATGCATTCATTATAGGTTGCTGCCAAGCATTAGGCAAAGGTGCTCCCAAGCTCCTTTTCCCTGTTCCCTTAACTCTTAAAGTGGTCCTGGCTCCTCTCACTTTGCAATGGCAGAGTAAGAACAAGGTGAGTGAAAAAGCTAGGAAACAGGAATGAGCAGAAGGAACAGAGAGAGGAAAGTTTCCCTTCTCCTCTTTCTGTGACAACCTACAGCTTTTCCCATCCAACCCTCAGCTGTGGCAGGTATAAGCAAGCTGTGAACCTCCCCTTCTGCTCCATAAAGCACAGTCCACACTGTGGGGACTTAAACAGAGCCATGGGGCCTTTGAGCCCAACAGAAGTCTTGTTCTACACTGCTCTTGCTATCCTCAATTAGCAGTGAATTTTAGTTACTTTCCCTGATGCCTGGTGATGAATTTAAACCAAATTTTACTTAACAACCCATTTTCAGTACTTCCAGAAAGGCAATTTCAGCACACTCCAAATGATTGCTCTTCCGTTTGTTGCTGTATTTCAGCATTCTAAAGCACAAAAAGCCCTCTTCAGCAGAGCTCACAGTTACTGTTTTTAAGCTATTATGGCGAGTACTAATACCAAAAACATTAAATTTTGACCCACCAACTCATTAAAATTATCCCTACAAGCAGTTTTGTAAGATAGGACATTAGAGCAAAGCCCCGGCCTTTCTGAAGTCAGTAGGATTTCTGCAGCTGACTTCAGCATCAACATTTTATCCTTAGTGTGTCAGCAACTACGAGCTAGTATTTCTTGAAAAGCTAGCAGTACTTTGCTGGGTTTTAATCATCTTTTGGGCTACTTTCATCCCATTCTCATTTAATATATTAATTTTTTGTTGATTTTATCTTTAGAGTATTGATAAAGTAACTTCTGCATCCAAATCTCATTACACCATAGCTACTAGAGACAATCCTTGGGATTATTACTGATGTAACAAGTCAGTCATCAAATTAGAAATCTCTTAAAATTGATAGGAATTTTGAAATCTTATTGGAAAACTGGAATTCATTAGATGTGTGTTTTCCTTGATCTGCCACCTCCTTCATTACTCATGCACACAAAAGGTTGTTGTTTGTTTTTTTTTTTTGGAAAGGTAGTAGATCTCTCTCATGGGTTTAGATAGCTGAAGTAAAATACCTACATTTATGTTTAAGCCAGATAAGTAAATGGCCCACACTGACAGTGTTACTATTTGCCTACTAAACAAGTAATTCAGTTAGGGAGCTAATATTCTCAATCCTAAAAATAAACTTAACATTTTTAATTTATATGCCGCTAATGAAGTTTGTTGTTTTGTCCTAATACCTAATTTTCAAAAATCCTAAACTAATTCCACTCCTGTCATTTTCAATGTGAAATCTCTGAAGATAAGAAATAAGGATTGTTGGGTGTTGCACACTCAGCTGTCATATTCCAAGTAAAAGGTAATTTTGTGTTGAAGAATTCTTGAATCTTGAGAACTGGCATCAAGCATTACTCTAGAAAAGGAGATTTACAATTCATCCCTCTCAGAAAGTTATCTGTATTTACTATTTGAATCAAGATTTAGTCCTTCCTTCGTGTTATGGAGACTATTTATAAATAGAATATTCCTGAAATAGGAGAGGTGTGTAGTTTCTGCCTCAAACAGTCTGATTTTTTTGTTTGTTTGTTTTGGGTATGAAGTACTGCTGGTATACATTTGGGGAAAGCTGAACAGCCTACAGGAGTCCTGTAACATCAGTTTCAACAAAATAACACAACTAGCACTTTTCAAGTCTAAATATCCATTTTTAAAATCTCTGAATTGAGAGCCCCAAGTGTTATTACATGCAATACAGGATGCTAGATATTGGCACTTAGTGGCAGAACTAGGGAAGAGGAAGGGCAGTCATACTTACTGTGAAATTTATTAGCTCATTAGACAGGCGAAGGTTTGTTTGAGATTTTGAAATGCCAGTGTAGCATACACACACAGCAATCAAGTACGAGCCTAGTCCCACATTATTTAAAGAGTCATTACAAAGGTAGGACTTCTCTGCTCTGAGGAAGTTAGAAAATTGTTCCAGGATATTTATCTATGAGCAAGAGGATGCCTCACGTAGGAAGAATAAAAAGCTTCAAGACTAGATTTTGATGATCCTCTTTCTCCATAAGGAAATTACTCTGTGTATCTGATGCTCTCCTCAGTGGTTCTGAGACATTAATGAGGTGTATTTACATAGCTGCCACAAATCTCATGGACCTGATTTGCTTTCACAAACATAATGCGGTATCAATGACCTCAGAATAATTACACCAAATTATACTCTGACGAGAAGAAAAACAAACTGTGTTAGAAGTGATTTGCTTAACATATTTTAGTGATCAGACTTCAGAATCCTGACAGGTTGAAAGGCAGCTTGCTGCCAACATTATCTCAGGATCTGCGTGTTTAAGAAACAGAGAATGCTTTCTGTGCCACCATGTACCTGTTGGCACGAGCCCATTTTTCAGTTCCAGCCCAGTATGGCTAACCAAGGTAAGTGGCAGGTAAGAACCTTTCCCACTCTACATACCTGGGGTCTGTCTACAACTGTCTGTACTCTGATGGGAGCTGGGGACTGTATCTGGGTGGTAACTCTGGCAGGTGAGCTTTCACGGCTTGATGAACCTCTCTGAGACACTCTGAAGGGAGACTGCGCTCGTGTTGGCTTAGGCTCCCTGTCATCTGGTTGAATTTTGTGAAACACTGGCTGGTGGGCTTGGTATTCGCTCTGCTGGGCAGGGTAGTGTGTCTTCTGGGCCTGATGGTAGACTTGCGATGGTTGCCTTTGGATATTTTCGTGGATCACAGGAATTGAAATATAACCACGAGGAAGCTGATGGCTTCCTGCGTTGGATCTGCCAGACGACTGAGAGGAAACCGTTGGAGAATCAGGAGCTCCAGGAGACTGAGGCTGCCACGAAAACAAAATCCATTATTAAGTTTTAACCATTTTGGCTTGTAGTATTTTTCATTTCCAAAGCGAGGAGGAGATGGTTGTGGAAATCTGAACTAGTGTTTCCGGCATGCAAAGGATCCACTTCCTTGGCCTCTTTCTTTGCCTCGCTAGACAAACCACAGTTGTGAGAGAGCATCATAATAACAAGTAGAAACCTGAGCTACAGCATTCCCAGCCCTCAAATAAGCAGGGAGTGGATGCTCAGTCAGAATGTTTGCTGCTTTTACATGGCTGTTCCTGTCTAAACCTGTTAAATTTGAGGCAAACTGAAGTTAAGCAAACAAATTATATGCTGCAGACAAAAACAAACCACTAATAGAGGCGCACAAAGTTTACACTTCTAATCCTGATCACGCTAACAGATTTATTTATTTTTAAAGCATGTGCTTTGGTAGCAGGCTTTGGCAATGCACATGTGGCTAATGCTCCCCAAGACCTTCCAACATGCTAGCCCCCTTGGCACCAGGGATGATAGCTGCGCTAGCTTAGACCTGCTGCTAGCAGGAGCGAGCACTTGTAATGCTGCAGAATTCATCTGCTAGCGTGTTTCATGTTATGGGTCTACAGAATTTGGGGAAAGGCAGTTCGTTTGCTCACAGCTCTCTCCCTCCTGCTATGCCAGTCCATCACCTATTTTGCACCAGCTCCAGCATCTATCAGACTATTCTCTGACCACTTTAAGTCGTGAAGAATGAGGAAAAAAAAGGTTATTTCCTGGCGTGTTTATTATACAGCTCAGTGAAAGGCCAGGTAAGACTGGAAGTGGCACAGAGGAGAGCACAGGACAACGCAGCTGGAAGCAAGAGAAGGGCAGGCAAGGCAGGAGAGGATGGGGAACAAGACCTCTTTTGGTGCTGGTGAACTGCTCAGCTGCCTACGAAGCAGGAACCTTAAATAAATAAATGCTGCTTTATTGTTGTACATATCACTGGCACCACTGGCAGCCTTGTCGACATGGGATTTAAAAGCAAGGTCACAGGCTCTGCTCAGTCAGTGCCCATGCCACCTAAGTTTGTGACAGCGAGTTTTCTGCTCCTCAGCAGTTGTCTGAGCACACAAGGCACAGCAGACAGGTTGTTCCTGAAGTAATTCTGCATGTAACACAAAGCACAGTCCCAGCTGTACGGTGTTGAGAGAAGGAAAAATTGAGCCTCTTGTCCTGGTACTGCATGGGCAAGGCATCAAGAGCTGAGACTGCTGGGAAAGCTGCTAAGAGAATTTTAATTATGTTGTTCAGACTCAAAACAGGTTTTAGAGGAAAAGCTGCCACTGCTGACATGCCAAATTGATTATGTTTTCAGACTGATAAAGGCTGAACTTTCTGCTCATCTTACTTTGAATAGACGTGAAGCGAATATTTCAGTATGTCACACGAATCCCGATTCTGCTAATTAGAGAACAGGCCAACCAAAATCCTACCTTCTGAAATGCAAAGCAAGCAGGGTGACTCTCTTTTTAAAGGAGTTTGTGGTTTGAAAGCATTTTAACACACAACTGAAGGACAGAAATATTTCACCATTCACTTTTAAAGCTGTATGTAAGTAAGTCTACACACTTAATAAAGCTGGAAAGCAGAACAGGGCAATTTCTGAAATGGCCTCAACTGCTAGTTAACTGTCCACTTGTATTTGAGTCTTAGCTCACCTCACAGCTCCTCACTGTGCAGAACACAAGAGACCTGCCTGTGTTCCCAGTGCGGGGTATCCGCTGCAAGCTGTAAAACAATCCTCATCTGCTGCAGGAGGACCTGCACCACTTGGAGGCTCTTTTTTCAGAGGCCATTTACATACACTCATTTCTGCAGAAATCACTTGAGAACAAAAGCTGGCGATGCCAGAAAAATGTTGAATCCTTATGCCGAAATGACTGTGCACTTCTGCATTTTAATACCCGGGAAGTATTGGGAAAATGTAATCCTGTGGCAGGTTTGGCTTTCTGAGGGATAAACTACCCGTGTGACATTCAGGTCATACATGCTGCAAAGACCTCTGCAAACACACCCTAGCAGTACTGACAAGTTACCTCAGGTCCGTGTGTGGCCGGAGCTTGGGCTGCTGCAGCTGCCGTTGTCTGTCCACATTGTTTATCTGCCTGAGAAGCCTCGGCCGGTCCCCTCGGAGGGGACTCAGGGCCGGCGTAGGCCCCCCTTAGCGGTGTCTGCGCCTGCGCCGCGGTGGGCACAGCCTCTGTCTTGAATCGCTGCGTGCCAGGCTGCTGAGTGGAGAAGCAGGGGTGCTGCTGCCTGCCGTCGATGCCCTCGTGGATGACTGGGATGGGGATGTAGCCAGCCCGGAGCTTGGGGTACACCACATTGCCTTCTCGCACCGGCAGCTGCTTGGGACTATCACGAGACGGACCGTTTGCCGACGACTGGCCATCCTAGAAGTTAAGAACATCACAGAGCATTCACTGCTAGCTCAGCTCAATACATCACATAAGACAAAGCTGCACAACTCGGCATGACAAGTTTGATCGCTCCCAGACCCATCCCGGCACTTTCTGCAGGTATGAGGGCGCTGAGCAGCCTTGCACAGCGATGGGTTTGTTCTCCCCTACTCCTGGCAGCACCGGCTCAGGTTTTAGAAGCCCTGCCACCTTACAGCAGGTTTCTCCTTCAGCCTGCCTTACCTGCTTACAGCCACCAGCCCGGCTGCCTCAGTGGTGCCTCACTCATTTACATAGGTGCTTGTAGGACACCAGAGCTGTTTCCTTATAGCAGCTCTCACCCAGTGCTACAGATAAGACAAGAAAGAAGCTTCCAAGGAAGCCTAATCTTATCAGAAGAGCAATATCTGTTGGTATGGCGTCATTCAGAAGACTACATTCACTTGCAGCTAAGAGAGGATTCACTTCAGTACTTAAAGGAGAGAGGAATGCAGGACAGCAAAATAAGGAGGAAAATGCTGCAAAGCAACATAAAATAAGCCCCTGCGTTGCCCAAGTACGCTCACTGGACAATGTCAAAGCCCTGGCAAGGGTGGAAGTGGTTTGTACCAAGATCCCTCACAAGTCCTCTAGTAAGTTCTTCCTGCACCGGTCATTCTATTTTGAGGCCCCGCTAGGGCCAAGTTCCAGATGTATCTCTAAGTCAGATCATGTAACAAGCACCTCTGTCATTCAGAGGGTAATGTCATTATTCAGTAAGAGGAGAATTTAATAAGGGGACATATGGTGCAAGTGTTAGGAACCCTATTTTTAAAGGGGTGTTTGAACAGCAAAAATATTTCGTTTATGCAGCTTCTGTACACATTAGTGTACTGATTCATTAAGAACTACTTTAACAGTAGGATTTTGACTTTCTTCTCTTGTACAGTGTCCCTTTAAAAAGGATTTCTGATGAATTCTGTAAGCAGTGAAAACAGAGAATAAACGCTGTTTTATTGACTTAGGTAAATAATAAAGATAACAAGTACAGAAAGGAAGAAGTTTAAAGGCACAAGCACTCCCTTTGGCTGATTCAAACCCCTCCACAAACAAAGGAGAAGCCCTGGAGAAGGCAGAGAGGAGAGGCAGGCCTAGAAAGTTCGCCGGGAGAAGCGAGGTGGTTGGCGTTTCCAGCCGCAGCACGGGATGAGCTCATGCCCAGCGCGGCACCGCAGCAGATGACTCATTTTCAGCTCACTCCGCCGGGAAGCTGCCGAGAGCTGAAGGTCCAGGGGCCTTAGGACCCCGAGGGCCGATAACCGATCGCCCGTTCTGCTTGACCAGCGAAGCCCCTAGCTGCTATAAAAAGGGGCTGTGCTCACGCTGAGTGCTGCCAGACCCCACAGCAACACCCGCCAGTGCCCTAACAAGAGAAGGGGTTGTGGTGTTTTGAGCTGCTCTGTTTGGAGACGAGCCCTTCAGGCTTCTGGAGCTGTGCTAAGCCATAAATCCCCATCAAGGCTTCAGCACTCTCGCAGTATCACTGCCCCAGCCTCCACAAAGCTCCTCCTAGGAGCCTGGCCCCCCTTATCTCCATTTCCAGCCCCTTCAGGCTGTCCTTGCTGTGAACCATCACAGCAACCTGACAGATCTGCCTCCGCAGCTTCAGAGCAGGTGAAGTAAAAGCAAGCAGCCCTAAACTGAGGAAAAAATCAGGTTGGACTGCTTTTTGAAACTCTTCAGTTTATGTCTGAAGCAAATTTTTTGGCAGGTTTCACTGGCACCCCTTTAAGAACCACAGCGTAAGCTATACCCTTGCAATTCCTCATTTATTCTTGCAGCAGCCTACGCTCCTGTGGAAAGTCAGCTTTGAGCTAGCTCCAGGCTTTTCCCACCCTGTATATGAGGGGTTTTCTGTCACATATCAATAGTAAGATGGGAGCAGTCCATAATTAAGGAACAAACAGAGCTTTGCCCTCTCTCCCAGCACTGTAGCCCTGCGGCAGGCAGATCAGACAGGAGAAAGGCGCTCTCCTCACCGCCCCTCTCCCCAATCCACGCTGTTCTCCTTAGCACGTAATTAACGCCTAACTCCACACAGGGCTGCTGATGTTAGCCAGTTCGTATCACCACATTCTCCACATTCCTCCTCCTTTCCTGCTCCCTTTCTCCGCCTGGTTTCACACATCCAGGAGCACACAGAACTGGTGAAACGCCCTGCACAGGGAACAGCACTGGGACATGGCGATGGGGCTGACGAGGCCTTGGCGCAAGCGGCTGAGGGGGCTCCAAGAGGGCCGGGCTCACTCTTAATGATGGGCACACAGCTCCCAATATGCCCACATATGCTTCCAGCCCCTCAAAAAATAAGGAAGAACGTTGTTTTGTGCAGGAGAGCCAGCTTCCAACCCTGACAAACAGGTTGGGGAAGAGCTCAGGAGAAACTCGGGTGTGTCTGGGCACAGCGTGAGGGAGCGGGACCAGGCCCTGGAGGACTCCTTGCAGCGCTGGGGATGAGGTGTTTGTGGATCCCCTCTGAACGCTTCAGTTCCCAAATTTCACTGCACAGCCAGCTCCGAGAGCCAAAACTTCCATTTTTGGTTTCTACTTGCCCTCTCACAAAGATGGCTTTTGCTTGTAACATTCACATTATCTGAAGCAGCCCAGGAGCTCACACCAAATGCAGATCGCCATAGAAGATATCACCAATTGAAATTTCCTTATTTTTTGCTTTAGAAATCTTTGTCCACCATCCTTCTTTCTTGGTTAAATACAACCAGCAGGAACTCAAGTCCTGTTACTGCATTAAAAATTCCTCTTTCCCTCACCCAAGGAAAGGAGGAGTAATGAAATGGAGTAATTACACGCAACAGCGCATTGAGGAAGGTCCCCATAACCAGCAGAACCCTACAGGACTCCAGGCTGTGATCACAAACTCTCATCCTATTTAACAGATAGAATCCCCAGAGAAAGGAGGGAGCACAGAAATGCCAAGAACACCCCCAAGAAGCCCAGAAGCTTTAACCAGCCCCAGCCTATGCCTCAGGTGGCTCAGAGAGCCCCAGAAACTCAGCTGCACTGCGCCATTGCAGGAGCTGCTCCGTGTGGGCCAAGGCATGGAGAAGATGAGCTCGGGAGGCTCCAGAGCAATCCTACCTCGTGGGAAGGGGACAGACGGTTCTGTCCTGAGGTCATCACCACAGCACGGGGAGGTGCGGCCAGCACGAGTTGTGCAACTGGAAAAAACGCTTCATACCCCCACATCCTACACTTGGCTTCCCATGGGAAGGGCACGGCCAAGAGCGACGCTAAAAAATCCTCAAACTTGCTCACAGATTAAGCGAGCTCTGACACTGTGCCACTGGGGAAAAGCACAGGAGAGATAGTCGCCACCAAGCTCCGTGCACAGCTGTACTGCCCATCCGCACGGACAGTGACCTAATGCCCAGCGTGCTCCAAGGACTGACCAATTCTTATTACAGAGTCACAGAAACCTGCAGCGTCCCTCTCTGCTTATGTTAGCAAACCACCATGAAGTCATCCAGGTGGCCATGCCAACGTCAGGAAGCTCGTCGATATTCTGCACACAAACCAGGTTACTTGAAAGGTCATATCAAGCTTGGAGTCTCCCTTTTGAAACTGCTGGTAAAATACATTTTTAATTCCTCTTGCACCAGAATGTTCTGCAGAAAGAAATTAAGTGATTTTGCTACCACCATCACACAGTAGCATTTTCCTTAAACTGTACAGATATCATCTGCAGTACAGTAGAGCCAGTTTTCCAAAGCATACATACACATAGCATCACCATACCTGTTGCAGAGCAACAGTACAAATATTTAAGTTATACTTGTTTTGTAAATATTATCCAGCAAAGGAACATGAGTTTTACCAACATTACCAAGTGATAAAGTGTCTTTCTGTAAGCAAGCAGGTCTCCTGACTTCTGTATGGTTCTGAACTTCTAAGCTGCTGCTGTAAAGAGTATCAAGCAGGTAGAAGTACCCTGGTTTCTCCAATGACTGAGAAAATGCCAGCACCTGACAAATTCTGACTTGACAGCACACGCCCTGTGATTTTAAGCCCAGATCCTGTATTTTCCGAAAGCAGAGAGTAGTACCATCATGTTTTTTCAGAACACAACAAGGGCAACTAAAGTGACTGAAATATAACAACCAAGTTTTCTCTCATTAGTACTTCTTGGGGGATTACCCACGTGGCACAGTGGAGAGCGATTTGCTCTCGGCACTGACCCGTAACTTCCCGCTGCTGTTTCAGGCACCGAAGGCTTTTGCATTCTCATTCTTTTACTCACAATTTGTGCTCAAATAAATACACTGAGCACACAGGCATTTGAGCAAGATATCATTAGCTAATGACTGAAGGAAACCATGAATAAGCTTAGCCTCATGAGCTGTCTCAGTAGACCTTCGTGTCAGTCACATCATACAACTTATTTATACACTGAGCTGCTTTTGATGTTTTATTTGCTGAATGCTGCCTTTTATTTCACAACATACACCTGTGTAGGCAAATAGGCCTTTTGTTCTCTCTTGTAATTATCGTGCTGTATTATACAGGTATTACATTAATGCATGCTCTAACTGATGGGACACAATGGTGTCATTAGAAACAAACAATTACTAGTAAAAATCGAAGGAGAAATCTAAACCTAAGCCGTTCGGAGCCAACAGCCTTACTGGAGCAAACCTGTTGGCTATCTTTGAGCGAGATCTATCTTGTTTCAGGAGCTGCAACTGCTCTTTTTTGATCACAAAGATGACTCCTCCTCAGGCTACAATGCCATCATGGCATGGCAGGAAGATGTTTCACCTTCATGCCTGCAAGTGGAAGCTGGCCCATGCACAGGGGCCAACCTCAACACGTCCCGAGAGTGCTGCAAGGAGCTCTCAGACAGCTGGTGTCACCCATCCTGACGGCTTCCACACACAGGTTTGACGGAAAGCCCTCTGAAAGCCTAACAGGCATGTCCTCATCCAGGCCCACGAGCATGACGTTGCCTGTTTCCCAATTTCTGCTCGCTGCCTGCTTACCTAAGGAGCAGGTGGCCAAGCTATCGCTTTCCTGCTGTCAGCTGTGAGCCAGAGTTCGGAACACAGAAGGAAGTAGAAGCCTCAAGAAGCAGCAAAACAGTGCCCCATAAAAAAGAATTAGTTAACTGAAGAGTCAGGAGTTTCATAGGTTATAGCAAGGGCCTGCATTTTCATCTGGATGTCACGTGGCACACAGCAGTTTTCAGGCTTCACTTCGTTGAGCAGCAATTTTCCAACATTATAAAAGCACTTGCTTTTTGATAAGTAGGCTGCACCCTATTTATCAAATAGGGCTTTGCTATCAGCCATAAAAATATGTTTTTGTGCTACCTGACCTACTGGGTGACGTAAGCAAGTTGCTTCACCACTCTGCATCTCATTTTCCTGCTTCTAAAACAAAGGAGATAAAAAGGTTTGAAACAGCTTCTGCTAAGTACATGAAGATGCATTTTTCATCTGTAATTTAGCGTAATTTGTGAACAAGCCGTTTCTTCTGTTAAAGATTTCTATTTAGCTTGGCACAAGGAGAGGCATATCTGCCACAGAAGGAGGTGGAGACAGCGCTTACCTAGAGAGTGATCCTGTCTGTATACCCCAGAGCATATTGGATTGTTATCTGCCTTATCACGGTTCAAGTGCGAACAATGCTATTTTTGCCATGTGGTTATGGAAAAGTCATGCCTGCGTAGATGTTATAGGTGGTAAAAATAATGAATCCTAGCTAAGAATGCCGGCACAAGCATTCTTCCTCTCTCCTTTAGATAAAAGGCACGCCGTGCTGGGACTTGAGCAGAACCAAGAATTAAGGTCTTTCCTACTTTTCCTCTTGCATGGTAGCCCAAACACTGCCATGTTATTCTAGTTTAATTTCAGTTCCTTGTCCTTATTTCTGATCCGACCCACCCCTCATTTTTATTTAGTTGTTATCTCCGTAAGTTATTTCCCTGTTTACCATGTTCTATCAAGCCAAGTTTAAAATAGCTACAGAAAGCAGCTTCAGGGAGCTTGGACAAAGCCAGCACACAACCCTTCAGAAGTCTCCTGCTGATAATTATCCAAGTTCTCTATATTGTACATTTTATATATACACATTTCTAACCTGGTAACTAATTTATTAAGGAAGGGGTAAACTGTAAACCTGATTGTAACAGAATGCCTATCTGCTTAAGTAATATTATATAAATAAATAAAAAGACACACTACAGGTAAGAGTTAAAATGTTACTTTTCTGATGTTCCCTTCCCCTAATGTGAACCACTGCAAAAGATGCAGAGGTTCAGAGAAGCTCTACTGAAATTTCAAAGCAATTTCTAATTTGGTCTACCAGGAATTTTTTTAGTCAACTTGAACATGAGAAGTCAGCACTCAAAATAAGTTCACTGCTAAAGCGATGGGAATTGAGTGACTTAAGACTTATTTGGGGAAGCAGAGAGAAAAGAGATGCAACAGTCATGAATTAACAGCAAGGGTGAGGACAGGAACTTCGCGGTAGGGAGCTGTTCCACGAACACTACAGCACCCATCAGTAATAGATTAAGATGGCTTTCCCCTACTTTGTTTAGGCCCATACAGCCACTTGCAGACAATAAATATACCACTTTTATAATCGTTCCCAGACATAAAAGCTCTTCCAGCCAGCCAGGCTCAAACCTACGGCGTTAGTGAGCTATCGATCACCATCAGTGCCTTCAGTGCAGCTCGGCACAGTCAATTCCTTTGGTCTATTTTTAGTTGCAGCATTTCCCATTGGGTTTACTGCATGTGGGAACATCATACGGAAGGGGCATCAATGCATATTTATACAAGCCCTGCTATGTTTTCCTCTTTAAACAGTCTCCTTTGATCAACACTTTGGGGAACACCAAGTAAACAATTTAAGATGAGACAGCCTCGAAGAAAGTATGCTGCTGTAGGTCAGCATAAGTTAGCACAGGAAAAAATAGACAAACATACAAAAATCAATAATCCTCGCAAAGAAATTATAGGAGAAACAATGACACTGCTAGTAAAAGAAATATGCATATGCACACACTTCAGGATATTGATCGTACCTTTAAGATGACTTGCTATTAACTAATTAGACACTTGAAAGAAAAATCATTAGTCTACCAAGAGGTTTGGATAGTAAATGTTTTCCAGTCATCTGCAAAGTCATGGCTTATTTCCCATGGGAGTACGGTAAGAGATTTGCTGTTCTTTCTCAGTAAGGCCTCCCCAGTCCAGCCTGACACTGCAGTGATTTCATGCAAATGGCTGGGATAAATCTGCACAAAAAGGACATACAACCTTTGTGTGGGTAAATAAGAGGCCAAACTCAACAAGATAAATGAAGGAACGCCACCTGAATCTCAATATATGGAAGCTACATACTTAGATGTAAAGCTAAGATCCAGCTCCATTTAAAAAGGTTCTGTCAAGAGTTAAAATTTTGAGAGCCATTTCTTGTTTTACCTGATTATATATCTGGTACAGTTACTGCAGTCAGCATAGTTACACACGTCAAACCTAAGAGTACGTAAGGAGACCAGGATCAATGATTAGTTAAAGATGGCGCTGTCATTAATGCTGCCTCAGCTGGATCACTCAGCTAAAAAAAGCTCAGTTAGCTTAGACCTGTGCTCCATTCATTGCTCACCTGCAGGGTGATAACTCATTTCTGTACCTAGGTCTCCTTAAAAAGAGGATGACTGTTCAGCAGAGAGAGTAAGGAGAAACAGCTTGTAAAGGTTTAAGGACCATCATAAAGGGGATCAAGACCACACTTGTTTCACTAATGAAAGCGATGCATTGGAGTCAGTACCAGTTTGTCTCTGCATCATCATCCTTGAAAAGACATGGTCTGACACATCAAGTCAGCTTTTGCAATTCTCTGATCACTCTTAAATCCCTTAAATTCTCATTTAAGGTAGACTAAGAAATAGGAAACTGAAAAAGCTGCTAATACTTTGTGTTGGCATCTGTAATTTTATCCTTATCCAAGTTAAAAAAAGAATCAAATGCCTTTAAAAACCACCACTGGATGTGAAATTCGGAGTCATTGGTTAATCCATCTTCTTTGGCACCATTTAGCTAAGAAAATATTATTTAGGAAGAGAAACACTTCCTTTGGGTACGATTGTGAGATTCTTTTGCTTAGTATCCCTACTCATGAAATAAACTGGTACTGAGAGGAACTGAAGAGTTCAGAGGCCATTCATTAATTCAAGCAGACACTCTTAACTCTAGGCTGTAACAAACAGCCACATCACCATTACCATTAACTTCTATCACCAGAAGTTGCAACAATTTTCTATTACCACCTCTGGAAGCATTTCCCTCCCTCTGAACAGTCCCAAAGCATACCAATTCCAGCTTAGAGCGAGCAATAACAGATTTTGCTGTTTGGAAAAACAAGTATGCCACAAAACCAGTTCAAAAGCAGGTGCAACTTTCTCTGTAATAACCCTTGCAAGTTGGCAGGAGAGGAGGCACTTTTCATTACCACAGATTTTACATCAGATAGGGCTGAAAATTTGTTTTCTTTCAGGCACCCACTCAAACAGAGTGCTGATCCATTAGAGCACTTCAAATCCTGTTTTCGTACAATTATCAAATGCAGCTTAAAAGTGGCTTTTCTCCTAAATGGGCTAGTTTCAAGTGGCATTTCCATAACAAAAGCCTTTGAGTAAATAGCATGCTTTTCTGCTCAAGAATGCTTTAAGGTTGTAAAAAACATGCTGTTTATTATTTTTATTGCTGTAACAGCCAGTGTTAGTAGGTACCTCATTACACCAGTAAGACAGCAGCTCCAAAAAGGAGTTAAAGCACTTTTCCTTATGCCAGTCTCACTACTCACATTATCAAGTTAAGTTTTTCTAAGATTTCTGCATTATTACTAGAACTATGGAGTTCATAATTCAGATGAAAATGGGATAAGGGATGTATTTCGTCCATTACGACTCACTTCCTCAATTCCAAAGAGCACCTCATGAATGCAGCTGCACCAAGTTACCTGGCTGCATTCTGGCTGCAGGATGCTAGAAAACCACAGCCCCTTCATTTCTTGTAAGTCTGCACTCATAAAACAGGCAATTAGTGTTTTAACAAATATTACGTTCTTTTATTTCTTTACAGCTTTGATCCTCGTGTTTTATACATGGCTACAGGGGGAAAAAAATCAAGTTGTAATAATGGTGTTGAAGACATGTTTTGAAGTTACCAGGTGTCTTCCGAAAGCTGCCCGTGAGATGTCTGACACACAATACGATGTGGGGGGGAGGCTTATTTTTAACATGGCAGCCCAGGCAGCACTTTTCCCCCCACACCAAGCAGCCTCAAGCTTGCCCAAAACACCAAAGCAAGGGCTGCTGTTGGTATTAGCCCAGCCACGAGCCATGTCACGATGATCAAAGCCCTTCGCTGCCAGCTCCTTGGGCTCCACACACCACATCCAGGCAGTGGCTGGCTCCTGGGCACGGCAGGGCCTCGTCCTGACAGTGGTGACAGGCGACATTTTAGGTGGTGAGGACAGCCAAAGGGTGCTGGGCTGCTGTGTGTCACCACAACCTGCGCTGTGTGGTGGCAGGAGCTGTGGCCAGGCTGCCAGGTCAGGCGAAAGCGACGTCGCCGGCGGAGAAACGCGAGAGAAGCCCACGGGAATTGGTTTTCCACCAGGCTGGCAACTTCTCCCGCGGCTCAAGTTTCCAGCACTTTCTGTCTAGTCATCGCCTTAGGAAGGCGCTAGCGCAGGGCAGGCGGCTCTTCACTTCCGAAAAGTCGGAGTTTGGCTGGAAAAAGCCGCGCCTGAGGGCCCCGGTGGATCCCAGCCCCGCTCCCCTCAGCCATGGACATATTTGGACTCGGATGGGATTTTCCCCGAGCACACTGGCTGACAAAACTGAAGCAGAGAGCGGAGTGACTGGGGCAGCTTATAACAAGAAAACAGGAAAAAAAAAAAAAAAGGAATGAAGATCTTGACAAGCCCAACTCGGGCTGCTCTCAAACGCTCTCAGTCACAGCCAAAAAAAAAAAAATTAAAAAAAAAAAAGCACACAACAAACGCTGGGACTTGACCAACTTTCAACAAACCCTACAGGGCCGAGGTCTGGGGTGATTTAATGCACAAAAAAGGGCCTGCAGTGCGCCGGAGCCGAGAGGCAGCGCCTGCCCCCAGCGCATCGCCCTGCGGGGACCCCCCCCCCAGCCCGACCCCGACCCCTGCCCCTACCCCGCCGCCCCCCACCCTACCTTGGCCGCCTCCCCCCGGCGGCGGGGGTCGTTCCAGGTGGTGGTGCGGCTGTTGTGGTCCACGAAGAAAGGCCAGCCGGTCTGGGGGTCCACCTTGATCTCCCAGCCGGGGGGCAGCGGCTCGGAGCCGCCCTCGCTTTGGAGCAGCGGGGAGTGAGCGGCGGTGGCGCTCATGGTGCGGCCGGGCCATGCGCCGAGTGCCGGGCGGGGAGCGGCGGCCCCGCCGCTTTATCCGCCGCGGGGCGGGGGGCGGGCGGGGGAACGGGGCTGGAAGTGTCTGGAAATCGCCGCCGGCCGGCGGAGGAGGGGAAAGGGGAGGGGACGGAGACGAAGAGGAGGAGGAGAGGGAGGGAGGGAGGCGGCTGAGCTGCCCGGCTGGAAACTTCTGGTGGCCTCCAGCACCGCGCGCTGCTGCCGGCTGGGGGTGTCCCAGCAGCGAGGGGCAGCCCCCTGTGGGCGCTGGGTGGGGGTTTTGGGTGAGAAATGGAAGAAATAAGGGCTGCTGCGGGTCAGGGAGCGCACAGGCGTTGCTCTTCAGGCTCGGCTGCTTGGTTGTCCTCATGAGCCACGGCCTGCAGCACAGGGGCCGAGGCAGGTGCCTCTTGGAGGTTGCTTGGAGCAGGGCGCGGGGTGACCGCCCTGTCCCTCACACAGCGGCATCACCTGCTGCAAAGCTTCAAGGAATCGCAGGCACACATTCCTCTGAGATGGATGCTCATTACCAAAGTATCTCTTGCTTTGGAAAATGCCGCCCGCACACCCCTAGGGCAGGCAGGACCACAGATCCCTTGATACGCCTCGATGCTGATACTGCCGCGTGCCCTGACCCTGAGTGTTGTTATCACACCGCCAGACCCAGCCCTTGCTCAACCCTGCTCCATCATTCCCCCAGCCCTTCATCCCGTACACTCCCCTGGATCCACACAGTTTGCCATCAGGGACTGCTTTTTCTGTCACTGCTGCGTGCCTTTGACTCAGGAGTATCGTAAACAGATGGTGGATTTCAGCCTTCACTTTCAGATGCCAGCATTGCCATCATCATTACTGACTTACCCATTTCCTGTAGGTACCTGCCTTGGTACCTAACACATCTTGCAGCCAGTCTGGCAGCGTGGTGCCAAGCCCTCGACATGCCTGCTACCTGTCCTGCTCCCTCAGTGCCGTAAGATCTCCGCTCAGCCTCACCAGTGTCAGCATTTACCTCAAAACACTTCATATCAGAGATCTGCCCCGCTTCCGATCTGTAAAAATCTGCAGAGAAATTTCACTGTCTCGTAACAGAAAGAGGCGCGCTCTCACCATATGTTCTCTGTGGCGTTTGGGAGTCCCCGCCAAGCCAACAACAGCAGCTGATTCCGGCGTGGGGGACACAGATGTTAAAAGGTCTTGCAGGAGAATGGCTCGCGTAAGCTGAGGAAGTAATACAGATGGGATTTGTATCTGATTGTGTAAATAAAGAAGTCAATGGGTTTCTTTGTTTTGCTGCAGCTGATTGCTAACCATACACTTAGCAGAGTTAATAAGAAAGGTCAGCAAGTAGGTGAAAATAAAAGGAAAATGCTAAGGAGTATGTTAATTAAATTCTTGTCCATGACAGGTACTTTTTAACTAAAAAGGCTTTAGCTTTAAAGCTAAAGCTGCAAGGACTCCCAGGTAGGTGGTGTATTTCAGGGCAGAATAATTTATGGAGATGTTCATGTAAGGAGTACTACTCAGCAAGAAATCTTGGGTTCAGGAAAATTTCTTTTTAAGATATGCAAATTTATGTAGTCACTGGCTAATTTCAGATGAGACTTCAAGCTGAGGATGTATAATATATTCCTTTTCAGAAGGGACAACAATCAAGAAGCATTTCCTATTTTCTGCAGAGACCGCTGTCTTCTTCATATAGGTGCAAGCGCAGCACTCCTGATGTCTCCAGGTGCATACCTGCTTTGCATACCCAGGGGAACCAGTCTCAGCTTTTGCTTTGGGGTTTGCTCCAAAATAACAAGAAACCATGTAATCAGAGTTGCTCGGAGTTAATACACTCTATAGGGTCTTCACAAATCTTGAAAATGGGCTCTTTTTAGAACAAATAGAAAATGATTACACTCATGTGCAGAACTGGATTTCTAAGGATGAGTCTAGGACCCCAAAGCCAAGCCAAGCCATTGCTTCCTCAAGCCATCCCTTGCATCATCTCTCAGTTTGGACCTTGCTTACAACTACGGAGAGAATTTGCCTCCGCTTCTGCGTTGGCCTGTGGCTGCCTGAGCCTTCAGGTGCAGCTCCCTTATAGACACCTTGGGCCAGCACAGCAGCCGGGCAGGCTACAGACCAACCTGGGGAACTTCCCCACAGGCCGTGATGATCCTGACTCAAGGACGCTGGTGACAGATGTGTTGGAGGTGGTCTGGCATGCTTGTGAGGACTGCCCCTGGCTGCAGAGCCCCCTCCTTGATGTACCATGCTGCTGGCTGGGGTTGTTGAAGCAGCAGCGTGCAATGGTTACTCACTGTATAAACAAGCAGCTATCTCAGGTGTATCAGGAAGTAACATGTCTTGTGGTAAGCTCTAAATTGGCTTTGCAATTTATCTTCTGGGTACCTGTGACGATTTAGCAGATCACCTGGACAGAAAGGCACTATTAATCAGGATTATGAGCTGGAATGTTTGTTCTGGATCAGGTATTCCAGAAAGCTGTTGCTGAGGAACCTGTGTGTAGGCAATGGGTAGGCAGTGCATATGGCACGTGCCTTGTGCTCTATTTCTGAGCAGGAGTCAGTCCAAGTTCTCTGCTGGAGTCATCTCAGACTGATTCATAAGAAAGCTCTGTCAATAAATGCAGCGGGCACATGAAGTCTCTCAGTATTCTAATTTGAGAGACATCTTATGACAACCTACCACTATGACTTCCACAGCCTGGTGTTTCATCCAAATCCAGCACCAAACACCCCAGAAGTTCACTGTCTGAATGCACTGCTCTGGGTACACAGAAAACTTCAGATAAAAGCAAAAAGATCTCAAGCAACGATTCTCTGCTTAGGAGGTGGAGGTGTTTGGCTTCATGGTTTGTTCAGAATGATGATTATTTTTTTCATCTACAGCACACACACACACACACACACACACACAAAGAGCTGCTAATACAATCGGGCCCCATATTTCAGAAAATTAAAAATGCAAAGCCTTTATAAAAAGCATTGCGTATCCATCCACAGGCAGTCTGAGCTCGTGCTGACTGCTCTGTTGGTGCAGACATGGTATGGTGCATACAGCACGGTCACGTCATCTGCTCACTGCAGTTACAGTAATAACATGGGAATTATTCGACATATAAATATAGTTCCTGTGGACTTTAATAGAAAGCACAAAGCATTAATAAGGAAGTAGATGGCTCAGTGTGCCGGCTAAATGGAGAAAAGCTTTTAAAACCTCCATGTTGAAATCGCAGTGCAAGCCTGGGCATTCACAAAGCCCATACTCGGATTTCTAAATTTCAGATCGTTTTAAACCTGAAAAAGACTCCAGAAGCTAGTTCCAGTATTTTTTTTTCCTTTTTTTTATTTCCATGGGGAATACAACCCTGCCTTAAGTCAGGGAGTGAATCTGTGAACACACCCAAACCAGCTTTAATGTCTGTGATCTGTACGCAGAGAAAGCAAAATTCACTGCAGAACACAGGCAACAGAAAACATCCTGGGTTTTTAGAACTCCTGATTTTCCTAATATGTTATGCATGGCACGAGTAAGCTAAATTATTTACAAAATGGGCATTTTGGGGTGATCATTCCCTGCTTTTCCTGAGGCAGTTAGGCAGAACTCTAAGCAGAGAGCTTATCTGGATCCAGGGAGCAGGACAACCTTGCCTTACCTCGTTAGAAATCAGGCGGATGAATCAGAGTCCATCACAGCCTCTCCCTTGCTCTTTATTTTTTTTTTTTTTTAATTGCTGCAGTGGTCATCAGCCATTAGTATTTAGAGACCTCCCCCTAGTGGATGAGCTGCTGCTCTGTGCTCCAGGCTGCGGTGACCTCGACATCTTTCACTTTTTCAAGGTTTACCAGCAAACCAAAAAAAACAGGAGAGAGAAAGAGGAGTGTTGCCAGAACGGAGTGTGCCCAGCAGCAGGCACCGTGCAGTCAATGAGAGAAACAGCTGAAAAGGGAGCTCGAAACCCATCTTTCATGAGTAAAACGATCCTTTGAAGAGCAGTAGCGGAGTACGCCGCATGGGGAGATGGCAGTTTTTGTCCATTTTCTGTGGTACTGCAGGTGATTTCGTAGAGTCAGAGAATCATGGAATCGTTTGGGTTGGAAAAGACCTCTGGGATCAGCCAGCCCAGCCTCGGAGCAGCCTCATAGCGGTGCTCTGTCCATCGTCACTCCTCCAAAATACTTTTATCCCCTTGGACTGGAGGAGCCGACAGCATCTCTGTCCCTTCCCCTGGCAGGCAGAAAAAAGAAAAGGAAAAGGAAAAGGAAAAGGAAAAGGAAAAGGAAAAGGAAAAGGAAAAGGAAAAGGAAAAGGAAAAGGAAAAGGAAAAGGAAAAGGAAAAGGAAAAGGAAAAGGAAAAGGAAAAGGAAAAACATTCAGAGCAGGCATTTACAAGTCTCCTGATCAGAGGAGTGAATCCTACTCATTATGATCATTTTCCAGTTATAAACTAATTTCCTTGCTGATGGAATATACGATGATGGACTAGGCCAGGTAACCACCCCACCTCCAGCAGCAGCTCTGACTCATGTTGAGGTGTGAATTTGGTCAGGCTGGCTGAAGCGCTCGCTGCTTTGATCTGTCAACTCTGTCTTCTGCAGCCCCTGCAGCAGGGACACAGAAGGAAACATCTCCACTGCAGCCCACAGCCTGCAGATGGATGAATTTCCCTTTGAAATGTGAACAGAGGACAATATTCTGTAGCTCTCAATCAGATGTATCTTCTTCAGCCATGCTGCTGCAGGATCAATAACACCTGACAAGGCAGCGGGGTAACCGGGGACTTCTGCTCAACTGGCTGAGGCAGAACCGCAGCTCCAGGCTTTCAGGAGAAGACTGAAACCTGGATAATGCCTAAAACCTGTTCATTGCAGAGCTAGGGGAATATTTCTTTCCAAACTTAATCCATTTTCAGAAATACAAGATGAGGCTGCGCTTATACTTGACATTACTTTAGGGTTTGCATAACTGCTGTTAATTCTAAGTGGTGGTAACAGATTATTTCCCCCCTAAATTCTTGACTGTAGTAGATACTGACTGAAAAGATCATTAGCTGTTTTTAGCTTTTTTTTTTTTTTGGCTGTTTTTAACCAGAACAAGACTGTTCACCTTTCCCATTGTTTGTATTTCTAAATACTCCAGGGCACTGGAGAACTAGATTTTTGTCTCCTAAGTGCATATTACACACTTTCTCATCTCCTTCTGTATTCTCATATTTTATTTTATTTTTGGCTGATCATCTGTTCTGTATGCTTTAGTGGTTTAAATATCACATCTACTAAACAAATTACAGACTGCGCAAAGCAGAAGGGCAGTGGATCTGATCTCCAGAGGCACGGTAAGATCCTCGCTATGCCCCAGGACAGCAAAGCCCTCCTTTTGTTCCCCAGTGCTAGACTGTGGCCGGGCAATCAGCTGGAAGAGATCACTTCAGCAGCTTCTTCAGCAGCTCCACAGCTGCCAAAAGAGCTGGCTTTGGCAAGGCAAGGGTCCCATCCGACAAAACCTGTTGAGATTTCTTAACTGTCCAAGATCTTCAAAAAAATCTTTATTTTTTTTCTTCTGTGCCTATAAAAACTGGATTATCATCCTGAGATAACACTGTGCTTAGGGTCCTTGGCTCTTGGTTCAGGTCTCTTGGTTCAAGTCTCTTGGCCCTTACCCAAATCAGAGATTTAACCACTATCTTACAGCCCAGTAAGAGAGCACTTCCATACCACCAGATCACTGCATGTGCATTTTCTGTCTCCCCTCTTGTCTGAGAACTTTCCTATCATGCAGTGGCATTTTTGCCCAGTAAAGATGTTAGCAGCAGCTTGGGAGAGGAAGAGAGACTAGAAATGATAAACGAATCCTTCTCAAGATGAAGTTAGGCACAGATGTATTTTTAATGGTAATGATGTTTGTGGGGGTTATCTCCTGCCTGTAAGTGTGCTCCGTGTGTATGTTTGGTGAGTTTGCTTTTGAGACATTAAAACACGCGGATGAAAATATAATTTCCATCCCAAATAAGGTATAAATTAAAGGTAAAATAAATATAAGTCCGTCCCAAATAAGGTATACATTTTTGCTTTTGAAAATTATTTATTAAACCTTTACCCTCCACTGCTTTAATCAATGGGAGCAGCAAGTTCTGGGACTGACGTTCTCCATATTTTACCACGCTTTTTAGCTCTACATCTACACTGGGAGCGATGCCAACTCTAAACATCCAGGGAGAACTTGCAAGAAAGGGATCTGAGTGCACAGAGCTGGCAGTAACGCCCAGCAGGCAGCAAGACCTGGTACTACAAGGCGCTGGGCATTTTAGATCCCAGGAAAGTCATAAATTGTTCAAAACCTGGGCTCCTGCACAGCTGAGCCCTGCTGGGCCCGGGTCCCCTCAGACTGAACACACGCTCAGTTTGGGATGCTGTCATCTGGGAGAGTCTGGCCAAGTGCATGTTGTATAATTTTCTTCTCTGACATGAAAGCAGCTAGAAGATTTCCCAAATACCTTTAGAGAATTTGAGGTCGCAGGATTACACATGCTTACTTGCTCGTCAAAGACTGTCCGGGTGAATTTTGCACAGAATCCCTGTCCTGCTTTGATAATCAGACCCGTCTATGCGTGCAGCTCCTCCTTTTGCCTGTTCCGGGACTGAAGACTTATCAACAAAATTTCTGTAAGAGTTTTTGATGCAAGGTTGATGAGATGAGAATGCAGCCTTCTGCGGTACCTTCTTAGCACAGCGTGTTCCCATGACATGTTTTAACTGCACAATTAATGAGCGTACAGAGGAGACACGGGAACCTAATACAGTACTCTTGCTTGTCATCATTTATCATAATCAACAAAAACGTTGAATGATTATGAAATATGCATAATGGAAGAAAAAAAATTAAAAATAAATCAAGTCTTATGTTTGGAATAACTTGCCTTTTGGGTCTGAATAGGCAAAGAAAGGCTGATCATGGAATCCTAGAATCCTAGAATCACGGAATCATGGAATCATGGAATCATAGAATCAAAGAATGGCTTGGGTTGGAAGGGACCTTAAAGATCACCCAACTCCAACCCCCTGCCATGGTCAGGGATGCCACCCACCAGATCAGGTTGGCCAAGGCCCCATCCAGCCTGGCCTTGGGCACCTTTAAGGATGGGGCATCCACAGCTGCCTGTGCCAGTGTCTCACCACCCTCTGAGTGGAGAATTTCCTCCTAATGTCAGCTCCACATCGTCTGATTACACCATGCAATATCCTCTGTAACTGCAAGAATAAAAAAGCTGGGGGTGATTTTGGTAAGCAGATTTAAGAAAATCATGCAGTCCAGGTGGTGGGGAATCTTCAACAGATTGAAGTTACAGCAGCTATGTGTTTCATAGTTTGCTTTGCAAAAATAACACAACGGTTGTCAGTACATCTGGCAAGAATCTGCTGGAACTTGAGTCCTGTAACCTCAGATTCAGTGATGTCCTGGGCAAAAATGTGCGTTGGAATTGGCTCATCTCATTAAGATTGCCAATGTTGCACAGAAATGAGAGGGAGGTTGGGATCTTGTCCATCTGCACATCATGCAGATGTCTTCTGGTGAGATGGCCAGGTGATTTTCACTCAGTTTAACACCAAGACACTGTGAACATGCTGGCCACTGAAAGCACCTCCAATTAAGTTGAAGATGCAGTCTTCAAAGTTTCTTTTTGTTAGCTTCAGGAAGGCAAGGCTGCATCAGTCTATTCACATATTTAGCTCACTGATTTTATCAGATCACATTTTGCTCCTGTTAGCCCTGTGGGATCACATCCAGTGTTTTTTTTCAGAGTTTAGACTATGATCAAATAGGAACAGTGTGGCATAACAGAAGGTTTTATTTTATTTTAGGATATGTGTGTGTTTCCTCATTGCAAACTTAGAGTTGACAAATAGATGACAAATTCTGGATGGCATTTGAACTAAACTTTCATTAAGCTGGCAGCATCTTTATGTTTATTTTTGGTGGAATGACCTTTAGATGTGTAAGGGCTCTAGATGCTTCCTGATTAAGTTATACGTCCACGTAAGAAACACTTTCAGCTCTGAGGAATTACGTGGGGGCGATCGATTAAGGTAGCTTCCACTTTCTCAGAGCCTCCTGCTCAAATTGTGAGATAACTGGGCTGTAGGGGGGAGCATTTGTATAAAACAAGGCTGAAATGTAGAGGGCTCTTTCTTAGTTGCAGCTCCTAGTACTGTCTCTCTTTACAACCAGGTGTTTGAGAACAGCTGCTTGGGTCGAGGAGCTCCATGAAGAAACAAGGCCAATTCCTCTGGTTTTGACCTGTAGTAAGATTTCTTCCTCTTAGGAAAAAAAGTAACTGATGTTAAAATAAAAGAGTATTTCAGTACAGCTAAAATAAAAGGCCATTTCAATGCAGCAAACTGAGCCCTCTTTGTGTTTTCTCTTTCCTTTTTTTTTTTTTTTAAATTTTATTTTGAATCATTTGACTGTTCCATTTCCATGTTCTTATGCACTACTGTTAATTAGCTTACGTAATGCAGCTCCCATCCTGACCTGGCTCTGATCTCCTGCGTGCCTGCTGCGAGGAGAGGGGCTGGGGAATGCTTATGCATGGGTGCTCATCAGCTGCAAAATTCATACAGCTCGGACTAGTAGCCTTGTAGATGTCAGCCTTAAAGCTAAGTCAGATAAAACATAAATACATCTCATTTACATTTCATCCATGAAGGATTAGGACTTTGGGGGAGAATTCAAAGGAAAAGAAAACAAGAAGGAGGTCAGGAGTGGAAAGCTCGTTCTCAGGCCATGATGTAAGTTCAGACTTCTTTCCTGGTTTCACTCCATAACTCTGTGCCCAGCTCCAGTTTGGGAGTCTGCCTGACCAGGGGCTGGGTGTCAGTCACAAGAAGCCCTCCAAACATTGCTCCTGGTCTTTCTGCTACACATCCATGTTTACAATTGTTTTGAGTGTCACTGCACAGGCTGTACAGGATAATTTGATCGGCAAAGGAAGACAAATGAAAGCCACCAGATTTACAAGAGGTTGGATTCTCAAGACTAACCCTCCTGCTGCTGAAGCGAGGACGGCAGAGAGAGAGAAAAGACTTCATGAAGGCACATTCGCTTCCTTCAGATCCTGACCCAAGCTCTGAGTGGGGCTGCCCCACGTCTTGTGGTGTGGTGCCACCGATGCTCCACCTTGTGCAGGATGGCACAGCCTCACCAAGTTGCTTGCACTGCCTGAGCAGAGGGAGCCCCCCTTCTTGGGCAGGAACCTGAATATTTGCTCTGTTTTCATTTCTTCCATAAATCTGTAAAATGCAGTTCAGTAGAACTAAAAAAAGATGAGGTGAAAACAAGTTAGCAAAGCATCTCTGCAAAACTTCATTGCCACCGCACAGCTCCCAGACTTGCCGTATGCAATTAAGAATAAGGTATGCAAGGCAACAAGTTCTATAAGATAAGCTGTATTTAAAAAGAGATAAATGAAGAGGCTAGTCCCAAACAAATCCTTGCTAGAACCTATAGTTAATGAAAGCTGTTTGTAGGGAATGTTCTTGTAGCATCGTCTGTCCACTGGAATAAGCAATGTGTTGCTGGAAAACAGAGATAATTGGCTGACCACAGATTATAAATGCTGTCTTAATTTCTTGTTTGGCCGTGTTATCATTTGGTAACTTCTTCATTTCATTCCTAATGCTTTGAGCCCTTTCTTGGTCATAGGTTTGCTGCGACAGAGGGGTGCTGACTTGGAGCATCCTTGAGATTTTCTGTGCTAGCAGCTGCAGGGAAGAATTGCTGTATCTCACTTGAAAATATCATGATGAATCACAAAACTTTACGTCCATCAACTAAATATCAGCTGTAAATAAATTAACAAAAAGACCACATAGGACTCAGTGCCTAAGAAGTGGTTATATGGAAAATAAGTCTACTCACTACACCTTACTTTGTTTTTAAGGAGATTACTGCTTTGGCAGGTAGAAACAGTTGCAGAGGTAAAATGGGCCATTGTACTTAATGAATGATTGTCTTTACACAACGCTAAATGACATTCTGTTTAGCAAATTAGAGCTACATAAAGGTATCAAGGCATACATAACAAACAGATTAAGACATGCTAATTAACAAATCTCAAAAAGTAATTGTTAATGGGAAAACGTAATTGAATAATGGTGTTTTCAGAGAAGTTCTCAATGCTATCCAACGCTCTGAATATCGTGTCAGTCTTTAAACCTACTAGAAGCACTTCATTTCTAGCATGTACTTTGAGAAGTCATCTAAGTCAGCTCCCAAGTGCCTTATAAAGTGCTTCCCTCCTTGAATGTGGATGTAATTAAGTCTCACGTGATACAGCAAGTTGCCGGGACCTTACATGTCTCTGAAGCTGAAATGTGCCTGCCTCTTTTTAAACTCATGTTAAGAAGACAACTTTTGTGTCACTTCATGTTCCATTTTCTAGTGGGTTGTCCCCAGCCATTTGCCTGACCCTGTCCTCAGCCTTGGTGAAGGTCTTCTGCCACACGCTGGTCTGGTGTAAGAACTAATGCTGGGTTCCTTGCAAAGGCCTCTTTGGTTTCATGGATGGAAGGCCTAAGAACCTTCTTAGGCAATCTGGAGGGGTTCATTTTGTCTATTTGTCTCCAATTTTCTCTGTGATCAGCTCTTCATACTATGCCTACAGTCCTTCAAGTGTAACCAAGTGGTTACAGCACCAGTGCTGTAAAGGCAGTTCCTGGGGATGTCTAAGTTCGATTTTTAGAATTCACATTATTTTGCCATGTCTTTCATGTTAAAGGACAATATTACCAAAACCCATGTATATAAAGTGGCCAAACACTGACAGAAAGGTAGAATAGAAGCAAACAAACTTTGAGTTACTTCTGCAAATGGAATGGTTTGATCTGGCACAAATACAGCTCTCCAGCAGGTTTTGGTTCAAGTGGGTCCTGCTCACCTTGTTATGTGCCTCTCACCACCTCTGAATAAATCTTACATCCTTCTCCACAAAACAGTATTCGAATACTCACTGTTCCGTGGCCTCTGCCAGACTAATACAAACTGGGAAGCTTGAACTCAGGAAATAAATTTTCCTCAAAGATTTTTTTCATTATTATTATTTATTGCTGTGTTTAACAATAATGCTTGCACTGCCAGGGACATGGCAGTTGTGATGGGGCTGCAGATTATTGATGCTAGTCGGTAATGGGCAGTCCAACGCCATTTCCATGTCTTGCAGCAAGTCATCTTTCATGCTGCATCGTTTCGTGTAGCAATAAACACTGCAAACCATCATAACATCCAGAGAATGCCCATGATTTACAGATTATGGCCCAAATAACCAAACACACGAAATAAATAATTGCACTCTTCAATCTGGATATATGTATATAGCTCTATATATCATCTGTATATCCAGACCCGGATATCTTCTGGCATGACCTGAAAAAAAAAAAAAAAAAAAAAGCAAAAAGCAAGGTTTAAAGGGCAAAAAATGAGGAGAGTTTGTGTGAAGTTTCATTAGAGCAAGGTATTTTTAAGTGAAGAGATATTTTTAAGTTCTGAGTGTTGTTTTGATTGGGTTTGGAGATAGCTGGTCATTTTGCATATAGCAGAATATTTAAAATATTTTGGTAATGTAATCTTTAAAAAAAATCTGCCTCTGAACGAGAAGGTTTCTGTTTTGCATTGCTGCTGTAAATGAAGTGGCTCTTCTCAGAGAAGTGTTTGCGATCACATTTACGGATGCATATTCCAGGTTCATTCACTTTTTTAGCCCACAGACATTACTAGGAGGCACTGCTGATCTGCATACATTGTGCCAAGGTTTCAGTCTATCAGGTGTGGATCACACAGACGTGGTGTCAGTTTTACAGGACACACGGAGCAGGGCCAACTCCTGCTGAGCTGCCGGTTATTTTGCAGCTTAGGCAACCCTCAATGCCACACATATGGCTTGCATCGGGAGTCATTTTTGCCCATGCTATAGAAATACGTCTTCTATCAGGCCTCCAACCTGGGTACATGCAGGGCACTAAGCAAGCCACTTCAGCGGGACACGGTGCCCCCAGCAATGGGCACAACGCTGGAATTTGCCCCCACCACTGGTATCCAGCATCTCTGCTCATGCCTCCTGCTGCTGCCGGTGGCGGTTCTGACCATGAAGAGCTTGGTTCCTGCTGGGTGCATGGGTTCTTGATGGTCTTTGACTATACTAATCCCATAGCTGGATTCTTCCAGTGATTCCCAAGGTATTCAACCTTCTGTGTTTTCCAATGCATTGTAAAAAGCTACTTGAAGCACCTATCATCCCATGTATACTTCTAAAACACATGCGGCATCTAGCCAGGAGGGCTGCTGCCAAAATACGTGCCTGGCAACAGCCTTGCGTGTTTAAGTCAAAGCTGGGAAAACATTGCTGTGGGAGCAGCAGGCATGAAAATAACTAGTCTGATAAGTATATAGGCAGTTTTCTTCACAATGTTACTATTTTGGAAGAGGGAGAGCATTTAGTAGTACTTGAATATGCAATGTGTACACAAATTGAATTTCTTCCAGAATAAGTGCTGTGATTATTCTGCCAGTGAGGAACTCATACTCCGCCTATACAGAGTTATTCTGATCCGTTTCCTAATTGGCAATGCCTAATTTAGCTTGTTACTAGCTACAGAAAAATAAAAGCTACCAAAATTCTTCTATTAAATGTTTTTTGTAATGAGACCATTTAATGGCGTTAGCAGGGATTTTTATGTTTGATTTTAAATTTATTTATTTATTTATTTATTTATTTTCTCAGAAGTTTTAAGGGAATAACGGAAAAGCAATGCGGTAAACTGAAAATTCATTCCAGCGTGCTCAAATATTTGTAATGCACGTAACCATAGTTTGTTAGCTGCTCATGTGTTCCCCTCAACATGAAGACTGGGTTTTGATGCACCGTCTGAACGGTTTTAGGCTGTTTTTGTCCAGCCTAACCTGCTCTCCTTTGTCAGTGTGAATTCTGTGTGACAACGGCGCTGGCTCTTGGAAAATTGTCCAATACCCAAGATGTGAAGAATGGAAATATGGGAATTTTTATACCCAAACAGCAGCACTGTGAGAAAGGACAGCACTTCCAGAGAGCTTCAGGAGAACGCTGCTTGATGCCTCTGCTGAAATTGCTAAAATTGCCAAAAATTGCCTCAGGAATGAGGCTGAGGGACCATTTGGGCACCTGTGGTACCAGCCACCAGCAGTGTTTGATGGCGATGAGGAGCTGTACACGCACCGTGGGTATATCCCGAGACCTTCCCAGCCGTGACTGAACAAAGTAAAACCAAGCAGCTGATGTAAGTCACAGCCCGATTTACGTGGCCTTTTTATGGCATTTCTGGCGTTTGGATTTCCCTCCCCGCCTCCAAGCGCCTTCAAAAGCCACCCTTCGATCCAACACCACACCCCTCAGCCCTGTGCAAGCAGGGGCGGGGTGTCCCAAGAGGGTGTTTTGGGGTGTCCCAGAGGGTGTTTTGGGGTGTCTCACGAGGGTGTTTTGGGGTGTCCCAGAGTGTATTTTGGGGTGTCCCTGAAGGGTGTTTTGGGGTGTCCCAAAACCACAAAGCCCGCGCTGGGGCGCAACACCCAAAAATGATTAAACTTAACCAACGACAACAACACACGACAACTTTTTATTCGCTGGGACCCAGCTTCAGCGCCCAGGACGCGGCGCTAATGACGGGGGGTAATTAGTGGGGCCACACAGCCCCTTCCCGCGCCGCCCGCGCTCGCCCCCACAGCGGGGCGGAACGCGCAGCGGGAGCGGGGCCCGCCTTCTCCCCCCTCGCAGGGCATGCTGGGAGTTGTAGTTCCCTCCTCCCTCCCCTCGCTGGGCCGTGCGCGGCCGGCGGACTACAACACCCAGAAACGAGGTGTGTGTGTGGGGGGGGGGAGGGAGAGGCGGAGGGCAGCCCTCCCGCCCCGCCGAGCTGTGCCCGGCCGCGCCTACGATCCCCAGAGCGCCCCGCGGCGCGGCGGAGCGGAGCGGCGCGGGCAGGAGCGGGGCCGGGCCGAGCCCAGGCAGGGAGCGGGGCCGGCGGGGGGCGCGGCTGCGCGGAGCGCGGCTTCCTGAGCGGCTGGCGGCGGCGGCGGCCATTTTGTGGTGCCTCTCGCCTCCGCCGAGCGGGCCGCGCCGTCGGGACCCGGCGAGGGGGCGAGGAGACGGAGCGAGGGCGGCCGGGGCCGCTCCGCCTCAGCTTCCCTGAGGCTCCCTGCGCCGCGGAGCCCCCCCCTCCCCCCCCCCGGGCCCCGTCACCCTCCGGCTGCGAGCGGCGCTCACGCACCATTATGGAAGACGACGGGCAGCCCCGGACCCTGTGAGTGCTGAGGGGGAGCTGGGGCTGGGAGGGGGAGCTGGGAGGTTTGGGGGAGCCCGAGGGGCTGTGGCGGTGCCTCGGGTGTGTGTGGAGCCCGGGGGGGGGGTCCCCGAGCCCCGTGTGGGGCCCCCCCCAGGGCCGGGGCTGCCCCCCGTGAGGCGGCCGCTGGTGCAGGAGGGCCCTGTGAGGGGCTGCGTGTGGTGGGGTCTGAAAGCAGCGTGCAGTAATTCAGGGCTGCCCTCTGCTCGCTGTTTCAGCATTGAGGATTTGAGCTTTTTGTTGCTGCCGGTGAGCTGGGTGCTGCCCCGCAGGGCTGGCTTTGTTGCACGCTGTGAACTTGTAGCGGGGGCCCCACTGCCTGGGCAGGTGTGAGCACCCAGGCTGCGGGGTGAGGGGGTTTGGGCAGCTCCCCGAGTAAAAAAAGCTCCACTCCAACACTCAGCAACCCAACAGGACTGTGGTCAGGCCGCCTGCACGCGAGACACGGCTCGGGACGGTGCCAACCCAATCTTTGTTTAGTTTTAGGGACAGTGGCTTTCAGAAAGGCTTGCAAAGATGTTCTGGGTGGGAAGCCGCTTTGAAGAAACTACTGAGGCAGGGCAAAACAGCTCGGAATTGCTCAGTTTGGTTTCCAGCACCAAAATGATGACTTGGCATTTGAGGCTGTTTGAGGCAATGTGTGTTGTTTTTCTCCTTGCTAGGTCTGGAAAAGTTCTGTTAACTTGCTCATGGTGTAGTACAAGTACCTGCCCAGTCTTTGCTCCCTGAGATGTTAAGTTTGAATAACTGCATCCTAAATACTCTCACTTTTTGTGTTGGCTGCCCAAGTGATCTGACTTTGCTCGGCCCACAGAATGGAAGCGGTTCCCAGAGCGCTGCCTGAGAAGGAGCAGAGGGAAAAGGCCGAAGGTGCTCCATGTTTTACTGGGGGCTCTTTTCTGGTCCTGATCGGTTCCTCCTCCTCCTTTCTTTTGTTTCAAGAGCTATATCTGGACCGAATTTTAAAATGTTTACTTACCGCTCACAAGTTTTGGCGCTACGCTTGAAGTGGGTTCATCTTCCTCAAAGCATCCAGCAGTGGCCTGACTTAGCCTGTGGTCACTTGACAAGGCAAAAAATTGCATTTGTGCTCAGATGTCTGAAATGCCATCACTACAGCTGCCCAGGAGGTTTTGTGGCACACATGTGACTCCCCGTATAATTTGTCAAACTAGTAAAGAGCATATACGTTCAGTTCCTAGCAATTTCGTAGCAATCACAGCCATGTCAGGTTGCTTTCCTAAAATTCTTTTAGGGCTGTTTTCATAAAACACAAACATTTCGCTGTAGCGTTTCTTCTTCCTCCCTCTTCTCCCTCCTGGTATCTGAAATACCTTTAAATTTATAATTGCAAGTTTGTATTTAAAGGTTATTGTGCGGGGTAATAGTTCTCCCTTGTATGTTATGATCTTCCTTACAAATAAAAGATGTACTGTCCCCAGGAGCAAGTAATAATACTGTGAGTTGAACTCTTTAGGTTAGCTTGTTTGTTTTTACAGGAGAAGGCCTAAGTAAAGAATAAATTGTTTATTCTGCTTGATGGTGTGCATAAGCACTTGGCTGATAAGTGAAGCTTTATAGATGGCTTTGCTGAAGGAATAAATGAAATACTGAAGAAAAACCTGCAGGGATTGCTTTGTTGTTCTCGGTTGTGGTAGGTCAGTGATGAACCTCTAAGAATTCAAAATATCTTCTGTGGCTTAATATAGAAAATAGACACCAGTTCCATTTTTTCTCATGTTTCATAACTAACAGGCCTTTATGGAGACGTGGAGAACAACACTCAGTGTTTTCTGCCAAAAACTTCTCCTTGCTGCTTTGAACAATTTGCAGGTAACTCGAGGAAGGTGGACTTCTGTGTCGTGTTTTCCCTGGTGACATCTAGATCCTGGTCAGCACCTGTCAAGTCGCACATGGTACAGAAAATCAACAAAGTGTACTTTTTTTCTTTGCTGGCCGTGATCTGAGCTATGGGCTTCCGAGTTCTTTGTACAGAACTCTTGAAAGCTCTGTTTTCCATGGGCACTGCTGGGTCTCTTTCCATCGTGAGCAGTATCAAAGTCCTGCTTCTACTTCAGAGTGGAAACCAGGCCATCAGAAACCTCTTCTGCTGCTGGTGTATTCAGCTGCCAGGGACAACGGGAAGAAAAGTTCCCAATTTGTGTGTTCGTATTGATGCTATCCAAAAAAATGTCAGGAGCAGTCACTAAATACCTGTAAGCTGTTGCAGGTTGCTGCCTTGCTGTGTTGTGCAGCAAGTCCTGTGGACTGGATGCACAAGTCAGACCCTTCAGCTCTGAGCCCAAAGCTGGATTCACTTTTCTTGTACACCTTCAGTTCAATTCTCTTGTAGAGGGGTATTGTCTGTTAGTAGTCTAGGGACTAGATTCTTATTATTTTATTTCCTGTAGTACACTAGCACTACTCAGAGAGATGCTACTGGAATTTGTAGGGAATTTTCACCACAGCGGCTGCGTTAATCCTTATAATACTTTCTTCAGTAGAGTCTGCCATTTCTTGCGTGCTGTCTGCATGAGCATGAAAGCTTTTTTTACTGTCTTTCAGCAAAGTAGTATGTAGGGGAGCTTTCGTGGACCTAAAAGCGATGGCTGTAAATGTCCCTTTCTTCCTTACCCTAACAGTTAAAATCTACACTAATTGCTGCTATTTGCATCTCTTATTTTTTTTGTACAATTTTACAAGATCTTCAAATTTGAAATGCAGTTTCTTGTTCTTTGAATTGTCAGCAGCATTCGAATATAGTGTATTGAAACTTGCATCAGGGTATATTTGTGTGTGTGTGTGTGTGTATATAAATATATGTGTGGTTTGTTTTTTTTTGGTATGTGCTTATTAATTGGTATGTAAGTGCTTCAAACGTGCAGAAGGGAACAAACACTACTGCCAGTATGCAAAAAAAAAAAAAAAAAAAAAAAAAAAAACAAAAAAAAACAACAAAAAAAAACAAAACCTTTTGCTGCCCTGTCACATTAACCAAGACAACAGCCTATAAAAGTATAGTAAGTGCTTCTTCTCTGTTAGTTTTATGATTTTTTTTTAAAGTCTGAATAATATATCCTGTCAGATATAACAAACCAGAAATACTGAAATTCTGTGGAACAGCCTTTTGAAGGCCACACGTTTTCTTTAGGTGTATTTCTTCTTACTTCGTTTTCACGAAGTAGAATAGAAAGTACTGTGTTATATCATGCATAAATTGAGGTTAAAAAGGGGAAATTTGGGTGCCCCAGTAGTCTGGCGGTATGTGCCAGGTGATTAGCATCAGCTGAGACGTGTTGTGTTTCCAGAAAGGTAAGGTTTCTGTTCCTAATGTGTTGAATATATTTCTTTCCTTAGAGATACACTATTCAAACATGGTACCTGGAGCTGTTTACTTGTATGACTTTTTTTCCAGTCATCTTTAACTGTATTGCAGGAGGTAATGTCACTGCAATCTACCAAGTTAAAGACATGAAAGCAACCATCAAGTCCTGACCTTTATGCGTTGTTTCGAATTTGTAGCTGTGTGTGTTCATGTGTTTTACATGAACTTCAAGAGTTTTGGGTTCTGTGGATGCTGTCCGTGTCACACGAGCCTTTCCTTGTGAAGTATTCTCAGTGTATTCAAGTTTCCGAGCGTTAGCAAATTGTGTAAGGTATTGATGCTTTTTGGTTATGGTAATGGTGAACATCAAGGCAGCATTTATCATACACATGCAGAGAATTAAGAGACCATTAGGACTTTATGTTCCCTTTGAATCCAGCAATCAGGTGGTCCACAATTACTCTGCTCATTTGTTTTTTTATGCAGCCTGTTTCATAGCTGAAGGTTACAATGTGGCATCTCGCAGAAGATGTGGTGGGGTGGAAAGCCACCTGGCATCGCTTCCAACAGCACAGCTTAGCTTCATTGAATGGGTTTGGAAGGAATGGTTTTCCTGGCATTTTTGTTCAGGAATTCCAACAGGAATTCTGCAAATGGTGCTTTGGAAACGTGAGAACTCTGAAAAACATACTGATATGCAGAGGATGCTGAGCCTTTGGTTTCCTGTGTTGTTACTGTGTTATTCGCTGTGCCTGACTTTGCAGTAGGGTGAAGTTGGGAGGACTGCCCTGTGCTTCTTCCATGTCAGTGCTCCAGCACGTACAGGGCAGCAACCACTGGTGGCAGTGTCAGTACTGACACTTCCCGGGGGAGCTCTTATTTGAAACCACATTTTTCCATCGGATTTTAGCAATGTCTGCAAATGGCAGTGTTTCCACTTAAAACTGTTAGTGCTTGGCGATTTTAACTTGGTGAATGATTAACGAGCTTAGTTAGGGTTTCAGATAGCAGTTAAACACTTAGCCAGATCTTCTATGTTTTCAGAACAGGGAGTTGAAAAGTCCATGAGGCAGGCAAGCTGTCTTACGGGGGGGTCTTCCTTGGTTTGGCAGGTCTTAACTTTCCCAAAATGCTTTCTAACAACGCAGTCTACAAATGCAGCTTCCATTACCAATGTCTCCTAATTCATGCATGTTTAGTAAGAAAGTGAAGAATACGTGAATGCGTTTAAGGGATGTGTCTGTGTTCAGGTGGCATCCTGTCGGAAACCAGCTCTGGATCTGGTGCAGCACTTCTCTCCTGATGCTGAGTTCGGAGCTGAGCTTTTGAAAGAGTATCAGCATAAAACCCTGTGAATTTCATTGTGTGGTGTTCAAATGAAAACAAGCGGTGTCAGTTGTAATTTTGCTCGAGCTAAGTGGCAGGCCAGTTGTCAACCACAGAAGTAGCTTTTAAGACTTTTACTCCGAGGGATGCCCAGTAAGTGAGAGAAGCGCATGCTTACCGGGGTCGCGTTGGAGCTCACCAGAGTGCGCTAACAGCTCCCACTGACTTCTTGTTAGGGGATTGGATAGTAGATCAGAGTGTAATGGATAAAATGTGTTTTCTTTCAACAGCTAGATCACAGAATTTGCGTTCTTGTTGCTGATTTTATTTGTGTACCTTTTACCTTGACGGGCTTATTTTTGTAAAGAACGAGTGCTCCCGGGCTGCTGATGTGGAGTTGTGCTGATATGATGTGCCTTTCCCTTACCAATGGAGTTTGATTCCAAATCGGGCACGCTTTTTTTAAAGAAGTTCTGTTTTGTATGTTTGACTTTTTCTGAGCCATCTCTGTGACCTGGTTTTACTTTTTGTGAGTGTTAAAACCTAGCAGAATATCCAGGAGTGGTTCTAGAACTCGACTATTGCATGTGGTTGGTTGGTTGTTTTCTTACTATTTGTGTAATTGTAGGACTCCATCTAAACTTCATAAAAACAATTCCAAGTTTTGGAATTTCTAAGGCTTTGTAAATAAATTTTGATAAGTGTGGGTGATATTAAAATAACACTGCTAAAACTTGGGGGAGTTTTTACAGAGGTGGTAGCTGTTGAGCTACTTGGCTAGATGGTCCTGTGTCGTGGTGCTGCACAGATTGTCTTGCCTGTTGCTGAGCCACCAGGTTTCCCACTTCAGGAAAACAGAAGAACTGAGGTGGTTGTTTGCAAGGCACAGCATGGTCTGTGTCCGATAGCTACTGTTGAAATAGGAGGCGTTAGCTGTGGGTTCGTACCCAGATTAAAAGTGGGCTTGATTAGATGCTCAGTGGGAAGTGAAACTTAAAACATTGTTGCCCAGTTGGTCGCTTGCTCTATCCAACATTCCCGAGCAGCGTTCTTCCTGCTCATGGCACTGCTTTGAAGAAAGTGTTGGTGCTAGATACGGATGTCCAGTGTTATGTCTGTTTCATGCTTCACATTCTCAGTTGTGCTGCCAACTTTTTAATTTAAAAAACACATGGATGTTGCATTAAAGCTCTGTCATAAAATCATTTGTAAATAATGTATTTCAATTTAAGATGCCTGGGATTTTAAAGGGAGATTTTTTCATAGTCATTTAAGGATTAAAAAAATAACATTTTAAAAGGTGAAAAGTTCTGGTTTAATTCTTTTGTTTGTTTCCTTGTGTAGCTATGTAGGAAACCTCTCCAGAGATGTGACTGAAGTCCTTATACTTCAGTTATTCAGCCAGATCGGACCATGCAAAAGCTGTAAAATGATAACAGAGGTAAGGCCTTTCACATCCAGAGGGGTAGCAACAGTAATGTAATTCAGGGTAAAATTGTGGGGGCTTCTTTTGACGTTACTGGTAATCTGTTTTCTGGGGTCGATCTTGTTTATGTTTTCTGATACCCTTTTGCAGAAGAGACCTGTTGTTGAGCACAGTCCTGTACTTTTGCTGGTAGCCCTGCCATATCTGCTGTCAACTGATGATGAGATTCTGCTTTAATGTAAAGGATGATGCCCTCTCTTTTCAGAACCATCTTGTTCTGATAATCAAAAACTTTCTTGTTTCCAGTGTTATCCATTACTATTTTTTTCCATTTTTGACTTTATCTGAACAAGAATCTTAGTAATTTTTCCTTCTTCACTATAGAAGTACAGTCAAAAATTCTTTGAAATATGTCCTGAGCCTCTTCTTTAAGTTGGAGTAGGTCTTGTCCGCACTAGGCTGTTCTTAAATGAATTTTTTCTTAGAACAAAATTTCCTTAGTATCCCAGATAAGGTTTTGTACAAAGTGTTGGTAAGTATTAATACGTTCTTCTCTCACGTTTGTAAACACTCTGATATGTTTAGGGTTGGTAGCTATTTCTGTGATCTTCTTGACATATCCTAGGCAACTTTTTGCTGCCTAGTGTTCTTCCTTCTTTATTTATAACCCACAATCTTCTAGCAGGCAGGGACTAATCAGAACTTGTGCTAGGTTTAATTTTTGGTTCTGTTGTGTTTGTCTTTTTCTTTCTGCGTGCTCTTCTTGTGGTTCCTACTAAGTTGTTATCACAGATTTTATGAGTACGGTCACCTTTTTTTTATCAGGAACATTAATGAAAATATTAAGTGAGCTTGGTCACAAGACGTATCCTCTTAGGAACACCACGATAGTAACTCTTCTGTGATCTGCTTTTCCTTTCAATGTGGCATGCTGCTTTTTTGCTTTTAGCCACAAATTAACCTGATGCTTGTTAAATCACTCTCATCTTTGACTTAACTAGTAATTTCTCACGTGGCACCTTTATTAAAGCTTTCTAGTGAAGGTAAGAGTTCTGCCATGGTTATAGGAGAAAGACGAGAAGAAAGTAGCATGCATTACAGAACGTTCTTGGTGGTTTTGCTCTAGAGAAATGGTGATTGTCCCATGGCCTTCAGAAATAGGGTACTGCCACTGGCTGAGTGAGAGGTGTTGGCATCACTCTGCTTTGCTACAAAGTGGATGAGAAATTCCAATGCTTGTTTTATTTTGCATAACCACAGAAATAAGCAAGACATCTTTATGAAATAAATGTGTAACCAAAAAGCCACTTGCAGCTGGTTTCAGGTGTTCGGAGGTAAATGTGCTCGGCTGACCTTAGCACCTGTCCCCAAGCAGTGTATGAAATTTGGAGAAGTTCAGCACCCATTTACTCAGTGTGCTGTCTGCTTTCACTGCCCCAAAGCCACCTGACAGACTTCACAAAGAAGGGAGGGTGGAAAAAGATCTTAGTGAGAGGGGAATTCATATCTTGAAGATAGAAAGGGCAGTGGTTTTCACCTCTGGAATACCTAGGAGGGGTATTTTGTTGCATCCTTTAGGGTATGTTTGCATTTCAGAGGTACTGTAAATAGTGTATTTATACTGCTGGAAATGGGTTTTGATATAGAGCAATGCCCTGTAATTACTCTCTGGTTCAAAGAGAATGAGACATGGAGAAAATAAGAGGGAGGACAGTATCTTTTTTCAGGTAGAGTTGTAAACTTGTCAAAGTGATAACCATAAACAGCATGAGCTACAAATATTAGCAGTGCCTTTACCTGCGTACTTTAAAGGTTTTAAACATTTTTGTATAGCATGTTAGTTGTTTGGGTATTTAAAAACAAAAAAAACAACAAACAAGTCCTTTACAGTAGTATCAAAGTAATACGTTTACACCTTGAAACTGACTTCCCAGGTAACTTCAAGTGGTTGGATTCTAGACTGGAATTGGCCTGCAGCTGTCATGCGTGTAGCTGTCAAAGTGCCTGTTGACATTGCCCATCCTTCTAATCGCTGCATTTCAAACTTTTCATAGCTGCTGTTACGTTTCAGTAGTTCTTACCTGCCCATTGTTACTACTTCAGTCAGTTGAGTTTATACCTGAATGTTTTCCTTTTGTGTTTTTTCTCTTTAGCCGTTTGCATCAACTGTTTTTTTTTTCACTCACTCTTTCCCTTCTCATTTGCAGAAGATATGGCATGGCCATACTAAGTGGCTAGTGTTTTCAAGTGTTTAGTGTTTCAAGTGTTAGGCCCTAGCTCTTGTACTCATGGCATTTTTGGGCAGAATTTAAATCCAGTGTCTCGTAGTCATTTCCACTTGATCATCTGTTCTGAAGGCTTTCGTGTTCTTTGCTCTTCATATCCTGATTTAGGGAGCTTTATTTGTGAGTTAGTGTTTTTAAAGAAGAGTTGGTAAGTCAGTGTACAAAAGTAGATCATATCCCAGATGCAAGAGAATAGCAATCAGTTGATCAGTGTCTTCCCCTTGATCGTTAATTATTTTGAGCCCCTTTTAAGGGGTGTTTCCCAGCTGTTAGGTGTAACATTTTTCACTTGAGGCCAAGAATATGCAACCTCTACTAGTGTGCTCTACTAATGATTTTCAGGTAAATAAAAAGAAAGCTTTTTAAGCAGGAGGAGAGAGAAAATTGGTGAAAATGTATGTGGGGAACAAACCTTTTCAGGCTATGAGTATATATTGGAGGCAGGAGACTAATTTTGTTCTTCTCTCTACTCTTCCCCTTTTCCCTCCTCTCCATCCAGTCTGCAGATCACCTTTCTGGTAGATGAATTATTTTTAGTTCAGTACTGACACCTCATACAAAGTAAACAATGCTTCAGAAATTGCTAGACCATTAAGAAGCCCATCTTAAGAATTCTTACATTTAAGTATAATTTCAAAGGCTTTTTCATGAATCTGATGCAAATCGTTCTTAACGTTTCTAGCTATAAGTAATATATTTTCCTGGATTTTCTTCTCAGCAACCCGATAGCAGAAGGGTCAACTCTTCTGTTGGATTTTCTGTTTTGCAGCATACAAGCAATGACCCTTATTGCTTTGTGGAATTTTATGAACACAGAGATGCAGCTGCTGCATTAGCTGCTATGAATGGGAGAAAAATTTTGGGAAAGGTAAGTTGTTTATATTGTAATCTTAATTTCAAGGGAAATAAGTTCTTGTAAATAAATAAATCTATGGGATTTTTTTGTGTTAGAGATGTTGAGAAAGATTAAATATTATTAGAATTAAATACTATTGATTTAAAAATAAAAAATAATCTTATTTAGGAAGCATTCTTTATTTTAATTGCTCCAGTCTTTTATATTGAGTGATGATTTTTTAAACATTGACAGTTGTAACCAACCCTTAAATTACATTACAAAATGTAAGAGTTTTATTAATTTATACTAAATCTTATACTTATTTTCAGGAGGTCAAAGTAAACTGGGCAACAACACCAAGTAGCCAGAAAAAAGATACATCCAGTAAGTAAAGTAATGGCACAGTATTACTTCTACACAAATACTTAATAACATGTGGTAGTGATTGCCATAAATGCATTTAAACATAACTTTTCTCCTTCCCATCTTGTGTTTAATAGAACTTTGCAAACTAATTCTTCTGTTTTCTGCTTTACAACTGGGGAAACTGGAGTGGACGCGTTTAGTTGCTGCTGCTCATCGAGTGGAATCGTGGGCGTTCCTGGTTCCCAGTGCTGTACGCAGAGCATCACTTTCTCAGGAGTTAAAACTGTAGATAGCAGTTAAATATTTGATTAGTAAATTATTTATTTTCAGATCACTTCCATGTGTTCGTTGGGGATTTAAGTCCAGAAATAACAACAGAAGACATCAAGTCAGCATTTGCTCCTTTTGGTAAAATATCGTAAGTATCATAATAAACATTGTTGATATTAGTTAGGAAATCTGACAGTAAAAATGTGGTTCTGATTTGAAATGTTATTTCTTATCTCTTAGATATTTTTTCTGATGTTAATTTCTTTGTGTTGGGTGGGCAGTAACGAGGGATTGTCTTTTTATCTTGGTATTCGTATAACATGTTTGTATATACAATAATGCAATTGTGCTTCAATTTTGCTGAAAGGAATATGCTTTTAACTTTATGTACTAATATCTTCCAACTTTTTATTAGAATTTAATTACTGTTTCTAAGTGTGATTCTTTTATTGTTTGGAATGTGTACAGAATAGTGATTTTCCAAGTGGTATATGTTGCATCTTCAGCATATTTTAAATGCATTTGTACTGCATTTTATAGGCAGTATTGAACACTAGGCAATTAAATAATTTTATGAAGCAGATTGTTGTCGAACTTCTGAAAATTTTTGAAAAAAGCTAATATTGGAAATTAAATTACTTTTCTAGATATGATGAATTAAAATTATATTTAAAATAAAAAATGTTGGATTTATAGTATGTGCACACTTCTGCCAGTTGAGAGAGTTTCTTTATACTTCTCTCAGAAAATTCAGGTGATAATAAATCATCTGGAGTTTCAATTGAACATATTTAACATTAAAAGAATGCGTGTGAATTCTAAAATATATATTTAAGAGTACTGCTACAAAAAGCTTGTTAATCTGTTATCAGCTTATCTTCATAGAAATCCTTTAAAGTTGCACATGAATTTTTTATACGATTTTACAGGAATATATTTCTAAGAACAGAGTTTTTATTTTTCTCTTGTTCTGTACACATATTTTTAAATGAATCATAAATCTTACCTCTGCTATTTTGTTTACTTTGCTTTTTTGTCTCTTAATGTGGTAAGTAGTACTGTTTAAAAATCGATATAAAGAGAATAATTCAGGTTTCTGTTTCTCAATCTATATTTATACCTGAGACCTGCAGTTTTTCTAAAGTCCAAGTCACAATTAAAAGTAATAGCATTCTGGTTATTTTGCAGAATTGCTCATAAGAATGGACAGGATCTTGAAGGCTAACTGCAAGGAACTGTGCACACTGGAACTCAGTTGTAGATTTTTTCTCATTTCTATTTATTCTTATTATACATTATTTATATATACATATTTTAGTATTTACATTTTAACATTCTATATTCAGTGCAGTTCTATATTTCCAATCATTTTAACTTACTCACTAAAATTTCTGTGTAAATTTGTTGTTTTCGTACTGGTGTGCTTAGCATTGTTGTTAGTTTTATTCTCCTTTCTTAAATTTCTGAAAATGTCAATTTTTCAAAATTTACAGCTGCCCAAACTCCAAAATGATGGTAGAGAATTGACCAAGAAAAATAAAGAAATCTGTTAACAGGCCATGTATGCCTTTTAATTCCTATTTTTTCCTCTTTTTCGATTTTTTTAATATTTCATATATTTTGTATCACTAGGCAGAAGACATTTAACTATTTAGAAAATGCATGGTAAATTAGATAGAATTGTTACAGTAATTTATAGAACAGTAAACCTTAGTGGACCCTAGCCAATAGAATATTAGAAAAGGAAATTTGTTTCTCTTATACTTCCAATTTGAACATTCTAGTTTTAGCCAGTATAGGTTATGTGGATAGGTTGCATGTCTATTACATGTTATTTTTTTTGTCCTACTGCTTTTTTCTAACAGGTAAAGAAGCAATAGGGAGAGTTCAGGAATGACTAGTTTTAGGGCTAACTGAATTTATAAGAAAAATTATGCTCACAATACAGTGTGTGTGGTTCCTTTTAGTTTTTATTTTGCTGGTTGTTAATATTGCCCTCATATAGCTGTGCTTCTTTTCACAGGGATGCACGGGTAGTTAAAGATATGGCAACTGGAAAGTCAAAAGGCTATGGTTTTGTATCTTTTTATAACAAACTGGTGAGTAATCACAATGTAAATTGAAAATAATTGCAGATTTTTCCTCTTTTAGTTTTTCCTGTTTATATATTCACTACATAACAGACTTCTTCTCAAGGGAAATTTGTGTTTAGAAGACAGTTTAATCAAACTTCCATTATTTGTGGTAAGGGATAAAAAAATTATGAAAGAGTTTAGATGACTGCAATGGTGCAAGAACATTCTGAAGAAAGATTCCAGAATGCAGAAAGCTTGTTTGGGTGCGCTGGAGTTGGGATTAGTCTGTTGAGCCATCTTTTGTAGAGCGAGTGGAGTATCTGCTCCTGGGCCTAGTGCTTTGGGATGCTGTATTTTGGGTCTGCTAGCTGAGGCACTGCACCTTGTCCAGTGTGGTTTGGTGTGGTAGGGTAGAAGCCCAACAAAGTGAAGCCCTGGAGCCCTCAGTCCCAAGCTGTGCATGCAGTTACGCAGTAGGGCTTAGTGTTTGGCAGGTTTCGGTTCACACCAAAGTTCAGTCTTGCTGGGGACCTAATGCTGCTGCATGCGTGGCATACACTGAAGTACAGCTGAACATGCTTCCTTGAGCTCTGCACCTCAGTAAAATGTCCTGCTACTTACAGCAATACAAGAGCTGCAGCAAATTATTCTTGGTAATTTTGAAGTTAATTAAAAAAAAAATCTGGAAAGGATTTGGAAAACTGAGTAGTGTTTGTTTAAAGATACATTTGGGACAATATGGGGTGGTTTTCCTTACCCATTAAGGTCTCAATGCACACCACAATTATGAGAAAATTAAACTGCTGCATTGGACTAAAACAGTTATGGCATGGTCTTGGTTCCATTTTTATTGTACCTGTGATCATCAAGACTAGCAGTGAGATGAATTTGAGCTGGTTTGGTTTCCTAGTCTGGTTGGAAGTTACTGTGTCTTAGGAGCAAGGATGCAAGTTTTTTTTCTATTGGTGTTCTCTCATAAATTCATCATTGTATTTACGTATTGTCTTCAAAATGACCACTGGGTATAACTAAAAGAGGAGGATTGAGTTCCTGAGTCATTAGTATTTGAGATGAGTCTGTCCTGAAAACCGTCAGTGTGGGGCAGGGAGCTGCAAGCCATTCACCTTTAAATTGTCCCCGTGTTCCCTTGGTCCCTTGTGCTTTACTTCCTTTCTTAAGCTTTGTGCCCTTGGAAAAGCATTTCAAGCATATGTACTATTTGCTCTGCCTCTCTTCTTTCAAAAGAGTTGGGGGGAAATAAAAACGATTGCTTCTTGCAGAGTTAGCAAACGTTTCCTTTTTTACAACGTGAGCTTAGAGATTGTCTGTTAGCTTATATTCAAGATAAGGTGTTAAGCTGTGTGGGCTGTGGACTGTTTGTTTTTTTCTGGGTGTTTGTGTGTTGCATACATACAATGACTTTAACACTTACAGAAGGTATGTCTGAGGGTAGACTGCTTTGTAAATTGCATACCTTCTAAGGGCAGAAGAGAGGAAGGGGGGTAGAGGGGCAAATAATAGGAAACTGCAAGCTCAGTGGATTTCTATCCCAGCATTATATTAACACATTATTCAGCCTTCCCTGAACTTACAACTTTTCTCCCTAAATCTGCCTAAAGTTGACCTTCTACAAGAAGTGCCTATTAAGGTTCTAGAAGGCCACATTGAAGCATTTCTATTTTCTATCATGTCTTCTGCAGCATGTACTTTGTGGTATAAACTTCAGTTGGGTTACAGCCAAGAAATTTCTCAGTGAGGGATTATTAAATGATGATTAAAAAGTCTGTCTTTACTTTTCATCTGTTACTATCAAATACGCTTTTGTGTAGTATGTTTTTGGTGATACAGTCAATTGGCAAAATCATTTTATTTTCTGTAATTAAAACTGTAGTCCTTTCATCTAAATAGTTGCTTCTGGCATCTCTATGACCTTTGCACTTTCTTGGAGCAGCCACCATAGACTCTGATACACTACCTTTACACAACAAGTATCTGTGTGTATACGACTGCAGTTGGCTTTGGCTCTGTATAAAGAAAATGGGAACAGGGAGAAAGCTTTTCCAAATTGCTTGTGAGGGCCTTCCTATGTAACCGTTGTCTTGATGTTACTTGATTTTGTCTGCTTACTAGGTGGATTTTTCAGAATTTCATGTACTTTTTAGCAGTTGCTGGAATTAGCTGACAACCAAATCTTATACATAGGCTTATACATACTTCTTATTTGTATGTATTCGTAGTCTTTATTTTCCTCTCTTTAGGATGCAGAAAATGCTATTGTACACATGGGAGGCCAGTGGCTGGGAGGCCGTCAGATCAGAACTAACTGGGCGACGCGGAAACCACCAGCCCCCAAAAGTACACAAGAAAGTAAGAGCTTTCTGTAAAGTTCTGTGGTGTTTGGTCTCTTGCATAGCACTGTTAAATGGAGGAATGAAACGGTGCTGCCACAATTATGTCACTTAATTGAGTATCTAGTTTGGCTTCCAGATCTTAAAGAATAGATTTTTCTGGTATGTTAAGTCAACGTAGTGGTGGCACTGCTGCTCTATCATAAAATATTGGATGTTTGTTAAATGCATAATTCACACATCTGTATAAGGTAAGTATCTGGGACTCCGGTTACTACTAGCCTGATGCTTAAAAGCGGCCTTCTCTCTTTCTAGATAACACAAAACAATTGAGATTTGAAGACGTAGTAAATCAGTCAAGTCCAAAAAATTGTACTGTTTACTGTGGAGGAATTGCTTCTGGGCTAACAGGTACGATTTGTTTTATTGCTTCTTTAATTGCTGAAATTTTGTGGACACCAAGAGGGCTACTAATTTAGAAATGTTTTGTGTTGTAGATCAACTTATGAGACAGACTTTTTCACCGTTTGGACAGATTATGGAAATCAGAGTGTTTCCTGAAAAAGGTTACTCTTTTGTCAGGTATGCACAAAGAAAAAGAAAATCTGTGATTTTAAGGTAGTACTGATTCATCTTCCTATAATTTCACTTGAATGAACTTCAGCTGATGCCTTAAGAGCTGTTGCCATATGTTCATAGAAAAATTTGGAACTCTTAAGCAGACACCAATCTTTTTACTTGAAAAGATGAAAATCTGTGAAAGCAGATCTTCTTCTCGGGATTTTCCTGTATGTATGGAGTCACTTTTTTAATAACGCACTGAAAGGACTATGAAGCATAACACTGGTTTGTTTTTACATTCTTTAGATTTTCAACCCATGAAAGTGCAGCACATGCTATTGTTTCAGTTAATGGAACCACAATTGAAGGACATGTTGTTAAATGTTATTGGGGTAAAGAGTCCCCTGATATGACTAAAAACTTCCAACAGGTAACGGCATTTTAACCTTTTCTTTGTTTGTTCTTGTATTTGTATCACAAAAGCAAGCAATTATCTGTAACGCATCCCAATTATAACAGCTAAACGTTGTAGTAGGATTCTTACAAAATTCCATGTTCTGTCCAAGTTATGTTCCAGTTGTTCATCAAATTGGGCTAGTGATTTTGGTGGAATATCTGGTACTGTCTGCTGGATATGATTCAAGATAGGGAGAAACTTGGAGGTAATTCTGATTCTTGCTAGCCCTCTTACCGCAGACTAGCTGACCATCCAACCAAACATCCCTTGGTATTTAAAGCACGTGTGCGTGCACACTTCCAGTACGAGGATCTAATTAGTCACAGTGCTGTCTCACTTTTATTTATTTACTGTGGCTAAATAGCCTTAGCCAGCGTGACTGACAGTCAAAAGTGTTGCCTGTAGCAGCTGCAAAGGAACATAATCCATCTCTAGAACCTGAAGAGCTAAGAATTCTTCTCTCCTTAGGTGGATTACAGTCAGTGGGGGCAATGGAGCCAAGTATACGGAAATCCCCAGCAGTACGGGCAGTACATGGCCAACGGGTGGCAAGTACCGTCATATGGAATGTACGGCCAGGCCTGGAATCAGCAGGGGTTTGGAGTAGAGTGAGTAATCATACTTAACTTTTTTTTGTAGAGTGTTCCAATAGTGTTGTGTCTGAGCTTCAGGCTCATTTGATTCGAGGATTGCACAAGGTGTCAAGCCTTGTTGCATGCTAAAGCTTATGTTTAATGATTACCATGGACAAAATGGTGGGGTGAGTCACTCTGGCTTGTTCTTGATAAGACGTTTTGTGCATATGGGTGTCTTGAGACTCAAAGTTAACAAAGACTGCCTCTGTGTTGGAGTTTCAGGTGGTGGTCTTGTCTGTTACCTAAAAGTTTGAGATTCTGACTTGTGGTGGAGAAATCTAAACTGTGGAGCCCTGGTGTTTACCAAAGGGATTGTGACTGAGGAGGAAAGAAACTACCTAACATCCCTTTTGCAGTTTCAGAATTTGGCTGGACTCTTAATACTTGAAACCTTCACCAGAATTTTTTGTTTTAAAACACTTCTAAAATAACTTCTTTGTTTAATTTCTCATAATGTTTAATTGGCAAGAGAGAAAGCCTTGAGAAACCTATCAGTGGTATTCATGCCAATTAGGTGTTGGGGATTTTTTGCACTTCTGCATCACTGGTGTGGAGTTACAGACACATACCTGTATTCGTGCCATTTGGAGGTGGTTGTTCTCTCTAACTAGTATCCAGTACTCCCCCCCTCTTAAAGCTTATGGTGTTTTCAGAAACCACATGTTGCAGCATTTAGCCTGGTATAAAAGGCTTCTGAATTACTCACAGAAAAATAAAATGTTCTATTTTGGTGTAACTGGTAGCGTAGGAAGTGTGTTTTATGTTCTTTTTTTAGTCTGTTGACTTGTAAATAACTTGACTAGCTTGCATGATTTCTTTCTTTTATTTTTTCTTTTCCTGTTCCTTTTTAAGCCAATCTCCATCTGCTGCCTGGATGGGTGGATTTGGTGCTCAGCCTGCCCAGGGACAAGGTGCTCCTGTAATACCTAACCAAGCTGGATATGGTATGGCAAGCTACCAAACGCAGTGAGCTGGGACTCTGTTTAAAAGTGTGTATTTCATGATAGGCCGCAGTTTCCAGTGATGCTCTGAAGACTGGAATGTAGACAATGAAAAAAAGAAAATATTTATTTTAAAAATGGAAATGTTTGGAACCTTTAGCACAGCTTTGCTTTGGTGAAGGACACAAATGTCTTCTAGTTCTGCCTTTTTAAGTTTTTGTTCATGATGGATATGAACATGTTTTTCTTTGTGTACAAAAAATTAAAAATAAAGTCAATAAAGACAATTCTGACTACAAATTTTGATATAGTAGGAGAAATGGCTAATGAATTTGATCCTTAGGTTACCATTCCATTTTTTTTTGTTCTGTCTTCAGTGTTTTATATCACTGTGCTTTTTAAGAGAAATGACGTTGAAAAACAAAACAGCAAGTTGCTTTTAGTTGAACACACATCCTGAAATAAACTGTGGACCAATCATTACAACCTGCTAGACAGTATTGGTTTTTCAAGAAACCTATGGACATCGCTCTGAAAGCATACGTAGGTCTTGGAATAATTTTTTTAAAAAATATTTAATTTTTCTACATGCTTAAAGAAAACAGAGTATGATACAAAGAATAGTTTGGTCTGAAATGAAAAACAGTACTGTCTGAGTTATTTCACATAACTTCTGTCCACGTTCAGGCACATATTATAACTTTTCAGAGCTGGTTTGCTTATTAAGATTGTAGGAGTTTGCGTTTAATTTTGAGAATTAAAGAAGTTTTTGCAGGTATGTTGTTTGTATTCAAATCAGACAGTCATACTTGTACTTTTACATAAAGTTTGAAGGCTACACATTGTAAATATTTCATAATTACAGTGTTTCAAAAGCATGCTCAAACATAGAGGTAGCAATGTAATTATTCAAAGTAATACTTAATATACTCTACTGCTTTAAATGCAGTAGATTGACAAGAATGTGCAAGACTGACATTTCCAAAGTTGGCTATTATGTAAAGTTACATAAAGAACTATAACAAAGAGCCTTAATTTTAATTTCATAAATCTTTAATGCATCACCTTTTTGTCATTAGAAATACGAATTTTTTGCTTTACATTATTTGGTATGTAAATACCTTGGTTAACAACCTTGTAAACCTATTTCAAGGTTATTATAAGTTGTATAGTATCTTGAGTGTTTTGAAAAATCTTGATGTTTTTTAAGTCTAGAAATATTTTGCCCAAGAATTTTTTAACAAGATTGTTAAAAACATCTTATTTTAGAGAATATTCAATGTGCCATTTGGTAAATGGAGATGCAGTTGAAACAGTACACTGAGTTGTGACTTATTTTTAATTAAAGTTTTTGTCTTTATGGGTGGTTTGCATGTGATGAACCTGTACAGAGGCTGGGTTGTTTGTGTACTGAGTGTGTAAATGGATAAATCATGAAGATGTTTAAATGGTATACTTGGGTTATTTCTGAATAATTTTATGGATACATTGATATAAACTGCCTCAATAAATTTGAAGTTGAAAATGAATGTAAGTTAGATATAAGTACTGTCTCTTACCTATGACAGCTAGGGGGTGCAAATGTTTCAGCTGTATTCAGAAATACACTGAGGCAGCACGATTAAATGTAGGATTTGCAGTGGTAGACCAGTGAAGCAAACTTGCATTTTAAAAGAAATGGAATGTTTGATTTTAGGTGCTGTAGTTCTAAAGGAGTGTTTGAGAAACTGCATATTTTATCTTTTCTGTTTCTTTCTGTGCAGGTGTTGCAAGTTGGAATAGATTTTGAAATAGAAACTTGCAGTTTTTTTTTTTAAACCCAGCCAGGTTGTGCAATTAACAACACTTAATGCTGTAGCAAACGACATGAGGTTTTTTTCTTCCTCTTCTACTTGACGTGTTTAATAGTACCTTGAATTTTAGATCAGGTTGAAAGTGAGATATTGTGGAAGAGCAATTTAGTCAGTTGGTTCAACTGTACTCAGAGATACTTGCAACTCCAGGCTTCTAATGCATGCAATAATGACTGAAGTTAGCGTGGAACCATAAGTGCTTGTGATGACAGAACTGGCCATGTATCTCTGTTTCTCCTTTATCATGTGTGTTGTGTTCTTTTGCTGAAGTTAGGAATCTCATCCACAGGACTCTTGTTTTTTCTATAAATTTTGTATATATGTGTATATCTACGCGAGGATCGGCCTATACATTGTAGTTTGGAAAAAAAAAATCACAAGTAAGTCTGCATTTTTGTTAAACTCATCTGGTTTCAAAAAAAATGATCATGAGTTAGATCTGTGAATTTGCAAATTATTTTAGGGTTTCTTAGACTTCACTTGAAATCTGGGGTTTCTACGTAATTCTAGGTGTTTGAGTTCTGACTGTTCTGGATACATGCTGGTGTGTAAGCAGTATGTTCTTTAGGCGCTACTGAAGATTTCGGTGTTGCAAGTACATTGCCACGTAATGCCCATATAAGTGGGCGTAAGTTTAAGGCGGTGATCTTTCAGGTCTCAGTATGGACTTCACTTTGAATCTGATTAAATAACATGCCTGGTGCGGGGTTGGGCGTTACCTGACCTGTGTTTCAGGATGACAGATAGGATATACTTTCTCCTTTGAGTCTTTTCTCCTTGGTTTTTATACGGCTGTTCTTTAATGGTGATATTTCTTCGCAGACTACTCAAGATACGGGAGTCTCCAGGGTCCTTTAATGTTTCTGTAGCACTGCGAGGAAGAATTGTAATTTGGATTGCTTTCTACTCAGTAGCGTTCGTAAATGCATTACTGACAACTTTTTGGCACCAAAGAGCCTCTTGCACCATACTGCTTTTATGAATGACTGTTACACTGTTGTAATTTCTCTAACTACAGAAATCAACCACTACCTAACCCCTTACCGCTAGGATTTGAATTTCAAAAAGCATTGATTTATCATGGCTTACGTTGATGCGTGCAACCTGAAGCAAGGTTGTAATCTGCATTTGCAGAAAATGTTCAATAAAAGTGAAACATGATAAAGGGCTTATCCTCTTGTCATCTGTCAAAACGTTGTCCCTCTTCGCTGTAAAACTGACAACAGGTATATAAGGCTGAACTTGTAAACTATGCACTTGAAACCATGTAAAAGATGTTTTATTTACAATTTTTTTGTGGAAAGCCAATTTGTATTTTGCAGAGTTGCAGTAGGAAGGCTGTACATCTAAGGTTTTGTGTAGCTTTTCATCGGTCCTGCCTCCTTGTGTATATTTTAAATTATATTCTTCCTGCAGAACCTGCTTCCTTAGTAAGTTAACTTCATAAGACAGCTGTTCACTGTGTCAGAACCATTTCTCATTTCACTTACCAAAAAAATCTCACAGTGAATAAGGCTGAGTTTTGAAGAAAATGAGCGATTTGTTTTTTCTTGTGTTTGTACACAAGGAAGTGGACTTAAACTGTATGGACATAATTAGTGTCTGATGCTTCTGATCTGACTGTTTTTGAACAAGGGCACAGGTCTTTGTTACATGGAACTGTTCCTGGTCAGCAATAAAAGATTTTGTTGCACTGTTCATAAATAGCAAGGTATAGGCAATCTTTTATTCAGTGTGCTTCAAAATAGATGGATGGGATTTGAAAAGAACTAAAGGTCTTGTTTCAGCTTGAATCTTCATACATGTATATGTCTATATGAAGATTCATATACTTACATATAGGTAGACACAGCGTGGGGTGTTTGAAGTTATTCTGGACAGCTGTTTTGATAGCAAAAGCAAAATGTTCTTATGAAACTGAACATCTATTCTGATCGTATGGAGTAGTGCCTGTTACACTTCGGCAGAACTAGGGGTTTCACTATTTAATGTTCCTGTTCATAAAAAGGCATCTGAAAAGCAATAGCTGCTGGAGGGGTTTTTGTGATGTGTGATTTCAACCAACTCATGAATCCAGTTGATTGCTTTTTGGGAAAAAAAAAATAAGTGAAAGAATTAAAAAGGTGTTTGTGTTTTTCAGTATTTGTCACCTGGATGAAATCTTTTTTTTCCCTTTCTACCGTCACTTCACGTCAAAGACAATGTTCAAAATGTTTTCTGAATGTTTTATTTTAAAAAAGAAATAGGGCTTCATGATGATGAGTAAACACTGGTTGTGTCATCTTCCTGAGGATACATACTGGTCTAGATCATGGATGTGGATGACATGCTCTGTGCTCACTGACATTTAAAGGGTAATGTTTCAGAAAGTTTTGAGTTGATATTAGTAATGATTATTTGAATACAAGTTACTTGTGCTGAAATACACCGCCACTCATGCTTTGATTAAAGCTTGTCTGAGCCTTTTTGGTTATTAAAAGTATTGCTGATAAGCTGTGAGAAGAGACATTGCTTCACCTTGTTTCTTAGTGTTCAGGCTGTCATTCATTAAGACACCTACGTTGCAGTCTTGTTTTGAAGAAGAACACGTGATGGAATTGTATGAAGGAATTCAGTGCAGTCTGCCTTTCTGTACTAAAGGACGATAGCATCTGAATTATTTCAGCCCTTTGGAAACAAGGGATCAGAGGGCTTTTGGAGGACCCAAGGCTCTTTAACCTCTGGCACTTCATTTTAATCTCTTCATTTTTCCCAGAGAAGCTCTCCAGGAGATACAGGACAGGGAGGAAAGCTTCAGCTCAGAGTTGCTCACCTGAACTGGGGTATCCTGCTTCTGCTCACAGTGCCTGTCACCTCCCTTTGCACAAACTCAGATTCTCACTCATCCCAGGTACTCAGCAGCTGTCCTTTCCAGCCACTTGCAGGGAAGGGGAAGGAGAATGATTGAAAGTGAGAAGGAGTGGTGAAATGAAGTGGTGCACATGCTAGACAAGTGTTGTACATGAGCAGCACCAAGAACACCAACTCCTGTTGTTGAACACATTCAGAATCATGACAGGCTTAAGCAGATTGTGCAGCAGTATCTGAAGGGTTGTGAACATTCAGAAACAAATTTGCTTTATAACTTTCCTTAAAATAATTTTACTTTACAATTAAAAATGTAGAAAACATATAACTTTGCTGTTTTCTTTGTTTCCTGAGAAAATAGGTGCACATTAAACAGCCAAACTAGAACACCTAAGTTAACTAAGCAAAGAAATCTGGGGTAAGCTTGTGTTTCCATAGACATTTGTTTAATTTTGGTCTCTTAGCTTGGCGTTCTGTCATTTGCCTGCATTGACCCTTTTGTTTGTATAGTCGAAGTGGTTTGAAACAGACACAGCTGCATCTTGCGTGTCTTCCTATTCTTTAAAAATCTAGTTTCTGGGGCAGGGATGGGTAGGAATTGAGTAAGAATCACGAGCCTTACCACATGAAACACTGAAGAATGCTTAAGTTTCCCAGCTGGAAGTTGACTTGCTAGTGCCAACCTGCAGTGTAAATATCCCAGGTTGCAAGGAGTAGCTGCCATCCTCTGTTTGAGTAGCAAGGTCTTTGACCTTAATACACAGGTAGTTGTTGTTGAGGTACTGTTCTCTGATAATGCTTGTGGTTTCTTTGACCCTTTCAGTGAAGTAATCTTTTCCATTCCACAAATGAGTTCCTTCCTCTTATGCTGTCATCAAGCATGAGAGGAAAGACCAATTAACACAATTTATGGCTTCCATTTTGGGTCTCAACGTGGGGGTAGGGGGGAATAACCTACTTTGGTATTAAAAGAGCCATCTAGTTCTGCAAGATGCCTCTGTAGAACCGTTTCTATTTGAATTTTACTTGCACCTGAAACCACAAGGAGGCTACACCAGTGTATTTTAGATCGCGAGGAAGGAACCGGCCCCTTGGAACCGCTGTTACGTGCTACAGCTACCGTAAGGGATCACTGTTGTACTGTTAAATGCTGGAAACATTTGTGTGTCGCTGCTGACTCTTAAGTGCAAGGCTTGTTTTCTGTAGAGAATAAACTTGTCCTGTGTATTTGCAGATGTTCAGAGAAGGCTGAGCATCCACCATTGTTTTCTGAAGTCCTGCTATCTTAATATGAGTAAGGGCTTTGTTCTGTCATTTACAGGTATGTGGCATGGTTTGTAGGAGAAATGTCTGTTGCATTAATGACTATTTAAAATCATAGCTAATTTCAAACATGCTGTTTAAAAAAAAAAAACAAACAAACGTGTGCCTAGCTTGCTATTCCTAGATTATCCTTACCTCCTGCTATAGGGCTTTTTGTATTCTATGGGAGAAAACTAAGAAATGCCATGAAATCTCAAATCCCTTTAAAGGGACTCTCTCAGAAGCTGGCAAGTTGCTGTAAACTTGCAGTATGTGTATAATGACCTTGTTCCAGAGGCTTACACATTTCATATACATGGCTAATATATTTTGAAAAACAGTCCATACCTGTGGCCAGAGGAATGATTTAGATATTACTGATTACTGCATTCTTAAGAAGACATAAGGCTGGTATGCTATACTCCCGTGGACTGCTTAGAGTACTCCTTTCAGCATCGTTTTGTTGTATGGCCTTTTGAGAAGATCTTGGCCCACCAAGATATGCCCATGGAAGTCTGGCAAGGTTGCAATACTGTGCTTGAAGTCCATTTTACACGGTCACAGTAACGAGTGTTGGGCAGAAGCTGTGTAGAAGTAGAAAAATGACATTTCATCAAAATGCCTGTACTGTAGAATCTTACATGGAAGGTAGTGCTGTAGTCTTTTCTTTCTATGTATGACTTCTAAGTAAAAGGAAGGAAAGATGTTATCTCATTAAAAATATTCAAGTGTGACTAAATCTTTGTCTGCTGGGGCTGTAGGAAGACATTCTTTCGTAACTTATCATTGCAGAAAATACAAATGGATGCTTAGATTGTGGGTTGTGATTTGGTTACTGCTAAAACTTTGTATCTCTTACTTTCATGCCCAGTCTATTTTGCTGTATTTTTCATTTTAATTATGTATGTTTCTAGTCAACAGAGTTGTATTCACCTTTTATGTCGACCTGTTGCATTTGCACCTGGTTCTTAGCAGACATGCATTGACTTCAGGTATCACTTTTAATGTTCTTAATGCTGACCTATAAAAGATGATGACTGCTCTTCCTCTGTATTGCAAAAGTTTTTGATTTCTTATCCATGTTCTAATATTTACAGATGAATTTTGAAATCATGTGTTAATTTTTACTATTTTTTTTTAAATCTTCAGGTTTGAACCAGACTGGACTTGCACAAAATCTGAGATTTCTTTATCCCTACTCCACCTCCCACTAATTACAGTCCTAATTACATGTAAGCTGGAGTGGCTTAGAATGCATTTAAGGTTTTGATGCTGATTTTTCAGTTCATTTGTAGTTGAATATGTTAATGTAGTTTAACCATGTCAAAATTTTTCTTACTGTAAAAGTGTCTTGTCATGAAAAACCTGATGAAAGATGATTTCTTCATCTCATATTTTCATGTGTAGAGCAAGTTTATTTTCTGCAAGCTGTATAGAAATTGTGCAGGTATCCTGGAGGATTGAAAAAAGAAAAATGACACAATTTGTATTTTTTTTTTCCAGTTTAAAGACAGCATAAAAGTGAAATAAAATTTGGTCCCCTTAATTCTTTCTCTTTTAATAGAAAAAAAAAAAGCTAAGTAAAAATATCAATGCTTTTGGTGAAACAAATGCACATTAAATATTAAACTAATGAAACTTGCTTCTTTGCTGTCAGATGCAAAGGACTTAAATCTGTTCTTAAAAAAATCACCTAATTAAATTGCAAGCTTTGAAATGCTCATGATTTTATTAGTGCAATTTAGGAAGAGGCCCGGGTGTAGCTGCAATATAAGGAATAAGCACTACTGGAATTTGGGTTTTGCAGATTGTATTTGTGCATAATGCGGTTGGAGCTGGAGCATTGAGGAGCGTTACACAAGCTTAGGAATAAAAGTTGATCCTGTGAAACTTCTTATACTAGGAAGTATAATAAATAAAGCAGTGAATCAGAGCTTTTTCCAAGTTCAAAATGAGGGATGTTGGACGCATTTCCCTGGTTGCTCCTGATTCATTTAGGTAAGCCTGAGCATTACAGTTTCCTACCAGAATTCTCTTCAAAGCTGTTTGTGCCTCACAGGAAGGGTGCATTTATATTTTCACTGTATGTATCGTACTAAAAGATTAAAAACACGCTTTATCATCTGCTCCTTTACTCTGAAATTTGTGGAACTCCTGATAGTAAATGCATTTAACAAAAGCCTACAAAACGTAGTCAAACTATAAATGGCTTACTCATTTAAGGTTGTTATCTGAAAGAATACCAGATCTTACCAAAATGAAATCAGTGCTTTTTCAAAATGAAGTAGACTTAGCCACACTCTGGTGAATTCTAGCATTGAGCTTGTCAGTGATTTCTTTGTGTTTAAACTATGAAAACAAGAAGCTAAAATATTTAGATTAAAAAACAAAGCAAAAAACACCCTCTGGGTTCATGATACTGTGTGCATTTCAACATTGGCTTATTTGGAAGAAAAAACTTGAAAGCAGTGTTTGCCAACCCATCATGAACGCTAAGATAAGTATTTGTGAAGTCTGAAACCTGAATTTATGTATTGGACCTATCATATCTCTGAACAGTCTGTGATTTTATGCATGTATTGTCATGGATTAAAATGCCTGGTGTGCTGTGGCCAGAATACAGCCTTCAGTGTGGCGTTTACTCTTATTTCTGCTGTTACATGTGAAGTCACCATCATATAAGGCAAGATTTGCCAGTCTACAGAATTTATGTTAACAGATCACTTTCTGTTTAAATTCATGTAAAAACATTGGGGTAAGATGCTGAGGTCAGCCATATACAATAAATTACTTTCCCTTTGAAAGTCATAAAATCACAGTAATGTTTTTGTTTTATGAATCTCTTTTGGAAGAGAAGATTAAGTGGTTAGTCCTTGGGTTTGAGGGAAAATGAATTTTCCTAGAAATTAATAAAGCTGAAAGCGAGCTTATTTGCATCACAGACTTTGAGGAAACCTAAGAACCTCGTCCTCTGTCTTTGCAGCTAGCCAGACCTCATTGCCAGCCATGAACCAAGGTTATGGTGTGCTTTAGTAACAAGCGTGGCCGAACTGCAAAACAAGCCTTAAGAGCCTAAACTCACCTCCCTGTTCTTGTGTAGCACAGACAGGAGTTTTCTACCATGAAGACCCCTCCTTAATTTAAGTGTTTTAGATACCAAGTTTGGGGTCTACTTCTTAAAGAGTGTAAATCAGGAGTACTTCTGCTGAAGTCAGTGAAATTATATTACTGTAAATGAAACCTTTAAGTCATGAGTTGGGTTTCTCATAGTCTGTTCTAATTGCAGTTGATTAGTTTTGAGTCTGTCAACTGGAATTTGGCATTGAAATGAGCTGTGTGTTTTGCACATTTTCTGTGATGTTATTCATAGTTCATCATGTTCAAGAATAGACTTCTGCAGTGGAAACAGCTAAGCATAACTGCTTCCATTTCTTTTCAAAAACAGCTATTTAAACTGAAGTCCATAGATTACTCTTCAGGATACAAGTAAAATTTTAAAGTAGAATCTCTGATCTCCTTGCCTGAAATTACAAACTTACTAAGTGTGTTTCTGCCTTGTTGGGTACCTTGCACAATCTCATTTCTTCTGTTTTCCTTTTTTTTTTTTCCTAGCGCATTCCTACCACTGTCAATGGGAAATTTGCTGAACTCTATCCAAATCTTTAAACCTATCCTCACTTAGGATAATGACTGATCCAAGGTTTGTTGCTTCTCAGTATGCTAACAAGTATTGTATGTAGAGAATGGAGTGGGAGAAGGAGAAACAAAGCTCATAAAAGCTTTTATGTTCAGTTTTCAGTGAACTTTTCCTATTTTAACTTTGAGTACTTTTGAAAGCAGAAATAAAAGCTGAATATAAAATATAATCAGATGGTATGGTTTCATTGATTAAATGTATCTCCAGATTTCAGTGTTTCAGTTTTAATGGTACACAGTTCTTGAGATGCAAGTGCAATGACTCTGTGTGAAATGTGTTTTCTGCTGTATTGCCTGGCATAGCCTGCAGACTTAGATCATGTTGTATTTGACAGCCAAAGGTTATCAAACAAAACGTGGGTTGTATCAGCCTAGTAATTTCTAATGGAAGCTTTGCCCTGTGAGACTAAGGAAAAACCTCATAAAGTTGTTGTGATGCATAGTCTTAAAATCTATTTAAGAATGTATAAATCTGTCAGGTAGGCACTGGCACATTTTGACTTAAGTCATAGCTAAAGTTGCATGTGTACTTGTACAGGTGTTGCAGTTTATTTGTGGGGGAAAAAAGCAAAAATCCCCCAAATGCCTGAATATCTTCACCAACTTCACCTGGAAGGAAATTTCCCTCATTGCTAAGGCTCACAAAGCGCTGAATGTCAAGCAGAAGAACGGAGCACACAGCACGGGCATCTGAGACCCTGACCCAAGCAGCACTGGCAGTCGTGCCCAGCTCAAGGGAACAAGTCTGTGGGAGCAGTCCAATTGCTCATGCTTGCAAGAAAAAGAGGGATAAATAAGAATTACTGAAACCAATTTTGTGTAATTTTGTGTCAAGGGGAAGAAAGAAAACAAGAAAATCTCCTTCAGGTTTTATGGATAAATACGTGGCAGAGCTGAAGGTCAGCGTTAGCAGAACATGAATGGAGCGCAAAGGGCTGGCTGGGCTGCCTGGAGCTTCCTGGAGACACCACTGCGGGAACACAAACTGCCTTTGCTCTTCAGGTGTTCTCATATTTATCTACTCCTGTTTCCAAATGCATGATGTTCAGTCTTAAAACAACTCAGATAACTTGTCTGTAGATTAACTTGAAGATTGTTTTTCTAGGAGTACTAATTACAAGAGTTTAAAGCCCAAACTTTTGTAACACCTGATACTTAAATAAAATTTGGTGGTATCTGCGTAAGTGTCCGTGTGCTGCTCTGGAACACCTGGCATGCTTGCCTTGATGGCTGTGACTCAAGAGGCTTGTGGAGGATGTGCTCTTTCCTGAGACGGACACCAGGGCTGTTCCTGCAGCATTTGCTGCTATCCTGGCTCTGAATGTAGCGTTACTCCACACTGACTCTTGCACAGAAACACCAGTTATGGCCCAAATACACTTGTGTTTCTTAGGTTTCGCACATCTGTTTGCAAATGCCACATGCAGCTGTTCTGCAGTTCCCCCTAGCTGCAAAACTATTTATTTATTTATTTTTAATCCTCACCAAAAGCCAAGAAATCTTTACCAGCTAACACAGCTTTTGGCCCTGGTAGGCGAGGCACAAATCCAGCAGCGCACAGGCCAAATCCCTTCAGCTGGAAGGTATTGTGCTGTTATTTACTTTGGAAGCACAGATGCGATTTATTCTCGTGTTGGGGGTTCTGGTGTCACCGATTCCCAGGGAAGGGAGCTTGGCCTCGTGTGTAAGCGGAAAACATCCCTGGGTTTGTGAGGGGAGCCAGTTGTGTGCTGAGGCGGACACAAAATGGGGGCGGACGTGGCTGCTGGTGGGGCTCTTGGGTGTTGGGGGAGAAATATTTCAGTAAAATGCCACTTTTCAAATTGAAATAAACGAGAAAGGGAATTGTTAACATCTTCGCTGCCCCTCTGCTGGGCCAGAATTGCTCTTCCACGTCTCAGGAGAGCGAGGGGGGCGCCGGCAGCGCCACCAGCCCGCCGCTTCTGGCGGGAAGGCGCCACCGCCATGTCGGGGCCGCCCAGCACCTGCCCGGTGGCCGCTGCCCGTGTGGGGCAGGAGCCCGGCGGGGCCAAGCGAGGCTGCAGCGGGGCTGAGGCGAGCGGGAGCCGCCCCCGGCAGCAGCTCCCGGGGCCTCTCGGCGAGCGGCGCCCGGCCCCGTTACCGGCACCGCCTCAGCCGCGGGGCGGAGCGGGCGGCGGCGGCGCCCGGCAGGAGGCGGCGGTCGGGGCCGGGCAGGGCCGGGCCGGGCTGGGCTGGGACGGGGCCGCTCCCCCTCCTCTCGGCACCCCCCTGCGGGCCCCGCGATGTTCAACCGGGCCGTGAGCCGCCTCAGCAGGAAGCGCCCGCCCTCAGGTACCGGGGGCGCCTCACGCGGGGGGACGGGGACGGGACCGGGACGGGACGGGACGGGGGGAGCAGGGGGGCGGCCCCCGCTGTGCTCCGAGGCGCGGCCGCCGCGCTGAGGGAAGGCTTCGGGCGCCTCGTTCGCAGGGATGCGTGGCCGGGGAGCGCCTCCAGAGATGCTGCGAAAGCAGAACGGCCCCTGCGCTTCCTTCCTGGGGGCTAAAAGTGGAAGCCGGTGGCCAGCTGCTGCTGCTGCTGCTGCTCGCCGGGTCCTGGGGCAGCCCTGTGGGAGAAGCCAGGCTGCTCCCTCCTCACCTCACCGCCCCGCTGCTGCTTCGTGACCCCGGGTTGTTAATCCCAGGGATTGCACCAGGGATTGTGGCCGGGCAGGGCTCTGGTGGCCGCAGGACGGGATGCGGTGCGGGGAGCGCGCCCAAAGCAGTAGCAAGGCGCCGTGGCTTCGCGAAACAGGCAGGTGAACCTTCAGCGGGACTGCTGGAAGCCGAGGAGGATTCCCTTAATTAACAACCAAGCATGCGTTTGAGGTTGAGGTTGGATAAGGAGGCCCGTGCTGGATGTTTGGTGTGAGCAGGGGCTGTGTGAGGTGGGCTGGGGGCAGCAGGCGCTGAGGGGGCTCCGTGAGGGCCGTGCCTGGTGTCTCAGGGGCTTGGTGAGGCTCCAGGTCGCTCTGTGGCTGCTGGCACAGCTCGGTGTGAGCACTGCTTGCTGTAATTTTGGCCCTTGTCATCGGAGGCTGCAGCTCTTTGCCATTTCAGATAGCCCCCCTCATCTGACAGGCACAGCGTTACGAGCGCTGCGCTCCCCAGCACATCTGCCCCGCACAAAGAGGCTTTATCCCAGCCTTGCTGCCTGACTGGAAAAAGCAGCTCCTGCAGGATCCTGCCCTGAACTACCACGCTTATCCTGCCTGCTAGCAGAGTGTAGGATTCTCCTCCGAAATAACGGTGCAGTGCAAGCACTTGGTCGCTTGCCGTGTTTGTGCCGGCCGCTGCACATCCCAGAGGCAGCGGTGTCAGGGCTGCTCGCTCAGTGGAAACTTTGCTTCAGAAGTCCCCGAGCTGCCTGCTGCTGGCTCGCTCTGCCCCTTGGCTTCTGGTCTGCCTGAGAGATAGCGAGCGCTTTCCTGGGGCAGTCAGAAATAAGAGATATAATTAGCGTGTTTATCGCGTGCGTGCTGATTACGGCTTTTTCAGGAACGTAAAGTGGAAGAACTGCCATGGCGTAACGCCCTGCTCCATGCTCAAAGTTATCTCCCAGTGCTCAGTGGCAACAAGTGCCTGCCTGCCTGGTTTTATTGCTCACAGATATGTACCTGTTGGTCACTAAACGCTGGTGCTGAGCCTGTTATTCCCAGTGTACGCTATGTAACTTGGTCACCAGATGCTTTTAACAGCAGGAAGTTATCTTTATAAACAGCAAATGGTGATAATTAGGGTTATTCCTGTAATTACGTTTATTGCAGGATTGCATTCTAAAATAAACGGTTTCGGGTTTTCATTGAGTGGCTTTTAAGGAAAGGTTCTCATTGAGGTTCTCATTTCTTCAGTGGAGGCATTGTTTTTAAGGAAATTTAGTAAGATCTTGGGGCTATGGACGTGGGGATCATTCTGGGGAACTTTATCCTGTCCTAAGGTCTTAAAAACTTCTGGACATCACACATCAAATCTGCTACATGAAGCTAATACGTGGGGGTGGGAAGGTACGATGCCAACTGGGGGGCACTTGTATTAAAAAAGAGAATGTTTGTGACTGCTTATTTAATGGGGTGTAATAAAAACACCCAGCGGCTTTCATGGGCTTATAAAGCTGGAGGGTGTTCCCCCCTGCCCTGCACCCCTTTACGCAGCGCTGCCGCTCTGCTTGCAGGTGGGAGCGACCCTCAGGAGCCCGTGGTGCTCTGCTCACATTGCCTTGCTGCTCCCACCTGGCTATCGCTTGGTTTACAAAGATCAGATGCCTGGACACTTTGAGTCAGGCTCCTAAAATAAATTTCACAAATCGCAATCGGGAACCACATCCTTTTGCCTGAGGGGAGGGGAAACTGAGGCACAGATAATTCACTGCAGCGCTGTGACTCAGGCAGAGTGGATTTAATTCTCTTACACAGGCAGGGCTGTAGCTGTACCCGCTGCTTTGGAGACAAACCTGTCGCGGCCCTTACCGAGGGGGTGTCCTGAAACCTGAAATAACCACTTGTGAAGTGGGAAGGGGAGATTTTCGCAGTGGTCTCTCTCACCGTTAGGAAAACAAATGGACTCTGCAAGTCTGCAGCAGCCCAAACTCTTTGCTGCAGTGCGAGTGTTTCATGGGGTTTAACCATAGCTGCGAAGGGCATCTGATAGCACAGCTCTGCACAGATCATGCTGTGAGATACTTGCTGAGGTTTAGATTCATGGCGGAGGGAGGGTTTGTAACAGAACTGCAGCAGAAGTTGCTGGGATCTGGGTTTCCAGTACCGGCAGGGACAGACGAAGGGGCTGTGAGGACGCCTGCAGTGGTTTCAGCACGCGCTCTGTGCACCTCTGCGGTGTGCAGGGACCTCGGCTGGTGCCTGGCTGCTCACGGCCCTTCAGCCCTTCTGCGTCTCCTCCTGGCATCCCGAGTGCACGAGGAAAGGAGGCCAAGCTCTTCGTGTGTATTTGAGAGTTGTTCAGATCAGCAGTAAAAGCCCTGGAGCCTTCCCAAGGAATAGGTCTTCTGATGCGTAGCCAGCAAACAATTTTTTGGCTTCACCAGCCTTGGATGCGATGTGCTTTCTGTCCCTGGGACAGAAATACTCAGAACCATGTACCAGCTGTCCTATCTGCGGTGGCTGGCTGGCAGATAGGCCATGGGCACAGCCCAGCGTACCTTGTGAAAACAGAACTTCAGGGGACTTGAAAACAAACAAGCAATCAGAAAAACCACCCAGAGGCCACTCGCCCAGCGCAGGTTGGCTCTGCTGGGGTGAGGCTCCTCTGCCAGCTGCCCCTCTCCCCTGAGACCATGTTAAGGTGCCAGACTTGTTCTGCTGAACAAAGTATCGTGTTTCTTTCCCATTCTGCCTTTTCCCACCTCCCAGCGATGAGTCTTTCCTTGAAAATAAGTTTCGTGCGTGCAACCGAGTGGGATTTGCTTCGTAGGCACCAATGCCACGGGCTGCCAGGAGGAAAGGCAGACGGTCCTGCTGCTGCGCGGGCTGCGGTCACTGTGCTCCTCAGGCAAAAGGTGCCTGAACTCCCATAAAGCAATGGCAGCGCCTACTTCTGTGCTCGTGAATTACCCAGCTGCGAGACAATTTTACCTCTCTAGATGCAAAGCAGCATTCAAATATGTGCGTGTGTTTATTTTCAGTTTTATGGTGTTTCCTTTAAAGAGCGCAGCTGTAATCCAAGGGAGCAGAGGGGAATGGGGAAGAACTGCATGTGATGTTAATCACTCCTAACAAAGATGCTCTCCTCAATTTTTCCAGAGATAAATGACAGCGAGGGTCACCCCAGCAGTAGCCACCAGAGCTTGAAAGGAACCTCAAAATGGGCTTCATCGCTGGAGAACCTCCTCGAAGATCCAGAGGGAGTTAAACGATTTAGGGTTGCTATATTACCTATAAATATTTATATAAACTAGAATTAGGAGGAGTGAGATGAATGAGGCTCACCACAAACGGTGCAACTGTGCCAGAGCTGTGAGCGCACAGGCTCCTATCTTTCTAGATGCGTACCCTGAGCCAAGGTGGCAGAGTTGGAGCTGTGGCATTTGCCGAGCTGCTGATGTGGGGAATTGCTTGCTCTTGTAAGGCCTGCGGAAGGCTTTGGGTAGCATCTTTTTAATGGGATCGGTCAGCTGTTGTGAGGATTAACAGTTTACTGTTAGATAAACGACAGGCCTTGAGCAACTGATCTCTCTCGCCAAGCATTATTAATTTCTGGGCCCATTCCCACACATCCTTACTCAAGCAGCAAGTTACCACAAACCGTTCCCTCAGTCTGATAACTCTGAGCAGCTCTTATTTTGTATTGCAGCAGCTGTACTGAAAAACATTAACTTAACTACAAACTGTGGGCTTGTGTAGCTCCAAATGCAGGCTTGAGGCTTAATTAGGTGAGGACGGACAGTTGGTTTATTGAGGCCTTTTAGCCGAAGTCAAAGGATTTAGCTGCAGCAATAGGAACTACCTGGTAAAGTATGGCTTTGCTGGGCTAAGAACTGATAAAATGCACTGGGATAAACTATTTCCTCCCAGACTGGTTTGAAAACTGATGTAAACCAGGATTATAAACCACTGCAATTACTGTGTGATTGAGAATTCTTAAAACAACAACAAAAATCGTGGTACTATTTAATTCTTGGCATTACTTAATCTCTATTTTCTAATGTTTGGAAGTAAAAATTGTCAATCTCAGAGCTATAAATATTTCAATCACCGCTTTTTATACGTCAGTTTAACGTACTTTTTTCCCCTCATTTTAAAACATTCTTCAGTTTTGGGAGAATGCTTAAACACTGTTTAGAGAAGCCAAATATGTCTTCTGCTTCAGTTACTTAAGTAAATTTATTGCCACTGATGATCATGTTTAGAAACACTTTGATATGTAGAGATTTCACTCATTAAAAAAATCAGAAAGATGCTAGACAAGAATCTCAAGTGATCTGTTGCTCTCATTAAAATAGTTCATTATACTCACCTGCTAATGAATTCATATATTTGCAGAGTTCCCTTTGAGTAATAACTGTGAAATTACTCAAGTTATTTAACGGAGACTGAAGATGCTCTTCGTCTTAGTTACTGATAAGCTCTGAGATTAGATGTAGCTCATCCTTCTCCTGGAATGTGCTTTTAAAGTGCTGAATATATTGTTCATTGGTGCCTCGGCAGCATATAGACACATTAATGCAGTGCTTCTGTCGCACTCTGTTATGAAAACTCGTGTCATGGTGAAAACTAGCCATAGGCAGCTTCTGGCTTTAATAGCTACGTAGGAAGAGAGAAAAACAGTCGAGAAATTGGGAAGTCCTATCTTTGTTAACTTTTCTTTTTCTTTTCCCTAGGAATTTTTAAAGAAAGAATTCAGTGAAGAAAATGTTTTGTTCTGGCTAGCGTGTGAAGAATTTAAGAAAACACAGGGAAAAAAACAGGTATGCTTCCTAAATAAATTTTACTTGTCAGCAAGGTTTCCATAGCAGGGATGGAGCTGTAATATTTCTGTCACATAATGTGCTTCGTGTGAGTGCAGATAAACACATTTGAGGGAGTTGTACTGAAATCATTGTGGTAGAATTGTTTAGAAACAAAGTTGGTTTTATTTCCAATCAAAACAAAATGCTGAAATTGCCAAGTTTGCCGTGTTTGACAACTAAACTTTTTGTTGCTGCTTTGGAATAGCAAAAGGTTTAGTTCACTAATATTCCATTATCTTGTTTGAAAATATAAAGTTATCTAATTTAGGACATTTTAAAATATAATGGCTATTATATGAAAATATACACCACTATGCTTAATATGCAAACATAAAAACAAACAGCACAAACAAAATATTTTACAATACCAAAATGAATTGTTTTGCCTTTCCAAATTACCAAAGCAAAAGCAATTGAGGGTCCATTTGGATTATTTTGTTTAAATATTTATTCAAATTGATACATTCATTTTATTTTTTTTTATTGTTACATTCCTATTTTCATAAAAGCTATATTTTTCTGGTAAAATTATTCTGTTGGAAGCTTTTTAACCAACCATCTCCAGTAACTTCTATTGAAGTCTAGGTGCAACAGGAACACAGGATGTACTTTTGCTTCTTCTTAGAAGCCTGTAGAGTCAGGCCTAAAATACGTACCACGTTCTGTTTGATTGTTTCTGGAAAAACTTTAAGATTTTTTTTTGTCAAATTCTGAATTTTATTTATCTTCAAGGTAGTTTCAAAACTCCAACTGAATAGTACAATCAGTGAAAATAAGGCTCTTAAATCCTAGAAGCCCTCTTTTTTTGATATCCCACCTTTATGCCCTTCACATACCCCCCTCTTATTGATGACAAAGGGAATGTTTTGGAAGGCAACAGGTGCAAACTTACAGCCCCTTTTGCGTTATTCTGGGCCAATAGAATAGCATGAGGAGGTGAGACTGGGAAAATACCACTTAAACCTGCTTCAGATGGGACAGCATATGCTGTGAGTAACATCAGAAATGCCAGGGAATTGGAATCAGGTGGGGGAAGTGGCCTTCTGGGGGCATTATCAAGTGCATCTGGAGGAGCTGCCCCAGTTCTTGTGTCCAGACTGCAGGACTTCCTGTCTTCAGGCCAGGCAAATGTTGTCAGTGGATAATGTTTTCCAGCAGAATACTGGATTTTCAGCAATACTTATTTTTGAGAGGGGACAGTCAAGTGTCAGGAGGCAGGATGACAGAGGTTACTGCTTGTGCTAGCTGCCCCTCTGGTGGCAGCAGTTTCCGTGGGTGGAGTGAGGAGCACAGCCAGGCTGCGAGTCCATCTGTCCCCTTGCCTGTGAGGGGATTTCAGCTGCAGCCGGGCTGGGGCATGCTGGAAGCCAATGTCTGATGGCACCAAGCTCGCCCAGACAGGTCCTCAGACCTGGCTCTGCTTTGGAGGAAGCAGCTGCTTCCAATCCCATCGTGTCAGTCTGAGGTAGAAGGCGTTTGATCTCTTCCTCCCCCAGATGTCCATACAGTGTCCTGGCTGGTTCCCTACTCCCCTTCTGAGCTGGTAAAATAGAAGACAGCATTGCAATTCATGAACAAATGGAAAGATCCCTTTGCTCTGTGTAGGGCAGATGTTTTTTTTCTTGGTGTGTCACGCAGTGTCCTTGCTAAGAGGTGTGTAGGTATCAAACCAGACTTTAAAAAGGAAACAAAAATGGAAAATCCTTCTGTCGGGTCCCATGTTTGCCATTGGATAGTAATCAGATTTTCCCTTACTAAATAATTTCCATCTTTTTAGATTTACAGGATTGTGCACGCTAGTGCAGGAAATGGCAAACTGATGGATAGAGATAGCAGCTTAGTGAATGCTTGACTGGATTGCCAAATGAACGGATGGAGACTTGGTTAGTTTCAACTCAGCTTAATTATTCAGTACCAGTCATTACAGCACAGCTTTGGCACTGTAGACTCCAAACGTTACAACCAGGTAGCATAAGTGTGCTTTAGGATGACACGGATTTGCAGTAAGTTTTCGTAGCTACTGCTTATTTAGATAACTTACACAGGTAGAAAAAGCACTAAAAGTAGAAATCCTTCAAGTGTTCATGATAGCATTAAGCACGAATATGTCTTCTGAAAGTGACTCTTGCAAAAAATAACTTTGTATCTGTCTGATGAGAGCAAAGTGTTCCAAAACCAACTTAGTTATTTAACAACCTGCTTCTCATTAGAGCTGGTTTACCACAGAAACTCTCACAGACACTCGGATTTCGGTCAGATGAAGTTGATTTCAATTAAACCTGGATAAAGTAGGATTGTTTTTTTCTATTTTTAAAGTATAAAATAAACTTGCCATTACTTGACGTGCGAGTGTTAGCATGAGGGTTTTCTTAGATGCAGCTTGCACCAAAGTCACCAGCTGCTTGTTGGATTAATTATCTGCTGTTCCCAGTGCTGTCATGGTCCTGCAGGGGCTGCTGTGAGGTGGGGAGGTTGGCTTGGGAGCTGCTGCCCTTCCCTGCTGTCCAGTCCGCCCCTTGCAGGCAGGTGCCAGCTCGCCCTGGCCGTGCTTTCTGCTGGCTGCAAGCTGCCTACCTCTGTTAGTGCCATTCTGAGAAAATATCTGGTGCCTTTCGTTGAGGCTCATTAAGTTTGCTTCAGTCTTTACTCTAACCACAGCCATGTGGGCTCTGCCTAGAGAGCTGATGTATCGAGCCTACACGGCAGATCTTGCAAGATGTTGTGCAGATGCATCTTCTCTGCCCCCTTCCCCTTGAATGTGAGCCACTGTGCAGCCAGGGTTGCTTGATCACAGGAGCAGAGGGAGCACTGGCAAGAAGAAGCCTGGCACCTGCCTGTGGTGTTGGCTCTAGACTAGTGGTGGGAATGCAGAAGGCAGCAGAAAAGGAGTTCAGACCATACCTCTCCTTGAGTTTACATTTGTTTTCCTGTTTTGGTGAGCTAACACAAAATGCATGCATGGTGCAGGGGAAATGTTCAGCATCTGCAGAGTTGGGCAGCGAGCAGACTGCATCAAGAGCCTGGACAGGTCTTTAGGTGGGCTGACTCCAAGCTGTTCTCTTGCAGCATGGAAGTACAAGCTCTTCCCCTCCGCTCAGGAAACACCTCTATCATTTAAAATAAAGCAAAAAAAGGATGTTTTCTTTATCGCTCCTTTAAAATTGAAGTCAAAGTAGAAATGTCATTTTTAGTGAAGACTGGGGAAGGAATTAAGTGAGCTCTGCTGCCACCCATATGGTCCACATCTTAGGACACACGTTTAACTATTGAAATGGGAGTGGTGAGGATAAGTGAATAAAATTTAACTTTAAATATTTTACTGAGGTTAGATATATGTTTCTGCTTGCTAATGAAATAAATAACATGTCCCTTGTGCTACTTTCCAAGTTTTAAATGCTTCTTCTATTGCAGCTGAGCTTTAAGGACAAGTTACAGATTGTAGGAAGTGTTTTGAACAACAGAGAATCTTTTCAGCTGTTGCTGAAATTCAGCAAAATGCTCAAGAAGTTTTGTAGAGACCACTTGCAGAATAAACGTGTATTATGGTTGGATTTGATGGTCCTGAAAGCCTTTTCCAGCCCAAATGACACTGTGATTCCATATCTATTCTGTACCATGTCCTTCTGCTACTTCTCCTGTGCAATGTGGCAGTGTTTATAAAGGACTAGGTAACACCGCACAGCTGCTAACTGCTGGAGTCTGCTCTGATGAGCATCTGGGACGCCCATTCACCTCATTTGGGAACCACACATGCTTCAGAGCTGAATTTGACCTTATGAAAGGAAGTGGGAAGGAATATTTTATCCATTTGAACTACCGAGGGGGATTTGCGTAGACAGAACTTTGTATTCCAAAGGGGAACTTGGCGTGGATGCAGAGGCGAGTACACAGATGTGAGAGAAAAGTGCCAGAAACGCTTTAATAACCACCTGTGAACAAGGTTCCAGTCTCAGAATCAGAGCAGAGTCCCCCGCGCTGAGGCTTTAGTTTGAGGCTAGACCAAAGATCACCACCCACCGACTGGGAACAGCGCTTCCTCTTCCTCCTGGACCTGGCTTTCCATGAACATCCTCTGGGGAAGGCATAAACGTACTGGCAGCTTCACTGTACCTTCATTTATTTTTTAGTTCAACTGATATTTCCCTGCTGGAACATAGATGTAGCCTAAGAGGGGCTCTGTGTGCAGCAGAACATGTGAAGTTCATTCATGTACTTCCACGTCTCCAGTGCCACATCAGGCCCCCCATGTCTCTGCAGTGACCCCCTCTCCCTACCACAGTTCTTTCACTTCCTTTCTTTGTCATTCTTTCCCACAAAATCCAGAGATCCTCCCCATTTCACCAGCCTCCCACGCAGTCTTCTTGTTCCCCCCATGTTCTCTAACTTCCTCACAGCACTTCTGTTTTCTCTCATGTTTCCCCTTGAGCCTTCCTTTACTCTTTCCCCGTGGTGCCCAGCTTGCTGCTGTGCTCCTTGGGCAAGAAGCACCTCGTGCTGGGGCTGGCATGGAGCTCTGTGGGTATTGATTAGCCACCTGCCAAGTCCTGGCTGACAGCTCAAGGAGGCAACTTTGGAATATATCCTTTGCACCTTGTCTGTGTGAGGGCTTTAATGTAATTTAAGGCAGTCACACCTCTGATTGGATTAATGGCTCATTTAGAACAGACGTCTCTGACCCAGTCTCCCCTAATCAGTGAAACTGAAAAGATTGTGGATCTTCAAAAAACACCTCACTGTGACCGAATGCACCTGGCACGTGATAGTTTGTCCACCAGATGAGTGACCTGTAGCACTTTGCGTCCCCTTCAGCAGAGGGAGAGTTAACTCTCAGGCATTACTAATTGTCAAGCACATGTTGCTTTTCTTCTAATTATCACCAAATGCTGATTCTCAGCTGTAAAACATTAAAGAAATTCTGGGACTTGTTCGTGGGTAAGGGTTTAAGTGCTTCCTCCTTCAAGCCCACTTCCTGCCAAAGGGTCCCCTCGTAGATGGTTTCTCATTAAATGCAGTGAGTAACGCTGACACGGACCCGCTGCCAGTTATCCGGGCCTGCTGCTCTGCAGGCTGTGCTTTCAGAGGGCTGCAGCGAGGCTTACCTTGTACGTGGCTTGGCAGAGTTCTTCCTCACAAGCTTTTTTTTTTGATCTGACTGGCCTGCGTTTGATGTTAAGGGATTTTAGCCACTTGGATGTTGCTTTGATGCTTAAGGGTGCCTGGTATGGTCGAAACACTATCACTGGTACTGATCTATCAAGAGAAGACTCATGAAATCAGGGCAAATGCTAACACAGTGCCTTATGCAAGTCACACCTCTAACAGCTTTTGAGAGACTTATCAATACGGTTAGCCAAAAATTATTTTTTTTCCCCAATCTTGTACTCAGTGTTGGATGTGAGCTGCCCTGAGGTAAAAACACAAAAACAACATGTAAGCTGCATGATGAGGTTATCCAGCAGCAGGCATTATGCACTGATTTGCTTATTTTTGCTGCACAGGGAGAGTAAGCTTCCATGGTGTTTTTTCTTCCTGGGTTCTTTGTGTATGCTGGTTATCTATTAATAAAAACGATCTTCTAAATAGTGAAGGCAAATCCTAGGTGATGGTGCTGTACAGTTTTATGCTGGATACTCAGTTTTGAACATCACAACCGCTGTCTGACTGACGTGCTGAATACTCACAACTTCTGCTAATGTCAGCACAGGAATTGGCCTGCAGTGATGTTTTTCCTCCAGCACAAATAAGTATAAATAAATAAGCTGATCTTTATATTTTCGTTTTGTTTCCTTTTTAATTCACACTACGTTTTGTTTTTAAGAAGTGAGTGAGTTAGACGTCTCCATCAAAACCTTAAAAATATAGCGACTATTTCCACAGTAAGTAATTATTTACTTAAATGTGTCCTTTTGCAGATGCAAGAAAAAGCTAAAGAAATTTACATGACTTTCCTGTCCAGTAAGGCCTCGTCCCAAGTCAATGTTGAAGGGCAGTCCCGTTTGAGTGAGACAATTTTGGAGACACCTCACCCTCTAATGTTTCAGAAGCTCCAGGACCAGGTAAAACTATTTTCTTCACCATGCGAACGGTGAAGAAATATGAACCGTATGAATTCCAGTTTGGGACTTTCCTGAAAAATTGGATGAAGTTTGCTCCTGGGTTCCTCCGCTGGTAGCTTGGGAATCACCAAGTGCCTAACTTTGTGCCTACATTTTCCTGTGTTCGCTTGTGCCGAGTCATTGCTGATGTTTGTTTCCGTAGTTGCCACTGGTTTCCCTGAGAGCTCAAGATTCCTCTCTTTGCTTTGTTTTGTATTTATATTTATGTGAGTATAATGCAGTTTTCCAAAAAGCCCCCTCTTCTGCGACACACAAAACTAAAGAGAGGAGTTGGCATCTGCTTCGTGTTTTCCTACAGAACTTGGGAGGTCTGGTAGAAATTAAGTAGTGGACTTCAGGTACGCCTTTTGGTGGTAAATCTTCTTAATTGTTAGCTTAGTTCAAATCGTAAGCTGTGAAGTGAGTCATCTGCAGCTTTCCAGCACTTGCAGTCTGTACTATTTTTAATTTCTGTACCAACCTCAGCACTACCTGTATGTTCCATTTAGCTCTTCTGCAGAGAAGCAGTTACACAGATTTAAAATAGTGTTTTCTGTCTATTTTTATATCAGGTGCTGAATATGTTAGTTGGGCACTGGCTGGATCAGTTGGAGGGATCTGGGGAGCAAAGGTCCTGCCATCTTTCAGGGAGATTCCAAGCCATTAGCAGTGGAAGTGCCTGAAACCCAGCTTCCACGGGAAGAAGCAGTGTTTGTCATGGAAAACCTCCTGACTTGGTGGGCGGGTGGGTGATTGCGTGGTCACGAGTGTGAAGCTGGAGGGGCTACTTGGGTTAGGATGTTTTGCAGCTTTACAGTGAGCGTGCACAGCCAGGGCTTAGTGATAGCTGACCTGGAAATATGCTAGAACAGTGGGAGAAGAATCCCAGTGGTGTAGGGAGAAAGTCTGTGAACTTACCAAATGCAGAACGTTTGGGTTGTTGTAGATTTCCACTGCTTGAAGCTCCTGTTTATTGCTGTTAGATAATTGAGGAAGAGTTATGTTCTTCTCTTGTCTTCAATCCTTATAAAGTTATGAAGAGCAGTGCATATAACTTGATCTCTAACAAACACTGCTAACTGCTACTGGCAGCTTGTGCTTGAGGCGCAGTCAGCCGGGCTCGTTGGCCAGAGCTCGTAGGGTTCCCAGCATCAGTGATAACCAGCACTTGGTTCCTCAGCAGCCCCGGTGATTTAACTGGGGCTACTTCTGGGGCGACCTTACGCACACAGCTTAGAGGCAGCTGTTGCTGTTGAAGGGCGTTGGAAGTGGTTCATGAAAATCTGTAGATTTTTAAATACTTGCAGGGTAAACGTGCCTGCTCCGAGGTGACAAGAGGAGGGAACAAAGAGAACTCAGCTTTTGCACGTGATTATAAAATCTGTTTCTGGCTAACCAGGCTCTAGGGGTACTCAGAGAAGATTTTGATCTTAGTGTTCTCCCTCTCTGGGAGATGCTGTAGATGACACAGGAACAAGAGGAGTCTAAGTTCTTAAGCTGACTTAAAACATTTTAACAGGTGATGTTTTCCTTGCAATATTTTTTTTTGCCCTTAAGCTAGTTTGATAAATGTAATTATATTGGAGTTAGCCAACCCCAGCAAGTGTAATTTGACCTTGCTTAACTGTACAGATTTGAGTCTTTATCGAGAGAGTGTTTTGGAATTACTTGTTAGTCTTCAAGATTGCCACCATTTTATATGTGTACTTAAATACCTAGATATGTAAACAAGTTATGATTTGTAAAATGCTTTATGTCATTTGTTTTGCAAGGGGGGTAGTGAACAAGTGACGGTTGGTAAAGTGCTTTATGTCATTTATTTTGCAAGGGGGGTATTCCAGCTCACGCACAGGCAAGAGAAGTCAAGTTCTGTTTGCTTGCCTTGGTGTGTCTGTTCAGGTTCCTTGAACATGTGGGCAAAAAACCAAAAAGGCAGTTTGAGATTTTTTTCCTTCCAAGCAGCTGGATTACCCAGTTGCACTACCAGCTAGAAATGAGGCTTGTAAGGTTATCCGCATTTGGATGATCCACAAATGCAGGTCAGAATCCAGAAATTCCTCTTGGAAACGTAGTTACTCTGGGTACCATAAAATGTAATGAGTCACGAGTGATAGCTCAGGGAGGCTGCTCCAATGAAATAGTCATCAGAGGGTGGTGCGGACTTGGGTTTTGCCATGGTTGTAGTTTTCAGGTTTTCTTTTTTCTTTCCCATTGTTTCAAGACCAAGCAAAATACGGCCCCAACCTTGACACTGACCAGATTCCAGGCTCCTCTCCTAAGCCCTTTTGTTTTCAGAAAGCTCCAAATGAGTTCTAGCATTTTTTTTGCCTGAAGTGGATATAAATAGAAGAGAAAGCAGATGTGTTGAGGGATGAGCTTACTCTGGAGCCATTTGACACTTAAATTAAAACTAAAATACACTTTGAGGTGTATTTTAATGTCGTGCCTTTTAGTAATTACAATCCTGGCAGCAGTAACAGGAAAAAAAAAAAAAAAAACAACAGTAGAATTCATATGTTGTCCTCATTCAAAATGTAGTTTTACTTGGGTCATTCTTTTTTGTGTTTTTTTTTTTTCCTCTCTTACCAGATATTCAATCTGATGAAATACGACAGCTACAGCCGCTTCTTAAAGTCAGACATCTTCCTAAACCATAAGAAGTCTGAGGAGCAGGAGGAGAATTCACCAGATGCTCAGACTGCAGCTAAAAGAGCATCAAGAATTTACAACACTTGATACGATGAATCTCGTTAGGAGAGGCAATCCAGTAATTAACTCACACTCAGGAACAGTCTAGGTTTATAGCAGTTGCATATAGGGCTTGGGAAAGCTCAAAACATTTTTAGGAGATACTTACCTTTTTAATTGCTTGAATGACTAATTGTTTTTGCATGACAGCTAATAAATAACCAAGTGCCCATGGAAAGACTGTTTCCTAGCTAAAAGGCTGAGGTATTCCTCCATAACATGAATTGCATTTTATATTTCACAAGTTAAAATGCTTTCAGTTTCTTTTGCTTTTTTTTTCGTTGTTGTTTTTGGGCATAATGATGCTGAGAAAGTGTTTTTTTGTTGTGTTGTTGTTTTAATTTGTGCCTTCTGGTTTTCATTTGTGCATGGCTTTTACTTTCTGAATTGTTGGGAGCAGCTGTTGAGGAGTATGTTTTAAGTTATTTTGTGAATGAGACATTCATAGGAAATTCTAATTAAGGGACAGCATCTTTCAGGGTCAAGATCAATGGAATCTAATCTCACTTCTGTTTTCCAGTGTAACTTTTTTCTTTCAAGGTGATAGAAGTTTTACTTTGCCTTTACTTACGCATCAAAGCACTTCTCTGATCATGGTTTTCATTTTTGTATTTCTTCAGTTTCTCCAATATTTTTGCAGCAGACAATCGCCTTCAGAGAAGGGAGCAATGTATATCCCCTTTGGGACGAAAGCTCTTAGACACAGAGCATCTCTGAAGAATTCCTAAAAGCCGTCGGGAAATCTGCCAGTTAATATCCCACATTGGGCACACTCATTTCAGCAAAGCTTGGCTGGGGCACGTCCTGCGTGTCAACCAAATTGTCTGTTACATCAGGGTCAGATGCTGCTACTGGGAAGCATCTGTTTTTTTCCTGGGTCTTAGTCCCACTATGTGTGGCAAGAGTTATTCTGCAATGTGCCAACCATCAAAGTCTGACTTTGTAAGATATTTCTATTAAAGTCAACCTGCCAGTGTTATTAAATAGCAGTTTTATTTGGGAAAGCAAAAAGCCACGTGCTTGTTCACAGGCTTCACGGTGTGTAGTCTAGCTCTGTTTCACTTTCATTACTTACTCCTTCATTTTTTTGCACTGCTTTCCTTGAACTTTTGCTGATGTGCTGGCTAATCAGATTGCACAGTTAGCTTTTCATGTAGTGTTTTTTTTAGGAAGGTCAGATGTCATACACTGCTGTCACTATCAGTGTTTTTAAAACTAGGTCTAGGTTGTAATTTTTGAGGACGCAGATTCATTTGATAGACTTGATGATGACTTCTTTATCTCTGAGCCATTCTTGCAGGTAACGTGTAAAGAAAATTGTTGCTGTGGGTGCTTCTTGTTACACATAAGAGTGGGAATAGGACTTCTGATTCTTCCTCCAGAGCTAAATGGCCTGTTCATTCTTAGGAAATAAAAAAGCAAATTATGAAAGTCCTTCTGTGTGCATGTTTTAAGGTGTAATTCTTATGCAATGAGTAATTTTTCCTTTTATGCTCCCAAAGGATTTAAAGGTGAAGTCATACTCCTGCTACAGGCACTCTCGGCGGTGTTTGACCTCATGCTTAAGCTATATTTCAATATTTCAATCCTTCTGTTGTAATGAGGCCTAGGAAATGTGACCATCCAGTTCTGGATTTACAGAGATTATAACAATTTGTAATCTCAGGATAATGTCTTTGGAAAATTCACTGTAACAGTGAGCTCTTAACACCTGCCAAGGCAGAGGATGGAACTTCTCTTACAGCTGAAGTCCTTGGGAGCAGGCTGCTTAAGCACATTCGGGAGTTGGGACTTGTCTCTATCCGGTAATTGCAGCAGAAGTCTTGGTGATCTAGAAAAAGCAGGATGGGGACCTTGATGGGAAAAATGCAGGATGAACTCTTACTGTGTTCATCACGCAGATGCGTAGTAGGTTCATTTTTAATCATATTGATTTACAAAAATGCATGAGTAGGAGAGAAAAGTCTTTGACTATCAAGTTTTGAAATAATAAGTAAACCCAAGGCTGTATGAACAATGGTAGGGCAGTAAGAGAGAAAATACGGATGTGTAGCTGCTCATAAACAACTTTTTCCTTGGCAATACTCTCGCTGTCAGGTACCGTATTATTTGCTTGGTGACAGCAAGTGCCCGGTGGGAGTAGACACAAAAGTGCTTTACACTACTACCAGCCAAAAGCTACTCAAATGGAAATGCGTTTCTTAGCAGCATTTCGATGCCTGTGATGTTTATTTCAATGCCTGTGATGTTTTTATGGTAGTATACCCAAATCCGCAACATTTTTAATCTTTGTATTTTGTTTTTGCCTCAGCAGTAAAAAATTCATTGCCCTCTTGGCTGTCTTTCCAAGTTTTGTGTTGTTCTGTTTTCTTTTATTGTTTGTTTTGGTTTTGTTTTGTTTTTAGAAAAACATCTAGGCTTGCGAGATGCAGAAATCAGAGGGTATTTTCTATCCATGGTCTCTATTATCCAGTAAGAGAGCAATTGAGGTAAAACAGTGCAAGCAGCTATCTGTAATTGCAGCATGTATTATGTGTGGAGAACATTATTTGCTTCTGTTGATTTCATCACTGATCAAACTTTGTGAAATAAATTGTCCGAGGCATATAGCAAATTGCACAGGCAGAAAAAGAGATGTTTCTTGGAGTAAATCCTGCATTTCAGCAAGAACTGTAAACTTCACGTTGAACCTCCTGCTCTAAGTGGCTATTCAGAGTTGCTTTATGTAGAGGTCAAAGATAGGAAGGATTTATTCCTTTTCGTAGAATTTACACTGAAGGTGTAAGCACAAAAAGCAAGAAAGTTTTCATGCCTCATCACGTGCCTTGAATTCTGCCCTAATGTGTGTTTCTCAGCTGAAAATTAAAATATTCTACAAATACACTGAACCTGTGTGCTGATGGTTGTTTTGTTTTGAATGCAGTTTGAGCCAAGCTCACTTCATATGCTGTAGCGATCCCGTTTTCTGCTCTCATTCCCTGTTAGCACAGTTGCTTGCATTCTCTCACTGTCTGTTTTTCTCTTGGAAGCTAGGATGGCACAGCGGGTTTCACTTCCGAGTCAGCTGTTGTTGAACAAAAGCACAGAAAGTCACTCAAACAGCAGATGCTTGTACCTTCATCTCCTTTTTTTTTTTTTTTTTCATTCTGTTTCTTCCGTTGTGCTTGTTTCAAATTGCTAACCCATTGATGTGGGGAAAGAGGGTTTGAAAGACTGTACAGAAAGGTTTCAGTAACAGTTGAGAACGTGCTTATATTTTTACTGAAGGTACAGATGGAGTTAAACCAGTAGCACTTGCATCTGCTTTAAGATCTAACTAGGCCTGTGGTACAGAGAGAGGACAGTGGTTCAAACCTGAAAAATGATATGAGTTCCCTTTTTATAAATTGTGTTTTTTTCATCCTACAGACAGAGCAGCGAGTCTTACAAAGTTAACTAGTTTTGCCAGACATCATCCCTGACACACCAGGATGTTCACACGGCTGTGTCCATTGCCCTGTCCCAGAGGCAGCTCCCTCTTGTTTCAAATCCAGCACAGATCCCGTCCAAGGACTCTGAGTGCTCTTTTTACCATTAAAAGCAAACTGCGGGGTGTCCTTTATCCAGAGGATCCACGTAACTTTACTGGGTTGCCATACAAGCCCTCAGCAGCTGCTGTGTGACTGTGATCGCTGCAATTTAGCAGCTTTATTATAGTTGAGGGATGTTTTTCATCAGCACAACTACTCATGTCTTGGCTGATAAGAGTGGCAAATCCACTTCATTTGGGAGTTAAAAAGCGCCCAGTACTGAGCGGGTTGGCGTGGTGGGGGAAGGAGGAGGGAAAGCAGTTTACAGAATGTGGTTGCTGTGTGGGTAAATGAAATAAAAGCCAAATTTAACAGCACCCTCTCCTGGCTCCTGGCAGAATCACACGTAGGGATACTGACAGCTGAGGATAGCTGCGAAGAAAGGAAGGGCACAGCTCTTCGTTTCCTCAAACTCAACGTATTACCCATCCCTTATGTCTCAAGAAATCCATTTCACGGCTAAATTACTGCCAATAACGTGTGGTGTGAGGCTGGTCGTGCAGGACACAGGGGTTCAGTGCCCTGAAATTGCTGTCGGGGATGCACTGAGCCTGGCTGCAAAGTGCGTGGCAGCTCGCCTTTTTCTGCACAGATTCCAGCAGTGCCTGGTCATTTCCTCACCAGAGCGTGGCTGCAGCAACCCCGCAGTGTGAGTTTTCCCAAAGGAGTCCCAGGTCTCTCCGCAGGTCGTTCTGCCTGGCTGGACCCCCAAGCCCAGGGGAATCCTGGCCACCAGGGCTCCCAAGGCACCATGTCAGCGTGCAGCTGGCAGCGAGAGCTGTATCAGCACTAACAAATGTGGTTTCCGTTTTGTTGTGTTTTTTTTTTCAGTCCTGTCTCAGCTGCCTGGGGGTTATCGTTGCCTGCGACCATTTGATTAGATAGATGTCAAGTGTTTTTCCGTGTCATTCATGCGCAGAGGTGGGACTTGGAGATATCCGAATGGGTTTATGGTAACAGCTGCGGCAGCGCAGCTCTCCCAGAGTGACAACAAAGGGACAAACCTAGAGGTAAATTAAAACCTCTCGGGTTTTTCAATCCACAGTCTGGAGGAACAGCCTAATACGAGATTTTCTCGGTTCCCGTTCTGTATGTACTGACTGCAGACTTTTTCCATGGGCTGCATGCTGGGGCTTAGCCACTCTTTCACAACAGCAGTGCACGCAACAGAGAGATGCCCTTTTTGCACACCTGAAGTGCTGCAGGTCCAGACAGCGAGGAGCATAATGAAAAAGCACGATGCCATCCTTTTAGTCTGCAAAGAGGTACTGACAAGAAAGTGCACAAATTGAAGGTAAAAGGCAACGCTGCTACAGACACTGCTGGGGCTGCAGAGCTCAGCACGTCACCAAATCGTAGTGGCAGCGTTTTGGTGTTCCCTGCAGGAGCACATCGCTCCCTACATGAGTGGGAAATCCATTGCTGCTGCTGTTCTCTCTGTTCTCTGTTATCTACCCTTGGAAAACCAGCTTCTGAGCATCCCAAGCAGGCTACTGGGTGGTGGCAAACCCACAGGTTTAGAGAAGCCCTATTGGATTGAAATTGCAAGCTACCGTGTAATGAACGCGACAGGGCTCATGGAACACCTCTGGCTGCTGCTCCACGTCTTTGACACCATCTCTCATGGAGGAAATATGAAATTAACATTTTTATATATTTTTTTTCAGAGAAAGCTTTCATCCTGAAGCCAACAGAGTATGAGCTGTACATTTCATCCTTTCCTCCCTCTCCCCCACCCACTTCCTGCCCTACTGTAAAGCAATCTGAACTCCGTGTGATCTCTGCTTTCGGAGGGTTTCATCTCCCAGGCTGCTTCATAGATTATCAGCGGAGTCCCAGCGAACAGATGGCTGCGAGTGACAGCAGCGCTGCAAAGAATTAAGCAAATTATTTCCATCTCAGGACCGGTCTTGTTCGCTACGTTATGTAGCTTCTAAGCGTTTTCCATCCGCTCGGATGAATATTTGTGTATCGTTTACGGAACATGAACCAAATCTCTCTGAACCAAAATTTCCAACCTCAAGGCGACTTGTTATTTTTGGAGTCATCATCAGGCCTTGGGCAAAGACTTCAGGGAAATCTTATCCTCTGTAGCCGGGCCAATAGCACTGTAAACTTATAGATGAACTGTCTTTTTCTGAGCTCAAGATTAGGCAACAAACCAAACTCTTACTAAGCCACTAGCAGAAGTCAGAAAAACTACTGAGTGTGGCAGTTTTTTGTAATTGTTTGTGTTTGTCATTTTGACTCTTTGCTCTGGTTTGCTAAAAATCTCTTTCATGTGAAAGTGTGGAATGTTCTTCTGTGGGAGGAGCGCTGCCAAAAACCGACTCGGTCTTTTTTCCCCTCTTCTTTCATTTTTCCCCCCACTTCAGAGGAGAGCCGAGCTAGAAATGCAGATCTTGGCAGCGGGGAGTTTTTTTAGGGTTCAGCGTTTTCAGTGAGGGATACCCGGGGATACCAGCACAACTGACACCTCGCCAGACACCCAGAAGGGTGGGGTAGGGGCGAACAAAAGGGAAAGCCGTGGATCTGAGTGCTGCCAAGAGTAGCTCATGGTTATGCTGTTAAGGTTCAGCTGTCCTTGTGTACAGAACTGGTGTCACAGCAAAGCTCCCGAACTGGGTAAGAAAATAAGGGGTGAGGGGGGCGACATATCAAAGAATCACAGAATATACAAGTTGGATCTGTCGCTGTGCTGTGAAAACCATCATTCACTTCATCATCTCTTAGTTTGCCTATGGAAGCGCTGAGCTGGACACTTCAGTGTCCAAAAGCACGGTGCAGGTAAGTCCAGCCAACCTGAAGTTTTACTTCTATGGCAGCACTCTCGTATTAAGCAGCATCTTGCTTCAAGACAGGTCTTGCTCCACCAGGTTGGGAGATTTATGAGCATCTGGACTACAGCAGAACAAAGCACCCACTCCCAAGAGGATCTGCAGTCCTCAGCTCCCCCTCTTTCTCTTTTTCCTCCTTCCCAACAACCCGTCTGTGGTCTTTGCCCTGCTCCTTAACCCCTCCCAATCTGTGTAAGCGTTGCCCACTCTGGGATTATTACTTTTATTTCCTCTGTTATATTCATCTTCAAAGCTTATAAATACAATGTTTAGAGGTGGTTGTGGCTCTGAAGGGCTGATGAATCACAAGCCCTCCCATAAACCCTATAAAAATCATCTTTTTTTTTTACCACAGGAGAAAATACAGATGGGAAAAAGTACTTGTTATCGAGCTCTGAAAAAAAAAAAAAAAGGAAAACCATGGCTCACAGCAGTGTAAGCATCACTGTTTTCCATTGACAATATGTTCACTTGTTACAACATGTAACCTAAGCTGCTCATAACATGCTTGATGATTTTTTTCCTAACATAACATTACCCTAATATTACACAGTCCCGGTGCATTCATGTACCTCTGCAGATCTTGCAGTGGGGGGCTTCGTTAGCTACCCCCAGGCATGCAGAACAGGCATGTGGCGAGTATGAAAGAGAGTGTGTAGAAGAAAGTTACAATATCATGAACCAGAGAATGACCTTTTTTTTTCTTTTTTTTTTTTTTTTCTCTATTGGGCAATGTATGTACAGCAACTAAATAGTCTGGTCTTGCTAGTATTATATTAGCAAGGAATAATCTGTACTGTTGTTGCTCTATGTGTCATCATTCTCTTAAACCCATTGTGTTACATGTGCACGTTCATGCCCATGTACCTGTATCTGCTAAAAATTTCTCTGCTGAGCTCTGCACCAGCTAGAAATCTTTAGAGCTGCTGGTCATGGCAGAACCAAACAGGATAAAATGCAAAGGTCCCATATGATAAACAGTATTGCCATTTAAAAAAAAAAAAAAAAAGCCCCTTAAGATTTGTCAGTAGAAAAACTTATTTTACTAGACCAACCAATATAATTGGAAAGCAGACATGCTTTGGAGATCATAAATGCTCCCTGCAAAACTTCTCCCTAAAAAAAGTCAAAAGCTTGTATTCCTTGAAATAAGTCTGTTTTTTTCACAATGATGTGAGCTGGCCTGATATAATATATTGTTTTACTCCAACTGCTAACCTTTCTGTCATGGTTTTATATATGGTTTTATATCCTTAGCTCAGATCATCACAGTTGCAATATCACTGCAACAAAGACAAGATTAAATTCTACAACATTTGCCACTGGTTTTGCAGCATGTTAGTGGGCAATGACAGTCTGGTAGCTTTACATAATTCAGAAATAGTTCTCAACTAGTAACCTACAAAGATTTTCTAGGCACGGAAAAGAACTGTTATCATGGTGAGAAAAGAAACAGACGTTTCACATTTGTGCCCACAGCTCAGAACTCCGACTGGGCCATTGCAATAGCCATTTCTATGTGCAGACACTATGCTGATGAGATCTGAATTACTGGATGTAATTCTACTCCTTGTCTGACACAAAACTGACCTTTTTCATGAGCCTTTCAAGGACTGACAATATAATTAGTTTTGCTGAATCTGATTTGGGCAATATCATATTTCTGTCTTGTTAACACCACACAGTTTGGTTCACTTCCTTTTTTTCCTAAGGCATAGTCCCTGAGAGATTATCCTGAAGACTGATCCTACTGTACTTATTGCAAGCGTGTACTGTCTTAATTGTTTCCTTGTACAGTTGAAATACAATGCTTACATCTCAAGGACATCTCTCTGTTTCTTTCCGGGAGATGGTAATTTTGCTTTACAAGTGTATGGATTTGCTGTGAAAAATCCAACCGTAGTCTACATAGCAAAAGAAGAAGAAGAAGGAGAAGAAAAAAAAACAAAACACCAATAACAATTGGTCATTTGTATGGTGGATGAGAAAGAAGTCATGGCTACATCTACCATTAGCAATTTGTGACATTAATGAAGATTACTCCCCACAGTAAATCTGAGGGAAAGCAGACACAAACTGAAGGGTCCTGTATTGGTACGTTACATGGTTCTCACTCCCCAGGAAGCCAAAGGAGCAATATAGCAAAAGGACAACAAGAAACATCAAAGTCCCAAGCTCTGCTTACAGGGAGGTTGCCAATGCAAAGGAAGAAAGGGCACCAAGTGTTCAAGGCTGCTCCTCCATGACCTGAGCTGATTCTCCTCTGTGACCTGAGCCAAAAGCACGTCATAATTCATATCTGCCTCAACTTTCTCACTAAAATTCTTACTCTTTTTTTCTCTTTAGTCTTTTTCTGTGTCATATGGTGCCTTCACATTGTTACCATATCTTCTCTATCCTTTCAGTTGTAGAATTGCAGAGTTGTTTCCCTTTGTGTCTCCCACCCTTCCTGCTGAAATGCCATGCTCAGCTGTACTCCACCTCACCTGGATGCTGTCCCACCTTCTCAGGCACTTCACCATTTTGTCACAGCCATCCTGCTGCTATTTATTATTATTATTTTTTTTCAGCTACCTCAGCCTTTTCCACAAACCTGCCACAGGCTGCCTTCTCTGAAGCACCCCCAAACCCTCCTCAGCTGCCTGCTTTGAGGTACCTCAGCGCTAACTGCGACCACAGCCACAGCCTCCCCTGAGGTACCGCAGCATTTCCCTCCAAAGCGTTCCCATCGCCTCCTCTAAAGTCACCTCAGTGTCAACTGCCAAAACACTGACGCTGCCCGCTCTGAAGCAGCTCAGTGTTTCTGTAAAGCCTCCCGCTGTCCCATTTCTGAGGTAACACAGCATTTCCTGCCGTACCCTAGCCTGCCCTCTCCGACTTCCTCAGCATTTCTCGCTAAAATGCTGCCGCTGTCTTCTCCGAGGTCTGCCAGTGCTTCCCACCAAGGCCTTCTGCTCTCCCCTCCCTGAGGTGCTGCCAGGTTTCCTGCCAAAACAGCATCGCCATCTTCTCCAAGTTACCTCAGCTTTTAGCTGCCAAACTGCTGGCACTGTCTTTTCTGAGGTGTCTCACCGCTTCCCTCCACGCCTCCTGCTGCTCCCTTTCTGAGGTACCTTTGTGCCTCCCCTCAAAATGGTGCCACACCGCCCTCCTCTGAGGTACCTCAGCCTTTCCCACCAAAACACTGCTGCAGGGTGCGACCTGCCAAAATGCCAGCGCTGCGGCTCCCTGAGGAACCTCGGCATTTCCTGACTGAATGCTGATGCTGACCCCTTGGAGATACTTCATCACCTCACCTACAACTGTTGCCCTGTCCATGCTCGGGGTTACCTCAGTGCTTCCTGCCCAAATATCTTCAGCTGTCCTCTCTGGCTTCTTCCCTAGCCTCTGCCCAGGAGTCACCTCAGAGCTCACAAACAGTCCAACACTGTTCCTTCACCCATAGCTCCAGCCCTGGGCAGGCTTTCACCTCTCCACAACCCCAGAGTGGCTTCCTGCCTCAAACCCATTCCAGCTCCTTCTGCAGTGCCATTGTCCATCTGTCCTTGTAGGACAGAGATGCTTCCCCGTGTGCCCTCTGGCAGCTGGGACACAACCAGCCCCATGCGCCATGCCCCTCCTGGGCCACCCTCAGCATCCAGCTCCTTATCCTGGAGATGAGGCAAGCTGTGGAAACTCACCACAACATGCAGTGTGTTCTCACAGTTCTGTTTGTTTGCTTGTTGTAACTAATGCTTGAGCTCACTGCCGTGCTCCTGTGGGAGCAGAAGGCCTCATAAGGAGCTGGGTGACTTTCCCCCAAGCTGGTATAGATTCAAAGAGAGAAACCAACATGGTAATGGCATTTTTTATTCTGTACCTGAACGAGTAACAAATAAGTAGTCTCATCTTGTTTGTATTATCCTGGTAATTAATAATCTGTATTGTTCTTAAAAAAAAATAATATATATATATATATATATATATATATATATATATATATATATATATATACATATTTGTATGAAACTGCTCCCTCAGGACTTCTTTGTATTTTAGTTGATGTTTGTTCATAAGCACATATAAACACACCCACTTATGATAAGCTCTTCTGCTGAGATCCCCAGTGACTGAAAAGCATTTGCGCTGCTGTTCTTTTGGACATCGCAGAAGATGTGAGCCTCAGTCCTTTTAAGTAAATAAGTATGCAGCTTTGATTACATTACTGCATTTCTGAGGTAATTCGTTTTCAGCATGAAAAAGGCCAGGCATGACACAGAGGAGGATTCCTTGTCAATCACTTAAACAAAGGCTGTCCTTTTCTTTCAGGACGGGGATTTCATCCCCAGAAGTGAAGCGATATATTAAACTAGTATGTACAAAACAGCCCTTGTTCTTCAGAGATCTACCAGAAGTTAAAGCACAGTCAGAACAGATGGGTCACATCATACCCTTGAATTTAGAAGGATGCTCCCACATACTATATTACTTGTCTGGCTCACTTAGTTCACCAAATAATTTGGTTCAAAGGGGCAGTGCCGAACCTCAGGCAACCCTGAGGAAAAAATCCCTGCAAGACAGGGAGGCTCCCCAGCGGTGCCGTCCGAGCCTGCGCCTCTCCAACAGCCGCACCATTTAACAGGGCTTTGGTCAGCCTCCAGCTTCCCATCACAGCACAAGAGCAACACTGTCCCGCGGAGTGGAAGATACGAGTCAGAACCTCGACACCATGAAAGCTTCGCAGAAAGTGTGTGAATCATCGCTTGTGCTGGTGAGCTTCTTGGGAACTGAAGCAATGAGGATGGGGCAGACACTTGGGGCTAGTAAAGTGACCGTTGCCTTGTGAAGAATGCTTTAAAGAAAGAGAAACTTCTGCTTGGATTTTTTTTTTCTGTTTGTTTGATTGTTGTTTGTTTATTTTTGAAGTGAGACTGAAAACTAAAGTTTCAGTCTACCCCTGTTGTAGCCATACTGATATAGATGGAGCTACAGCAAAAGCACCTTTAGTTCTACCTTGCAGTGAGTCATCAATGGGAGCCTGGACATGCTGCAGGTTGCCACTGCCATGGTGGGATTTGCCAGGTATCTTTTCCAAAAGCGTAGTCCACCGAGGCTGGAGTCATATTTACTTCTACAGACAACAGCACTGATTTAAATGTGATTTAATCAGCTGACAGTTTTTGCATCTGCTGTAGGTTTCATTAAAATAACACCATTAATAGATTTGCATTTTAGGGACCTATCTTAGATAAGAATGTTCTAGTTGACAGAAACCAGAGATACAATCTCCACCGCTACATTAGTGCTGGGATTGTTCAGAGGCTTAAACAGTCCCTAAAATTGTAGCTGGAGGCAAAGAGGGATTTTGTTAAATGCCCTCTTCACTGTGCTGGCAGGCAGAAGGTTGTTTCTGCCTCATGGCCATCATTTATACATAAAATCTTGGAAAACAGTCATAAGAGAGCAGTGCTCAAATCTCAGCCAGAATCATGGCAGATGGGTGACATTTAAAGCCTCACTGCATGCTAAGTAATGGAAAAAAAAAAAAAAAAAGGGAAAAAGAAAAAGAACAGACAATTTTAAATATCCTGCCAGCACCTTCCTGTGATACCTCCTCTGCCCCAGAAGAAGTTAACCCTTGCCCTCATGCCAAGCTGGAAACCTTTTTTGGGGTCAGAACGCTGCTTTGCTTTGAGGTTTGTGTGGTCTGCAGACAGCAGGAGCCTGCATGAGCAGCAGTTCTACTTCCTGGGTTCCCCCCTGCCCCATGGCAGAAGCTGAGGAGCGGCAGCAGCAGGACACTTCATGGTGCTGCCGCCCAGGCTGCAGGAGATGGGGTACAGGGTGCCTTTGGGATGCAGAGGGAGCTCTGGTGATCCTTTACCTGGTGATCCGTGGCCTGGTGATCCCTGTGACAGCCCCGTGTCTCTCAGGTTGTGAGGCCAGGTGCGGTTTCCCCTCACATCCTGGGAACACCAAGGGGTGCTGCATCCTTGCCTGCCTGCACAGAGCTGCTCAGAGTGCCCCTTGTAAACCACGGGGAAAGGTTTTCTTAGTGCTGGCTGTTGGGAGATGATGTCTGAAAGTGCTTCCAGACAGGTGAGTTTGTAAGCAGAGTTTCACCTCTGGCCGACCTGGGCAGCAGAAGGGCCACAGATGTGGCTTGTGAGGAGAAGGGGGTGTAGCTCAGGCATGCTGGAGCTGAAACACCACCTCAAGCCCCCGTTTCAAGGCTTGTAGCTGGTAGAAGGATCCCACAGAGCCAGCTGAGGTCACAAGAGACAAGGCAAAGCAACTTAGCAGCACAGGGGACAGCTAGAAGGAAAGGAGTACACCAAGATGGGATATTTCTGAAGGATTTTGCCTGTGTTCAGTTGTTATCCATACAGTCTCACAGGCCTCAATGATAACTCAAGCAAAACAGAATCCACATGGAACTGAGGGGCTGCCTGATTTTAATACTTTTTTTTTTTTTTTTTTTTTTTTTTTTTTTTTCTGGCTTCCAGCTGCTCTTTTATCACTCCTTTCCCCAAGGATTTAGCACAGGGGTCTCCTGCTTTCTGTAGGAAATTATCTAGAGGGACTGGGAAGTGAAGAGAGATGATAGTCTTGATGATCTCTGAAAGTGCTCTCCTGCTCACTAACAGAGAAAGCAGGTATAACCAATGCCTTCCTGCTCCAGCTAGGCAGGAAATAGAGCACTCTTGTCCCAGAAATGACATTTTTCTGGATACGAAGGGAGCAGTCTTAAGGAAAGCAACCTGGGTTTGCTGATCTTGCTCTTGACTCTCATTTTCTGCCTGTGACAGCACTGATAAGAGTTGACATCATGGATGGGCTTTCATTGACTTGTAAATACTGCCCTGATACCGCAGATTGCCCTCTATTAGCTTCTGTCTAAAGAGAGAGAGAGCTGCAGCAGAGCTGTTTCCAGGATGCGCAGAATGCCAGGCACTCAGTGCATATATACCTGGGGAAAAAGAGCACCACTTGTTAGAATATCCACCTGCTATCACTGATGTGACCTGTCAATACTAATCTCTCTTTGCTTTCCTCTTCATAGAAGCAATTTCTACAGACAGCCATGCTGAGGTGGAGTATTAAAACTGAGCTCCCATACTGCTAACTTCATTCTTTGTCACTATTTTTTACAGGTCTTGGCCAACTGTGGCAAGGATGGACGAGATGGAGTGCTTGTCAGAGCAGCAGAAGCTGAAACGGGGGTCAGGTTTGTCTGTCTGTGTGCAAAGAGAGAGGATCTAGGAGGCAGAGTGTGGAGGGAAGATGGAGGGAACTCAGTGGGAATGGAGCTGATGGGAGGAAGGGATATGGTGTGTTGGTACCTGGGCTTGTTACCAAGCACAGCATGTAGGCACCAGGGAAAATTAAATACATGCCACTGAGCAAAAAAGCAGGTAGGGAACCAGAACAGCTGTGAGGAGGTGAGGCAAGAAAACACCGGTGTTTTGTAGATTATTATGCACTTTCCGAAAAGAGATTCAATTACCACAGCTACAAATACAGGGATGCCAGAAGGTACTCTTTTCCCCCTCTTTTTGTCCTGCATTGCTGACGTCACTTTGTGCAGCTGATAAAGCTCCGAGCTCTTCATTGCTCTGATGTTTTGGAGCTCATTTTGTCCCCAGGAAGCAACACCCCTAGCTGGTGAGGGCAGGAGGACAGAAATACTGCAGATCTGAGCCTGTTGAGGCCCCCAGCTGAACGTGGGGAGGTTCTGACACTGCCTCAGCATGGTTAAACTCTTTGGTTTGGAGCTCAACACAGTTCAGGTAGAGAACAGAAACAAAAGGAATGTATCTGGCGGAGCAATCCCCGTGTCACCACATTATGACTTTTAATATGACTTTTGTTCTATTTTTTCTCTACCCTGCTAATTCCTCCTCCTGCTTTAGAAGTGTCAATGGGATAAAGGTGGGCAGATGAGGCACTGTGGGGTAAGCGCATTAGCTTAATGCTTCTGAAACACCTGGCAGTGTCAGTGCTGTCATTAAGTGCTCACCTGTGGCTGCCTGTGAGCCCTCACAGAGGGAGGAGGTGGCTTTTATACGTTATAGAGTGCTTTCCTGGAAGACGTGGAGCGTGGTAAATGTGCTACAAAACTCCCATCAGGGTCAACAGGTTCAGGTGAATTCATCCTTAACACAGGCAGGCACAAGGACACTCCACAGTGAGCACTGCTGGCCCAGAGGGACGAGCACTTTCCTTGTGCTGCCAGTCACCCAGCCAGGAAGCTCAGAAATGTACTCAGACAGAAACAGGAAAAGAGACAAAGACAGACAGGCCCGGAGATCCTCATTCTGGGGAATGCAGCGGCAAACCTCACGGCTTCAGAGCTGCTTCACCCCAGGACACGAAGGGCCACACCTCTCTGCTCCATGCGAGATACTCACATGGCAAAGTTTGTCCAGAAGGACAGCAGAGTACAAATCGGAGTGATAATCACGGACACCCACAGTGAAAACGTGCTCCCAAGTCCACTTCACATGTCCTGAGAAACGTGGACCTTCTCTTCTTGTAGCTCTGCTCTTAGATTGCACCCCCTCTCCCAGGGGTGCAGCTCTTGCATGCATTATTCCTTCTCAACCTCATTTTTACCTTCAGATTTTAATGCTCTGCTTCCTGAACTCTAAGCACCCCTAATCCCTTTCCTGTACAGTCGTTTTTAAAAAATAACCAGAAGCACTGAGAGGCAGAAATGTAATTGTGGCTCAACCCAGTCAGTGAATGTTTGCTCCAGGTCTGAAGCTGGTGATTAAGACAAAAACCTAACTATGTGGGCCAAGAGTCTGGTGAAAATCCAGCAGTAAACATGCCATGTGAGGCAAGCATTTGACATCTGCAGATGGGTGCCATCTGTTTCTTCTTTTAAGAGTATTAGCCATCTAATAAAGGGCAAGAGATGCGTGGAACTTGGTCTGAGGTCAGAAGAGTGCGAGTGAGATCAGAGGTTTGATTGCCAAGTAAAATGGGTGTATAGACTCACACACACACACACACACACACACACACACACACACACACGCTGCCTTTTTTGCAAGCGGAGGGGAGGTACGGGCAGAAGACACACAGTCATACCAGCCAGACCTGGGGGAAGTCCGAATGCAGAAGCAGCGATACAGCTCAGGCTTCTTTTTAGGGCTAGACCAAAACCTTTTTGAAATGAGGAACCGAGTGACCTCAGAAGCCATAAATTTTGAGTCAACATTTTGCAATTCTACTTCTGCTCCCACACTGCCACCCCTGGTGTCTGGTCAAGGAGCAGCTCATTGCTTCTCTTTTCATGACATACCTCACTCCCTTACTGGTAAAGCCTGGTCATTTCCTTGGTCAGTAAGTGACGGGGCTGGCATGCTGCTCGCTCCTCTTTCCCACCTCTCTGCATTGCTTCAGGCCTCTTGGGGGCCAAATGAGTGTCAGGAGCGTGGGCTGCATGTGTCCTGCTGGAGCTGGAGGCGCATTTAGGGCAAGGCTCGGCGGGGGCTGCAGAGAGCCCTTCCCCTCCTTGCATGGGTTGGGGAGGGCTGCTCACAGGCAGCACGGCTTTTGCTCCCCTGCAGCTGAGGATCTGGGGCTGCTGGCTTTCCCTGTCTCTGCTCCGAAGTGCTACAAATCAGTACTTTTCACAGTTTGACAAAAAAGTTAGAGACTTTACATCACCTCATACTGGAGCTCTCAGTGTCAGCTCAATGTAGGAAAGCTCCTGTGCTAAGCTCTGGTTTATGCAGCAGCTCACAATGGTTTTGCTGAGCTGTGGGCTATTTCGGTGGGACTGTTGTTGGCTCTGAGCATGTTTATCATACAGGACAGTGTACCGCAGCAGAGACATCCCTTTAAGAGCAAGGCAGAGGGGTCTCAGTACATTCACTTTGCTCTCTTTGAGTTTGCTTACACACCCGGTCTCACAAGACAGCAGCAGCATTCCCCTCCTTCTGGATTTTCTTGCACGTTGTGGCAGCTTTCAGAGCTGCAGCACTTCGATTCAGGGAATTAGATGGAAACATCAGGTTTAATTTGAGAACAAACAGCAACAAATGTCCCTTGATTGATCTTACCTCTAGAAAATGAATTAAACATCACGTTTTCAACTTTCTATGCTGTTTTTAGGGTCTGGCTCACGATATTTTCAGCACATGGGCCTTTCAACCAGTCCTTCACTTCGTGAACCAGCTGAGGTCCAGCTTCCCCTCCTTCCCAGCCTGCAGATTATTTTTCTCGGAAGGAAAACGTCACAGATCTGAGAAGTTGCACTTCCATGAAAGGAATCGATCCTCCAGCAGTTACCAGACCTGCCACACTGGGGATTTTTGTCAGCCAAAGCAGCCTTGGACTGGCAGGTGAAGGGTACGGCAGCAGCCTTGCTCTGCCTGCTGCACGCTGCACAGGGACAAAGCAAGGACGAGGCATGGGGTGAATGCCAGTGGTATTGAACTACTAGAAACAATGTTATACAAGGAAATACAAGCAAATATTAGTCTTAAATTAGTGGCAAATGTGGTCACAGGGAGTGTGCGGTGACTGAGTGCATGACCCAGAACACAGCGAGCAGCAGATTCAGGACTCTGACCATTAAGAGAAGGGAAAACCACATTTGCCTGACCTGGGTGCTGCTTTGACAAAAGGCCTGGTTCTGGGGATGAAGGGACATAAGGTACCTTAACGTCAGTAAGAGGTCAGCACATCGCAGTTGCAGAAGTTACTCTGGTGTAAATGGTGGAGAAGGAGGTTCTTGTAACCTTCAAAGTGTTGTAGCTTCATGAAGCTAATACTCTGGGAGTTACTCGGTACTTTCATAACACAAGTTAGATATCTCTAACTAGGAAACAGTCATCACATTGATAGAAATTATCATTAAATAAGCAGAACATCTCTTTTTGCCACAAGGAAATTTACTTAGTTATAAAAACAGCGTAGCACAATCTATCTATAACCTGCTCTTGGGTCTGGTTTTAGACCCCACATCCAGTTTTGGAGTTGGACTTGTATTATCTGTGTCATTCGGTGGTTCTTTCAGAAACCAAATTTATCTCTTGCAGTTTGAGATTAATTAGCAATTATAAATCACTCACCTAACTTATAATACTGAAAGTTGCTTATAAAAATAGACCAGTTCTTATTTGTTGAAGGGAGAGCAGAGAAAATGCAAATATTTAGCAAAAGTAGAGGTCACAGAAATGTAAACAATTCCTCGCGTGATTTTTCTTTTGAGTGATTTACTCCAAAGGCAGAAAAACTGAGATTCACAGCCACAACCTGCTCTTGCAAACTGCGATAAACAATCTGAGCTTATCTGACATGAGGAATGCTATAAGAATGCAACTATCCATTATATAAAAAAGGAAAGAAAAAAAACCACAACTTTTTAATAGAGTAAAAACATCAAGATATAAGGTAGGTAAGTACTGAAACCTACACATTGCTGAAAGTCATGTTTCTTTTCACCCGAGGATCAAAGGAAAATGTAAAGTTTCATGTTAAAAGGGACAAAGAGCTTTCTTGATGAGAGAAGTACATTGGCCCCACTGCATGCAGTAATGACACGGTACAAGAAGGAACAAGAGGTTATAAAAGAGCAGTCTCCATGAGCGCTGATTTTAGGCTGCGGGAGCAGAACCAGAACCTCCAATTAAAATGGGAACGTGGGACACTTTGTAAAGCTCCACGCAAGCGGCACACTCTGTGTCACATTCTCATGTTCATTAAGCACAATGAGCAATTACAGATTAAAAGCTGCTGGTGTCTCACTTCAACCAGGCAAATGCTTTCCGTGGAGAAGAGGGAATGAATTTTGATAATGAGGGATTTTCAGGCTGCAAGTTTACATGGAAAGAGGAAACTCTTCACCATGTCTACAATAGCCGGTGCATTTACTGGACCCCTGCAAGGCCTGTACACCTACAAGATGTCATCACAGCTCCTAAAGCAATCCTGTCAATGGCAGCTGTTTTGCACAGTCCTTACTTCTGTGAATCAGATGACAGCTGTGGGCAGTACCATGAATACCTTGATCTGGGAAATAACAAAACTCTCTGTCGCTAGTGAAATTGTGAAATTAATTTGATTCTGTTTGTTTGTTTGTTTTTGATTATTTTTCTGCCCCTTCTCTGTACAGGGTAAGGTGTATTCTGCCACCAGTCAGATTTCACACTGTGCTTGTTTCTGCATGGTTGAAGCAATTCAGACTTGGATGTGGTGACTTGGCGCAAAGAGTCACAGGTAGGACCCACCTCCTGCCTGGCCGTGGTGGCTTAATGATCCAGGTTTGCCTGGAACATATCTGAAAAACAACATTGTCTCAGAGATTGTCTGAGACATCTGGGAAGGAACAGTAAATAAGGTAAAAAAAAAAAAAACACCAATAAGGTGGTGAGATTAATTTGTTTGTTTGTTTTTCTTTTCTTTTTTTTTAATTTTTTTCCCTCATGATAAATTCCACCAGGAAAGATTTTTAGAGCGAAATTTGCTGCCAGGAAGCTTTGTTAATGCTATGTATTTTTTTCTCAGGTACTACTAGCAAGGCCACTTTGTGCTGATGTATTAAGGTACCAGTATGTATGCAACAATGCAAGTCATCAGGACTGCATCAGAGATGACTCATGTGCTATTATTTTGTGAGCACTGTGGCATCTCTACATGCAAGTTCTTTCTGTCAGCCTCGTATCTGAATTTGTGTGTGGCTCATGTGGAGCTATGGACACAGACGCTGACCTGTGATGTGTTGGTGTGGGGGTCACTGTTAATGGTCATTCATTCTGAGGGTTTTCACAGCTGCCTGAGAATCATTTTACTCTCAAATCAAAAACGCCAGAGCCAGAGCTGATAACAAGTGATGTTGTATGCGTGCATTTGGATATGGGAGGTGTGGCTGTACCTGTTTACGTGAGCTCTTTACTTATGCCTGACCTGCTTTTTTCCAACGGTGAGGTGGGCGCTGCTGCTGAGGCTTCTGCCCTGAGCCTGCCAAGCTGCCATCTGCCAGACAGGCTGGAGCAGTAACCCAAATCCTGCTGATGGTCTCGTGGACAAGATCCAAAGCTCTTTACAGCTCACGGTCAGTGCTCTGAATACATGGATGCAAATATTTATGGACACCATGGATGGATATGGATTTCTAGCTCAGCCAGGATATATTTACATGCACATATTCAGAGCGTGTAAATCCCCTCTCTGGCTACCTTTCACAAGCACCGGTGAGCACAGCAATTACTCCCTGGCATGTGATGGAGAAGAGGCAGTTCTTCTGCCTCTTCACCACCAACGCTCTGCATGCAGGCTGGCTGCAGCGGGGCACTGGAGGGAGCTGCTGCCTTCCCAGTGGCAGGAGACATCCTCTGGTGCTGTGGGCTTTAAGCAGCCCAGTGCTGCCCCAGTTAAAGATTCACCAGTTACTACAACTGCATAATGTATCTGTTTCTAGTGATGATACCACTCAAGTATCTGTAAATAAAAACTATGGAGCTGTTTCCCTGCTTACCTTTCCTCCATGTTATTTAGGTTGTGAGCAGTTCAGAGCAGCAGTTTTTTCTTGCTTTGAATATTTTCATGGCTTTGGCTGAAAGGAGTCTTGCTCTTACCATGGTCTTTTGCTAAGCTGGTGCTGGAGCCAGGCTGTTTGAAGGCCACGCATCCCTCTCTAGTTGTACAAGCCATGGCTACGCAAACAGCAAGGCAGCTGGGGCATCTCCTCAGATCTCCAGGGCTGTAGCCCCCCTCCAAGCACACCAGGGATGCCTAGAGGCATAGAATTTCTTGGAAGATTTATTTATTTATTTTCAATTATAGCTGTCCACACTATCTTTCTTGAACTGTTGGTTGTGTTGACTTACTCACCTTTAGTCTGGGCCAAAGCCCTTAATGTTTTTTTATTGTGGAGCCCCTAGACATAAGGCAGTGATCTGCCTGCTCCAATGTAAGCCAGGTGACGACTCTTGCGTGCAGGCTGTTGATCTTCTTTAATTGCTGCTGCGTCAGCAGTCACATTAGGCTGTCTGAGATGACAGCGTGAGACTTTATTGACAGAAGGTGCAGCTTTGTAATCCCTGCAAATCCCTCCTCACCTGAGCCCTTTACGTTCATGGTCTGAATTTACCAGCCTCCTGTGAAGAGCTTTCAGAGGATAAAAGCAGCATTAATGGCTTGAGAGCTTCAGACTTCAGTGAAGGCATCACTTGCTTGTGATCTCTAAGAACCCAGTTGCACAAGAGACGTACTGCTCAGAGCTTTGTCAGCTTGGTCTTCTGCATCTGCCGGCACTCAGCCCCATGGATTGTCAAGGGACTCGCTGCTATGAGATTATGCATTAGAGGGAAACTAGAGAGGGAATTGTTCTGGAATACAGATTGCTTCTAAACACTCTTGAATCACATTCAAATGGAGGGACCTGCCTCAATGATGTGCCTGAGAACTTGCTACATAAAAGACTGTAAAACATTCAATTTCAGTGAAAATCCAGCTGACCTGGGACAAGCTCATCTCTCCAGGAACTGCACTTGCTCTCGTAAGGCCATGAAAAAAAGGCGGTCAAACAGTGTTAGCATGTGTACCTTGCCCATCATCCCAGAGTACCCAGGCTTCCAAGACATTAAGGTTTGTATGCAGAAACTCTCTTTGAAATGTATGGCAACTACTACCTATTCTGCTCATAGAGTTATTTCCCTGCTTCCTGGTAAACTGATATTTGATATGATAATAAGTTTGGGGCTATGTTTTGGTATAGAAAAGCAGAACTTTAAAGAGTTATACTCTGATACATTATCAAGTCAGGAATTTTTATATATTTTTTAAGGTTTGAATTAGGAAGGAGAGACTACTTTTTAGTCAAGTTTTAGTGTTCTGTAGTTACCTAACTTACTCCAAAAGCACAATCACTCTAGGCAGGATCATTAGTTTTGCTGGGTCCCTTCCAGAATGTGATGGAATAGAGAGAGATCAAAAACTTGATTACTTTTCAGTTTACATGTCATGTCCAACCTACTATTCCTGGTTTGTACTCAATGTTTTTCATTCATCACTAGTAGGCAACTTGCCAAAAGCTGATGATGGAGTGCCCTGCTGAGACATTGCTGGGCTCTGAAACCAGATTTGTGGCAGAACCATTAGCAAGTATCTAGACTTAATGAGCAATTGTGAAAAACTGCATGAATGATCATTTTCTTGATACCAAAGGCATTGTCAGACATAATAAATGAGTGCAAAATGCTCCGTAGTCCTGCTGTGAAAGGTTATTGTCTACATACAGTAAAGTTTTTATTGATTTGAAACAGTAATATAATTCAAAGCAGTTCTTCCTTCAAGCTGAACAGCTAAGATTTTGCAAAGAAAAAGCCATGGTCCAGTCTAACTTGGCAAACAGAAACCAGCTGTTGTTCCTGCTAGCTTGAGACAGGCTGGGGTGTCTTGGAGTAAGTGTGAGGAAGATGGAAATGGCAGAGCAGTAACTTTGAGAACCCGGGGGACATTTAATTGTGGACATGGAAAGGCAATCTTGTATTTCTAGCAATTTTTTTGGCACTCATTGATTTCCCTTGCAGTCAATAAAAAGATTCACAGCACGGGTGTTCCCCTGAAATCAACATAAAGACACCCTCTGATGTCAACGGGGCTGGATCAGGCCTTCAACTATTCAAGGAGCTGAAGTATTAAAATGGTTCATTAGCAGGCTGAAAGGCATCCTATGATAGGAAAGGAAAATTTCATGCACATCTATGATATGCTGCAGGGTAATAACTGTAAACTTTGTAGTTTTAGGATGTAGAAATATATGTGAAAATTGCAGTTCTGTAAGTAAAGAAGGGCAAAAAAAAAATCATACATTTTTATCATGGGAAACAGCAGCTACAGGCTAGTGAGATTTGGAAAGGATAAACCTGAACTTCCCTTAAAACAGGCAGGTGGGAGATTCTAAATTCAATAAATTTAGCTTAAAAACCTAAAATTTTCCATAACAACTCTTTAATGTGTGGAAGCATAAACTTAAGATTTTTTGCTACTTAAACCAGCACAATTTAATTCAGATTCCCTTCTCCCTTCTGCTCCAACCCTGCCTCTCCCTTCCCCCTATTTTAAACAGTTATCAAGAAATTACTCTGAAACTCCAGCCTTCAACCAACTTTTCCAGGATTTGGAAGGAAAGAGCTCTTCATCACAGCCAAACAGCTTTCCAAACAAAGCTTCATTACCCCATTGCTTGGGGGCCTCTTCAAGAGGCTACTTGAAAGGCAACCCAGCAACCAGCAGCGGCTTCCGTGACAAACCACTGCAGGAGTATTTCAACGAGAGGCTAATGGAGCTCAGGAACTATGAGAGTAAGAGGTCCAACAGGAAGACGAAAGTATTTGCTGACAAGAACCAGAACCCCTTCCTCACCCGCAGAGGATCTCGGCGCAGAAGTAGCTGCAGTGCCGTGGTAATGATTGGGCGTAGCAAGGAGACGGAAGAATCCTGCAGCCCAGCAAACCAAGACAACAAGAAAGTGATGGAGCACAGCGATCCAAAGGAAACCCAGAAAGTCCTGGACCTCTACAAGGGTGACTTCTTGGACATTTTAACAATGCACATAGCTGCTCCCCTAGAAGCGTTAGTGCAGAAAAAATAATACTGGAGCTGTTTACAGCTACTCCTAAAGTCCTCAAAATGCAGAATTGTTCCTGTTCAGCACTGTTCTGACTTAAGTAGCTCATGTGTGTTAGTTCAATCTGACACAGAAATATGTTTGCGGGACAAAATGTTCTCTCATATTGTGTTCTTGATTGACATTACATATTTTTGTTTTCAATTATTTTCCTCAAAGAATCAGTGAAATTGTGAAATAGTCTTAAATTACTACACACACAGAGCAGTGTTTGAAATGCATGCACATATTATTGAATTCTTAAATTGCCTTAAAAAAAAAGTGATTATCATCAGTGGAACAGATTGGTTTCTTATTGGTAATGTGCATTTTCTGTTAGCTAATCTGAAAAAAACACTATTGTGTCCTGTCAATTTGCTTTCCTTGTTTTAAGTCTTGCTTTTTTATCATATCACTTTGACCTATTTCATTCCTGGTGATGTTTTGTATGGATGCGAATACTTGATGAGAAATGATTGATTTTCTTTTGTGGCCACATGCAATCACCAGGTGGATCATTGTAGCAGTGTCTGATGTATGTAAAAGCAAACACAGATGTAAGTTTTATTTTTAATCTGATCAGCCATTATGGTTTCATGTGTAGGCTCACAAACCTTTAAAAAGAACTACAGGGGCAAAGAGGAAAGAAAGCTACATTTAAGTGAGAATTATAGAAGTAATTATGAAGGTAGGATCCTTCCCACTTTCCTGCTGTAAATATGAGGACAACATAGCAAATTCTCAATGTAATCTGAGCTTCAAATTGTTTATCATATTTTAGTGCTTATAGTGGTTATTTAAGTATACAACACCAGCTGCAGCTACATTTTTCAATTACATGAAATGTCAGTGTTTAATTCTACAGAGCACCGATCAAGGACCAGGCCGAAAGCAGGGTAACTATTTCAAACTTCTAAAAAGCATGACTACTGCCTGTAGTATAACTGGCAATAAATTTATCATTACACTGTTAGTTTGAGCTGATGTTTCGTTCTTTACTTTCAGATTTTTCAATATGAGTTAACAAGTAAGTGGAGCTGGAAAAATTAGGTAATGAATATATCAATTTGCAAATTCCTACCAGCAGAGTAGAGCAATAGCAGGGCTGGCAGCAGCAGCTTTCTGCCAAAACCCAAGCACAAAACCCTGTCTGCAGATATATACATTAATAAAAGTAGTTTTGGATGATGGGGACACATCAGACTCCTCTTTCTTGGTGGGAGCAACGTGAGAGTGAGAGCCTTAGCACTGTGTGCACTTGCTGTTAGTGCGCTTGATATACCTGCAGTGCATGAAAGGAATCGGAAGTTCCTTTATCCCCATAAATATGCCACCCCTCACCCGTTTTCCCTTTCAAAAGGTACCTACTTTCTAATCCATTTTCAAAGGCTGTTTGATGGTGCAGAGCACCTATGCCCATTAAATGGGGGAACCAAATGCTTCAAAAGAAGCAAGGAGCATTTTCCTTTCCCCCGTGTCCTTCTACTTGCCTTCCAGATGTCACCAGTTCTGTCCCGAGCAGTAGTGCAGCCGCATCCCTGACCCGATCTCATCCCTCCAGGCGCTGACTTCTCTCCACCACACTTACCTCCCTGTTCCTCCCATTTCTTCAGCGCCCTTGAAGCTGCCTTGAAGAGTGTGTTGTCCCACCTGCAGCTTGTATTTTCCCTGTTCCAATACTCACTTACCTGTAGAAATATTTCTTCTTCTGCACTGCCTCCTCAGCTGTTGGGCCTCGTGTTTCTGTCTTTGTCTTCATCTGTCCAGAAAGGTGAGGGAGCAGCGAAGCAGAGTGTAGGAGTGAATATATGTGGAGAGGAGAGGACAGATTTAGGAATCTCTCTCATTCCTCCTGCCAGTCCCTAATAACAACCAAGAGCTTGCACACCAGCAGGGAAAGGAAACAGGTCAGATTCACTCCACATCCCCTTCCCAATTTTGGGATCAATAGCATCTAAATGAAGAGAGATGGGATACCAAAAGCTCTTGGCCCTTTGCTTATGAGAGAGAGCAGTATGTACTTATCCTAAATGATTTTTTCAGAATTCACAGTTTGCCTTACCACTGCAAATGGAGGGGAGCAGCCAATTAGGTGAGATTTTCCCTGGAGGAAAATATTTATTTTAGACTTAAATGAAAGTCTGACACACATAATGTATTAGCAGATGCCATAGAGAGGATGCATCTGGTTTTCATTGTAAATCTGCCAGAGGTTAGTTTCTCTTCTGGGAGTGAATGCATAATAATAACATATTATTATGTGAGGGCATAATAATAGCAGTGCATAAAGACAAGGGAATGACATTAATGGAATACAGGCAACCTTCGTTCTTGCATTTAAGTGTGTGGCTTTGCACCTTTGAATGTGTGCTTTTAAAACTTAGTTTGGCAACTCATTTTCCATCATCTGCAAGCTTTTTTTAAAAAAAGCAACCTACCTGCCTCCCTGCTTCTGATATTTTCATCTTTATTACACTGCAATGACCCCAGATTAGCAGGTCTGGAGCATCCCTATGGCATCCCAAGCCTCTGCCATAAAAGCTAACAGAGATACATGGAGGCCTGCACTGTTAGGATGCTGCTGAAGTTTACTCACAGCAGAGGAACCCCCTTTCCTTTAATTAAGAAACAATTTAACGGTGATAAACTGTAATTAAAAATTACATATGAAAATGAGGTAAAGTTTAACCAAGCATCTCTAAATGGGCTACTGAAGCTCAGCATCTGTAGCAGAGCAGAGTTACTCCACTCAGAACAAGCCAGAGCACCAATTGTTAATAGACCCTATTTTCATTTTATTTTTGACATTTACTCTATACCAGATATGAAATAGAATTACAAAATCCAAAAATTTAGACACTGACTTGGCAGAAAGTTGTATTGTCTCCTCTCCCATGGACTTGAAATTGCAGAGTCAGGCCCATTTATGGTATTTTTCATCTGCAAAGCCCTCTAAGGGATTCAAAAAGTTGACATGTGTTTTTTTTTTTTTTCTTTTTTAATTGGATTTCCTTCAAAATAGTGTAATGACTTTTCTCTGAGAAGCTGAACATCTCATGCCAGAGATAGTGGAAAAATCTAAGGAAGATTACATCTCTCAAGAGGGAACATGTTGCTGTATGGAGAGGACATCAAGATACAGAGAGAACAAACCCACCAAGAACTGTTAGAGAAGTAATAAAATTTCATCTCACATTCTCTCAGATTGTTAAAATCTTGTGAAAAATGGCTTGGTTTGTTTGGAAAGCGATAATATGCATGACCTGAATTTGTGTAGTCTATTACCTTAGGTTTTACTGAGTATAGCTGTTGGATGTAGCTGCTTTCATGCAGATAATCTGTTTTCACAATGTTCTTTCATGAAACTTGATGCAAACACTGTTTGCCATTAGCAGGCTCATAAAAATATTCGTCATACTTCTTTGAAAGATTTGTCTTTTTTCTCTTAAAGAAAAAGCGGCACACAACTTTCCTTTTAGTGATTTTGCAGCTACTTTGTCTTTGTTTTAGATCCTCTACGTACAGAGTACCGAAGGGCACATTTTGATGGTTGTTGTTTTCTTTCTCTAAACACTTTCCCTCTGCCTAATTGGAGCTTAGACAAAACCCTTTGTAGGGCCTCATAAATCAGACAATGTACAACTTCAAAAAATAGTTCATGACTTCTGCAGCCCGCATCCTTGTTAGTGATTTTGTCATCCTTTTCTTCAAACTATTTTTAAGGTCATAAAGAGTTGTGTTGGCTGAAGTCTCATACTGCAGAGGAAGGCAGGGGAGGTAAGGAAGGCAGGACATCTCAGGGAAAACACAGTCTTGCTTTCAGATGAACTTCCATGAAGGAATATACGACCTCAATTTGGTTTTTAGTTCCCTAAATCTCCATGAAAATGTCATAGGTCAGACAATTTAAGAGATAGTACTATTAAAACATACAAAGTCACAAGGGAAGCTAGCAAGATATGAGCTGCAACTCTCACTAAAGTCATCTTCAAGATCGCAAGGACTTAAAGAAGCCCTTTTTGATTATGTGCCTCATTAAAGCAAACCATAGTTTTCAAGTATTTAAATTAAAGAATTTATTAAAAAAGCCAAAAAAAAAAAAAAAAAAAAAAAACGAAAACAAAAACAATTAAAACAGTGGTTTGATCTAGATACAGCAGCACTGTGACATTACTAGGACATTATGTACGAAGAATCCAAGCAGCCATAGAACACAGAAGCCTTTATCTTCAATAACAATCTCAAATGAAACTAGCTTCATCAAACAATGTTAAAGATCTCCCTGGAAAGAGAAACAAAACCAAACAGACCCTCCCCACCCATAACCCTTTGGATACTAGAATGATTTTTTGTACAATACCAACAGCCACTAGTTCTTCTAGTTGAGAACACTTGCTTTAATTTATTACAAAAATGATCTGTTGACTCAGTTATGAAAGACAACTTTTAACATTGCTTTAGAAGTGTCTGCTCCTCTTATAGACTACAGTATTAGAAGTGCTTAAAAACATTTAATCCTGGATATGCTCTTGAAATTCAATCAGAAGGATATTCTGTGTATGTTTATATACCAAATATGATTTTTAATTTTTGAAGCAGGTGAAAAGACTAACCCTAATATGAAACTGCAATTTTACAATTTAATTATTAGTCAGATATGGGCAACCACATGATAATTCATGAAATCTTTAGGTCTATCTACATTGCTCAGAAACACAAAATAAAGTTTTTACAACTTTCACCTTCATAAGGCTAAAATGTTAAGTCTTTCAGAAGAGTGTCCAGTGTTTAAAAGAAATGCAATTAAGGGAGACCGCATTCGATACACATGAAATAACTCATTTGAGCTTGCTAATAAACATATTTAACAGCTGCGTGCGGGGTGATGAGAAAGGAAAACACATTTGTCATCCAGCCACTACCTGAAATGTTTCTTCTCTGGGAGTGAATCTTCTCTATGGGACCGCTGATTATCCAGAAAACTTGGAGTTCCCCTTTGGAGTCCATTGATCCCAGCATGTGGTTACCTCTTTGTTTTCAGAGACAGGCAGTGAGCTGACCCAATGTTTGCCACGCGTGCATCTTTGTGACTTCACACAGCATTTCACTTAATTGGTACCTAGGAATTCGTTTGTAGGCTTGGCCAAAAAGAGAAAGATTGTGAAGTTGAACCAGTGAATGTCATTTTGTCCCCTTCCTATAATTGTTTCCAATATAAAAAAGAGGAAGTGTTCGTCTGAATGCTGCAATTACTAGCTAGCACTCAAATAAGAAATGAATACTTTAACATTTACACCGTCATCTCAGCTTCTGTTGGAGATGGCTTTACAGAAGTGAAGTGCGTTCTGTTATATCGCTACAGAACTAAGGCAAACCAATGATAAAAAGAGCCCTTATTTACAAGAGTCATCTCCATAGTCATGTAAATAAGAGCAGCTATATTAAACCTATTTCACTTAAATAATAATACAAAGAATTGGTATTGATTTGTTTTATGCACAGACTCCAAAGTGCTTTCTATTGATAGATAGAGAGCATCCCTCCATGTTTAAGAATGGGAAAGAAAAATTGCAGAGTTTTGGCCAGGGATTGAAGTAAAACATGGGTGCAATAGGAATACAATCCACCACTTCTGGCTCCACGTACATAAAACAAGGAGAATACTTCTGCACAAGCAGTAATATTCATTTTAGTGACTAGGCAATGATCTGTTTAAAGTTGTTTCTTTCATTAAACCCATTTGACAGGACACTAGCTTAGCTGAATCAACTGCAGCAGCTTGTATTTGTTTTATCATAGAGAAGTTTGGGGGAGGTGAGCATGTAATACTGTGGCATGCTGTGGGCTTTTCACCTTCTTTGGTAGTTGTCCTAAAAAAAATAAAATTGCAACATTCTCTGGACCGATTTCTTCCTCTTTTCTTTTTGTAGCTAAGTGCAGAAAGTTATTACCAGCCAGGACTACATAAATAATACTATTTAGTATATCTAAAAGAGATTGTTTCCTGCCCAGCACATGAAAGTGAGTAATTGTTTTAAACTTACATAGCCTTTCAGCTTTAGCATAAGGTTGTTAGTCATTATTATTCTTACTCTAAGTAATGTTTAGTGTTTTAAATTGCAGCTCATATTTGTGGAAGGCTTGACACAGACAACTCTGGAACCTTCTTTTTTTCCATGGAGGCATTGAATAGAGCCATTGCACAGATGCTCCCAAACTTCAATGCCAAATGTACCTCCCTGCATCCTGAGACAGACTAAGGCCATCCTCAGGCAGAAGAGTCTTTAAATCTCTGGTTCCAGCTCCATTCACCACCAGACTAATTTGCTGCAGTGCCAGCCAAGGAGTCCAAGTGGTGTTCTTGTGAAGCTGGCACCTAAGTATTATTAATGTTACTCTGGACCACTACAGCTTCCAGAGGCCACTTTGTGCTTCATGCTACACATGTGAAGGAAGATGTCCCAAGGGACAGACTAACCCAAGGATGTTCTTTCAAAGCAAAGAAGCAACGTCCAGCCTCTTTAAAGATTGTACAGGAAGTGCCTAGAAATGTTTGATGAATGATCTCACCTGCATTGAGATATTTAACAAGAGAGTATTACAACTTGCTACTGAACTGAAAAAAATAAAAAAATAAAAATTCACAAGTATGGAGCAGAGATTGAAACACCCATATCTTGTCCTGCAGCCACCTGTTCCATGGATAGCCATGAGAAGTGCTATAAGAGTGTGCATTTATTGCTCTTCCACAGAAGTCTACATAGGGATCTCCTGGCTGAGGCTCAGATGCTGGGAACACAGACCTGTGTGATGGCTGTTTGTGCAGACTGAATGGGTACCTACTTGTCTCTTCAAGCTCTTTTCTCTGACTTCCTCACCGAGATGATATATCTCTGAGCCATGGGCCCAACCCTACGTTTAATATGACCTTGTGTATGCAATTTCCAGATTACTCAAAAAACTATGAATAACATACTATGAACCAAGGAAGAATGCGCAATGATGTGAGAAAATAATTGCCATTTGACACCTGCTGAAGACACACACGGTGTGGTAGTTTTCGCACTGTACTCCAGAGCTCATGCCCTCTCTTCCTTGCCCTACTGATGGTGTTATTAGTATTACAGATTGCTTTTCTGGTTTTCTTGTCAGCTGAGGCTTCTCTGTTGAAAAAGTTTAACAGCTACTGGATTTGACAAAGGAAGCAAAGAATTCAAGTTAGAACCTGAGTTCTGGTTGAACAAAATTAAGAATCAGTGTCTTGTAGTCAGACACATCACTGTGTCAGCAAAGTTTGATTACCTACTGCTGATAGCACTCTTCATCATGGTTTCTGGGGGAGGGGATGACTGCAAAACAAGACAGGTCAAATTGTCCTTATGGATACGTGGTATCACCCCTAACTGCCACCTACTAGGCAGTAGGGCCAGGTGAACACTGCGATATTGAACTTTGCCATACACTAACATACACTTTGATCTCCAGGACATTTTTGGTTTGATTATCTTTACACCTTTACCAGGTTTTTGTTCAGAAACAACATCTGAGTCATAGATGTTGTAAAAATTTCTTTTTAGATGATCTAGGTCACATGTAAGAGTTTATTATTTGTTATTTTCCCCTCTTAATTCACTTGTTGAAAAAAGCCTCTCGTCCAACCAGAGGGTGGGAAAAACACTAGAAGACTTAGATGAACACTTAGACAATGTGGAAAATAATTGTTGAACATCTGTATCACAGTTTGAAAGAATCTGTATTGTAAATGGAAAGAAGATACAAAAAATTGATTAGTTTAAAAAGCCATTAAATAACTACTCCTTTCCTCTCCTTTGCTATGTGCAAACCCACGCCCAAACCTATTCACTTTGCAAATTCTCTCCAAGATTGTATGATGAAGTTATAATTCTGTTCTTTCAGAGCCCCTTAACACCTGTGGCCCCTAGTGTTTTTGAATCTGGCTCCACAGAGACAAATGCCAATTTTCTCTAGATATCTGGCTATGCAGGGCAGGGCTTCAGACCTGAATTCTGTGCTCAGATTGCACCTGGTCACACAATGGAAGTGAGAGGACTGTGAGTCCTCTCCAGTCTCGAATGTCTGATGAGTTGAATAATATATATATATTTAAAAAGAAGAAGAAGAAGAAGAAGAAGAAGAAGAAGAAGAAGAAGAAGAAGAAGAAGAAGAAGAAGAAGAAGAAGAAGAAGAAGAAGAAGAAGAAGAAGAAGAAAGCTGCAATGAAAATGACAATCCTGCAGGTTTTGTTGTGTAGGCAACCTCTAACTCTCAGATTCCTAGGACTGTTCATTATCATTAGTAATATATGATGTTGATCAAATCTTTCAGGACTCGGATACTGAAAGATTATGACATTTCTGCTGCCCAAGCATCATAATACTGTTTAAAGTTTGTTGGACAGGATAGCAACACTTAGGGAAGTGGTATGAAATCTCCCTCAAACAATCTAGTTTTCTGTCTCTTCCTTTACTCACTCACTCACCCAAGGGGCTGGGATCCAGGCTTGACTTTTCAGGTGGGCAGAAGCAACCTTCTCCCACACTACCTGGAGGATTCAGGACATATAACCCTAGCATTATACATTCCAAGTACCACTGAATGCCACTTTTGTCATCTGAGGACTTTGCACTCTAGTATCCACTGCTAGAGTCTTAGAGGTGCTGAGTAACGATCTGTCCCAGCTGAAAGGAGAGCAGGAGAAGGCACATTTGCTGTTATTTACTGTTGTCTTATAACAAAGTAATCCACCACTAGTTAAGGCAGATAGCATATAAGAGGTATAAGGCCATTTACAATCTCTTTGCAATTTGCTCACCAGCTTCCAATAAGGGTTTTGTATTATTGGGATTTTATTTCCCAAATGGGAGATGGTAAAAAAAGAAAATTTAGTCTTCATGTGCCACACTGGTAACATGAAGGAAATTAAGCACTTGGGCCAATAGCTGCAGTCTTAACAGATTTATCCCATGAAACATTAATGGGCTAAGCCTTCCTCCAGCTGTCCTTTTTTCTTCCCCATGTGGTAGGTTGATATTCTCAGTCACATTTTCCTGAAGGGGGAATATGCTCGTCTCTTGCTGCAAAGTGAGACAATGGCGGTAGTGGAGAAAAGAGCTTCGTCCTTCACCCTAGCCCCCCAGCTGTCATCCCCTTCCCCTAGGGGGGAAGTCAGCTGACTGTGCACAAACATAAAATGCACAATGCTGCTAGATGGTGATGTCTTTGAATGACAAAAACAGATCTGAGTCGCACATCCCTTGCAGCTCTCTATGAAGTAAGAAGTGCATCTTGCCTCAGGTGCACTGACACACATCAGTGGTCTGGCTATGACATGTTCCTCTACTTCTCACCCATATGTCTTGAAAGCAACTGAAATCCTACATGTCAATGAAGAAGGCCTGGGAAAACCTCTCAGAGCAAATATATGGCCGTGCAGAGCATGCCAAAGTGACTGACTAGAATCCTGCTGTCTTAGGTGGCTTTCCATCAGGCTGTGAGAATGGAACTGGAGGTAGTATAACCCTCCAAACGCAGTGGCTTTCAACCTCTACAATATTTAATTCCCCTCCTGTCAGGAAGCTGAAACCATTATAGGTTTAGTTTGCAGATGATCCAGAGAGAAAAAATTACTCAAATTTCAGACCTATTACTATCTCTCTACAATCTTGCATGTTCTATATGGTCTGCAATGCCATCATCTGACATGGGAGAGGGGCTGAAGCTCTCTCTGAGCACCACCTACATGAGAAAAAGGAATTTCTGTGCCACACTGATTTGAAGCAAAAAGGCAAACACATTCTCAGTAGGGTTATGGCACACTTACACAGCTTTCTTGCATGTCCCAGTGACCAGGAAAACTGGAAGATTTTGAAATTATGTGGACTTGCACCTTAACATATTTTACTTCTGAGAAAGGCACCAAAGCCCCATCTTCTTTCCTTTTCTCTGTAAGATGCTTTATGCAAATCCTGACTCTCTCCTATATCTTCTTCATGTCTTCATGGTGTTCTAGTATGTAATGTCTGTGACTCTCACTCATACCTTTGCCACTGCTAACCTGCATTTTTTTACTCTTCTCCACTGGCCAGATAGAAGATATAAATGAATAGATTAATGAACTTTGGCTACTTAGACTTCTTCAGGAATAGTGCTTCCTAGTACCCTGGGATAACTGCACTGCTACCTTATCAGGGCTTTAGACACAGCAGCCTGAGCATCAGAAGTTCCTCGTTGATCCAAAGGAGTGAACTCATCAGCCTACAAGCATGTGAACAAATCTTTTTTACAGAACATGTTAGTCTGCACTTGGGGGTACAAAGCTTTTCCAATTCCTGTTGAAAGGAAGCAACCATCATTTTGATCTGGTATTCTTAAAAATAATTGATGTTAGCCTGTGAAAAGCATGGTTCAGGTGTGTCAAGTACTGCTACTGATCCTGACTGATCCTGTTTATACTAGTGGGAACAAAGTCTTCAACAATGGTTAAAGGATCCTGGACAAAGAAAGATGGAAGCAAAAGCGGGAAGTGTTATTTCATAACTAACATTTTATTCAATTAAGTCAAGGACCTAATTGAGGGGATGAGTCATGTACATCTGTCATGACTGTGAAAGATCTCTTAAATGTAGACACAACTTAAAGGTTTTGCTACTGCTCAAACGCAGCTCAGATCCCGCTCCAAATTTTCACAGCTCAGCTCTAGAGAGCTGACATGAATCTCACAGTCAGTATAAACCAGACTATTGAATTTCTCTCTTACTACCTGGTTGGTATGAGTGACTGTGGAAAGGCCTTGGACTTTTGACTGCAGCACTGAGAACACTTAGAGTTTTGCTCTAATTTCAGTGGGTGCAGGTTTCAAGTTCTTGAAAAAGAAATGGTCATTTGCTTTCCTGGTTACCTCTCACTCGGTTTTGTTCTTCTTGTCATCAGAAATGGTTCAAAAACCAGTGAAGGAGAAGAGTTTAAAATAGGGTTCTCTTTCTAACCAAGAAAATTATGATGAGCTAACAACGTAACTAAGTGCAAATCTCAGCTGTGCTGATCCAATGACATCACAAACCTTAGGCATAGCAAGTAGTATTCGTGAATACATCAAAGCCTTGCCAGTATCTTTTAGCATTTAATGCGAGACATTACAAATTAATGAAGAGGAGAAATGTATGCAGTGTTGCTGTAAACCAAATATACAGATGTAAAATAATTAAGAATAAACTGTTCCATAAAAATGCATGTCAATAAAACCCAGTCTGATAAAGTGATTTATGAATAATTTTCTAGATTTACTAAAAAGAATGATTTCTCGTTTGAGGCTCTGGAAGTCTTGAGTCACATTTTTTTTTTCTTTTAAAAAAATGTCTTAAAACACATGGCTTTACAGCTGCTGCTTGGAAAATATACACCTCCAAAGTCTGACTTTCATTTAAATACAAATGTACAAAATGTAAACTGAGACAATAGAGAAATTTACAAAACTTTTCTTTAAAAATAATAAAGACAAAATTCAGTTCTAGTATGATGCTATTTAAATACGTGCAAGTAGTCATGTTCATTGAATTTCTATTGCAATGTTCTAAATAGACAAATTTGATTCACACAGTCTTGAGTGCCACCTCCAGAAACAGACCTGAGTGGAAATTTCTTCTTAAAATGCGAGGCTCCACTGGAAGGAATGGGTAGAAAATCTCCATTATGGGGAGATCCTTTTTTTTTATTTTTATTTTTTTATATTTTTTTTTCACTGAACGGTGGATGCTCTCTCATCCATAGAAGCTCCATAGACTATAGTGGAAGGATGTAACATTTCATAAAACTGAGTCAGAACTAGCTGCTTCCAGTGGAGTTTGAACTTACGTGATTTGAATTTATGTGGTGATTTAAACTGGCCTTTGAATTTGGAGAACTCTTTGAATTGTTCTGATGCTATAGAAAGAGGAAAACAATGACAATTAGCTTCTGCAAATATGCCAAGCTTCTTTTAGCCCAACATTGTTAATTTTATGGTGATAATGTACTGTACTGTAAGATATTTGTTTGAAGACCTCTGGTTGTAAAATACTCTTCAGTTCTTACCTGTATTCTCTCTAGGTCAGGAGGACCATGGGAGTTCTTGAGGAAGACTCACTCGAACTCCAGGAATAAATTCAGTTCATTGCAAAGACATTTGTCAGTATCTACTAAATCTGACTAATACAGAGGCTACCTGCCAATGCTGAGGCATGACTTTAACTTTACAGAAATACATAAGTCTAAGAATGTTATTTGGATTTGCAAATTGTGTCATGGTGCCACATGAAAGCTGTATATCGTATACTCTCTGGTCTGTTCTCTTTGCTAGAGCCTCGTTTTCCTGCCTTGACTATCTCACTCAGCTTTTGCATTTTCTTTCCTTTTTTAACACATAAATCAAGGAGTTTTAAGGAACTTATCAAAAACAAATAACTATTTCAAAAGGCATTTCAGCATAGCACTGAAAAATAGTTTGGGTAAGAAGTTTTCAACCACTGGAAACAAAGCTGATGAAAAAAGATGGTACTGGTGATATAGAATATTTGCAGATCTGGAATATGCAGTATTAGTCAGGAAATTGCCAGCTAACTGACATTTGGACTGTGATGGACAGCCCTCTCTAAGATGTTCTGTCTGTATCATAGCATAAATACCATCATAACATGGTATGTGACACTGGCCATCTAGAATAGTGTTCCTTATTTTAGTCATAAAAGATCTCACCTGTCGTTTAAATATTCTCTGTAGCAATCCTTTCTTGGGTGGCTCTGGAGGGAAGCTTTTATTTAGGTCTGGTGAAATAGTACCATTTGGTCCAAACACATTTAGTTCTTTAAAACACTCTGTCTCTATCATCTGGTGGAATACAATAGGAAAGAAACAAAGAAAGAAAGAAATTAAGTGACACATCTGCATTAAATAGATTCCAGTAACACCAGGTTGCTCAAAGTCAGGATCAGGATCACCATCTGCCATCAACAGCTTGAGCAATGTGTTAGGAGAGTTAGCAGTTGAATTCCTGTTGGTGGCTATAGAAGGTAAATAAGAGGTATGAAAAAGAGAGGCTGAATCTGTTCTGTATGTTTGCACATCAATCTTATTAGGGGTTGCCCCACACACTTTTCTAGTCTTTTCTTCTTTCTCACTATGGAGAATATTAGGTATATTCAGGCATACTCAAAAAATCCCAGTTATTAACACCCCTCTGCCCAAGTGGAACTGCTGTTAGATGAGGATCACAAATGGAGTCCATTAGGACTGCCATCCATCCTGCGGAAGTTCCTCAGAGCTGTTGTCAAAACACCTCCGTAGAAATACAGGAGAAGGAAGTACAGTAGGATCCTTGCCAATTTACACAGATATGCACAGCCAACAGATACAGTCACCTGAACTTGACATCTGTGGTACATTATAGATCTTGAAAGAGGCCATTTGTAATTCATGAAATCATTAGAGTCTGGCAAGCTATGCAGTAGCTGTATATTACTGGAAATATACAGCTCCTCTAAAACCATCTGTGTTAGGGGTTTTATTGGAGTAATTTTACTATGACACATCCTTACCTCATTTTGCCATGGAATAGACACGGATCCTGTGGAAAACTTGGAATAGAAATCATCATCTGTTTGGTCCAGGTTTACTCCTTTCACTGTGGAGAATTGCTCGATGTCTAACACATCCTTGCAGTATACTGCTCTGGGCTATCTCAGCAGAAGAATTAAAAAAACAGCAAGAGAAAAAATATTTCTGAGTCTGACCATGTGCTTCTATTCACAGATTCAGTCAAGTGAGAATGCCTAACAACAAGTGACTATGCATCCTGCTTCTCCAAACTTGCTCTGCCTGCATGTTTATCATCAAAGGCTGACTTTGCTTTAAGCACGTTAAGCATCCCACTTTGAAGTCTTTAAAGCATCAGTGCAGACAAAGTGGGTTTTAGTCATCCATATAGCATATGGTTAAGAGGTGAGGGGAAAAGGACGGAAAGCAAGGAAAAAATCAAAGTCTTTTCTTCTAGACAAGGAACAACAGAAAAACGGAATATTTATGAGTGACACACTGGAGACAGCTCTGAAAAGGGATCTCAGTTAGAAGTGACCTCCTGCACAGGTAGCTGTGGGTTTTGCAGCTTAAAAGTTTAAAAGAACGTATACTAACTGCTAAAGAAAACAGAAGATCTTTTGGCATTTTTTCCATTGTTTTTATTAATAGCTCAGCTGCTGGAAGCTGTCCAGAATCACCTCTATTAACTCTTTTAACTTGGCTGCATTTCTTCAAACAAATAGTCAAATGGCTTTACCTTTATAAACTACTCGGTTTTCTGGGATACAGACAGGACTTTTTGCAGTGATGCTGCCTTAGCTCATATTCCAGCAGCCAGCCATAGAAAACAGAAAGAGTCATCACTGGCTACCTGACACAGTGTGGTCATTTGTGTGCTTAGAGAGCTCCCATTAGCCACACAAAGTTGCCCTTTGAGGCACATGAATAATTGAGGGGTGGCTTGAGGAATTTTCCCAACCTAACAAACTCGAGCACATGTTGAATTATATTGTCAACACACGGTACCATGACTGCACAGCCCAGTGGTCCAACTGTGCAGTATTTTACCTAGAGCTGAGCAGTGTGGCCAAACAAATCAAACTAATTCCTAAGGAAAGTCGTATTTGCTGGAGGCTGCATCCCTTTGCATTTCTGGTGGCTACAATCCACAACATTTTTGTGGAGACAGAGAAGGCTAGAGGAGGTCGGGGAAAGATGGCTTGGATTACAGCCTCTGCCATTGGCTATATAGCTTTGGGCAATTCAGCTGACTTCAGTAAAGACTTGGAAATCTATGGATGAAGTGCCAAATAATTTAAATTAGAGGCAGCTCTTGAGTTCCCAATAAATAGCCATAAAAATTTATGTGCCTCTGCTTTAGCAAATATGTCTATAAGAGGTGCCTTCTGGGCCTTACATGCCACAGTTAAGCTTTTAATACACTCTGGCGAATCCCAAATTTCAGCCCAGAATTTTCTAATTTTCTACATCAGAAAGAAATAGTAGCTTGTCTCCTATTTCTTCCCACTAAAGCAGGTCGTAACACCATGGGCTAATTGGCAGGAATAACTAGGCCGCATAGTAAAATGTAAAGCAAAACCAGAGCAGCTAAAGTAAACTTTTGTAGCTTTTAAACCACTTTGGTTTGGTTGAGTTTGCAGCAACGTGAATGAGAGCTGCCAAGATGTTACTTTCCTTAATAAGTTAAAATGGCAGTGTTTACTTAGAACCATATGGGAACTTTACGGACAGGAGGCCTACCCAGAAAGAGAGCCCTGCAGGAGGAAAATAATCAGATAACTCTGCACTGGGGTAGAGAGCTATACCATAAAAGGGTGGAAAAAGTTTTCCTATTGCCAATGCAGCAGTCTTTCAGTATGTGTGAGACTGGTGTGTAAACCTGAGTAAGGACTTAGCATTGGGTTCTACTCCCCATGAACACTAACGAGATAAAAATGCCATCTCAGCTCCAAGCATTCTGCCTGAGGTGACACGATATCTGAACCTGCTCAGATTTTCTGTAACAAATGCCTGTTTTCATAAGGATCCAGTTCATTCCTCGGTTCTTTAGAGCTTTGGACTTCCTAATCCTGATCTCACCTCAGCATATATATCTATATACCTATGCATATACATATGGCTTTCATTGCTGATTTTTCCAAGCACCATCTGGTCCTGAGCATATTTATTCTCACACTACTACTGTGTCTAAGAGAACACAGAGGTTCCAAGTTTAAAGCTTGGGAATTGAGGCATGAACAGATATAGTGGTGTCTCCAGTGTCACACAAGAAGACTGGTAAAATAAGTGGGAATGAAAGAAGCCCCAGGTTAACACCCTATGTAGAAGCCCACCTACCCTGCATGCACACATATCTACAGAGCAGCTCTCCTCCTCCTCCCAGCCTCCCCGCTTCAGCCCTACTGCTTATCACGTCTTCCTAGGTCTGCTACCCATATCTGCAGTGATGACAGCTCTAAGAATGGGAAGTTATTTTAGAAACAAATCTCTTGAAAGAGGCCAGTGGGTGTTCTGTGTATCGTACTTACATCAGGGACAAAGGGAGGATCCAGCATTCCTGCTTCTAACCGCTTGAAATTCATGCTCTTGAAAAAGGGGTGCCTCTTCACTTCTGTTGCGCCTTCCCCTTGACAACCCAGCCGCTGCTTCATGTCTTTGGTGAGGAGCTGAAACATGCCAAGAAGATTGGTATGCATGTCAGAAAAGCAAGAGCTCCTCAATGATATTTATATCTCCAGTTGTTTGTTAATATACCCAGAGGGAAGTACACAGGGGAATTGTAATTGTTGCTATTTAATGGCCAAACTTAAATGGATTAGGATCCCAGTGTTCTAACTGCTGGTCAAACCCTTTGAAAATTACCTGCTGTAAAGTGTTTACAGTCAAAATAGACATTGCTTCTTCTGCTTACTTTCAGCAGACACTTTCTGGAAGAGGTCTGACATATCTTCATAACATATGTAAATACATAGCCATAAGTCCCATGTGATTTCTCTCTCTCTCTCTCTCTTTTTTCCCATTGCATTATTGTAGGAATGATTTTCCTGTGTTGCCTGTGTTGCTTAGACAAAGTTAATTCACTACCAAGTTATATTTCTCACCACCACAGCATACTCTGGCATATCACTTGACACATTGAACCCACACTTTGCCCTCACAGGCCTATCTCTGTTGAAGTCAAGGAGTGTTTTGTCCATGGAGCTACCTGGCTTCGTGCATAAGATGATTCAGTGCACCAGTATCAGTAAGCATCTTCAGTTTAGCCTCGTTTATTTTCAGAGAAAGGCAATGCACTACCACTACCTGCTACAGCGAGTCCTGCCTACTTCTTGGGTACTCAGAATGGAGCAATGAAGACTAACCGAACTCAGCATCGTTGGTGTATAAGATAAGCAGGTCCATGAACAAAAAGACAGGGATGGCAGATCCTTGGAGGACCTTGTATATACGGAGTATTTCATCTGCAAGAAAAGTTAAATGGAAGAATACCTCTGGCACATGCTAGTTGGTGGATAAGGATGCAGAACATGCAGCCAAATCTTCTTTTAAATCATATGCCTGGAATCAAGTAGGCTAAATCAATGTCATAAGAGATCAAGTCTAACAGTTGAAGGGGGACAGCTCAGCATGCAAATGACTGGTGCAAAAAGATTCTCACTTGTGACAGGGACATTTTTTAATGTACCACTGCCTTCAGGCAATCTAATGAAATGTGAAGGTTCACAAATCTCTTTCCATTTATTCCCTCCCTTCATCTCCAAGGAAGGCTGGATGACATACTCTCTAAGCTACAGGAGGGAAGTAGAACTTGTAATCTGCCCAGAGATCTCTGCTAATTAAAGAGATGCATAACTTGTGCCTTAGTGCAACAGCGAACTAAATGTTGGTTGAAAATAGCCATGTTTACAAAAGCTTTTAGGTCAGTTTTGCTGGAGTCTCCACTCTGGGGGAAAGACTTTATCCATACATGGAGGAAATAAACCCCCCCAGCTCTTTTCCACGAGAATTATACGTTTTGTAAGCCTGGCGCGGGCCGCCCGGGGCCGCCGGGGGGCAGCAGAGGAAAGGGCAGCGCGGGCAGGCAGCGGGCGGCGGGAGCCCTGCTGGTTAATCCTTACTGCCTGTATCCCACAGCCAGTGCAGGCAGCATGCTGAGCTCTACATTGCAGCTCCTGGCTGGGGCTCACTCAGGAGAGCAAGAGGCAAGTAGCTCTGGAAGGGTCAAAGAGAAGAAGCAGCATTTTAGGAGATCAGGTAGATGGTCAGGTGCAGCCCTGCAGGAGGTTGGGAACCAGGATGCAGGCAGCTCCCCTGCTAGGGCAAGGTTGTCTGGAGTTGTTGATTGTAGGGTTTCAAGCTCAGGGTGTGCTCCACAATGTTCTGGTTATGTCTCTGTCTCAGCCACATCAAGTCGATGAAGGGGAACCTTGAAAAGACTGTTTGTTGCTAATGGGAGCTCACAAGTCCTTCCTCTGGTGCCAGGCTAGAGCTGAGTTTTCTCGTGTTTATTACTGGTTTACAGGGTCACAGCTCTTTAGGCTTCTCTGAATGCTCTGCTACCCCCTGGGTATCAGTGGTTTTCTTATCTTACTTCCACAGCCTCCTCAGTTCTGCATGTCTTGCTAGGGGGCTCATTTTCGGCCTGAGACAGCAAATGGCTTCAACAGTCTGAATGTTCCCCACATATGCAGAGACCATCCTTCAGCCTGTCCTGAGCAAGCTACAATGGCTGGGGCTAAGCACCCAGAAAAGGTGTGGGGTGGAATGGGACAGAACCAGACGGCATTGGACACATGAAATAATAATGTTTTGCTCAGCTCTGCCTGCCTCAGCAATAGCAGCAGCAACAGCCAAAAGAGACTGTAAGGATTGAGAGATGGTGGAAAAGCCTCTAATTCTGGCCACCAGAGCAGCTTCCAGGCTGCAAATAGCACAGTTCCTCACAGTTTCCTTTGCATCCAGTGCTGCTGCAGTCTAAATGATGGGCACAAAGGTTGGTCACCAAGAGTGGCCAGAGCGAAGAGATAGAGAAAGATTTGGAGAAACATCTCTGTGCCTTGCTGTCCTCTGAGCACATAGAGTTATGTGATACAACATCACTGATCCAGCTCAGAGGAAAAGACTTCTCCCAGGGCACCTCTCTGGAGCGTGTATAAGACCGTGAGCTTTCATGGTCTTGAGGCAAGTTTTCTTTTTCTCTTTTTCGTATTTTAATCCCAACAGGCATCTTGATTTAGCCTATGTAAAGAAGATTACTTTCAAAATTCCAGTCAAGATCTGGTTTGTTCTACTGTAGCAGGGCAGAGGAGACATTAATTCTCTTAATCTTTAATTTTCATGCTGAAAGGGCTTTCCTGACAGCTGGAAGAATCTGAATTCCGAAAGACCACTGTTACTACCCACGGCTCTGATACACTTTTGAAAATGATACCTTGAAGCTCTCAGGATCAGTGCTCCGCAGAGCAAGTTGCGATGGGAAGGGGTAGATTTGGGCCTGCCTGTAGGTGATAAAGGAGACCTCTGCAGTTTCTGCTCTAAAGTCAGCTGTGAAGGGAAGAAAGGGGGATACTGTCTGTCTGCTTCTGAACTAGGTGGGAAGACTAATCTAATCTGGGAATTTACCCTTGACAGGCTGTAAATGTTAGAAGTTGTTTGGTGTGTGTGGTCAGAGGATGGAATGGTTGAGGATAGAAAAAAGCTGCCGGGGGGGTCCTGGACTCCTCTGTGATGGAAGTATTCAGTAACCTCTGATGCAAGAAGAAAGTCTCTAAGTATGAATGCATTTGGTCATGGGTGGCTAGCCACTGTGGGCTGAAAAACACGAAAGGGAACAGGCTGCTGGGAATGGACTGGGACTGAAAGACAACAGAAAGGATGGGATTTCCATGTGAAGCCCAGCTGCAGAGAAGCAACCACCTGCCTCTTGAGGAGAACCCCAGGAGAGCCACAATGGAGAAAAAATAAGAAATTTGGGGATTTTGATAAGCTCTAGATGCAGCCAGCTCTAGAGATGGCAGCAAACAAAACTAGATGCTTCTCCTTGCTTCCGTTGTGGATGCCAAGAGATAGCATGGACTAGAATAACTCTCAGAAGGGAAAGTCCATCCTTTCTCCAAGGAATAATGAATCTTACACCATTTCCTGCAGCTCCAGAAGCTTTCTGCAATTGTAAACCTGTGTATGAGCCTGAAATGTGCATCCAATTTGGGAATCTCTCCAGGGAAAGAAAACAGAGATAACAGCTTTATGTTTTGAGTCATCGCTACAGTTTTGTTTAATACAGTTTCAAAGGATGTATTTAAAATGAGTAGAGAGCAGAACAAAAGGAACTACATGAGTCTGATGACAAGCCCTCCCAGAATGGCAGTGCAATGACCCATTCAAACATAGTTTCAGTGTAATTCTACAGCCTAAGCCTATGGAGAATTCACAGAGACACAGATCTGAAGATGGCTTAGGCATGAAGTTATACCAAGCAGCAGAGCTTTATGTCCTGGTAATAAAGGCTCCAGGTGACACTGGATGTGTCTAAGTAAGGGCAGGATTTAGTCTAGACTTAAAAGACAAAGCATGACTAGAAAAGGACTTTCAAAGAAGACTCTTTGAGTAACAATGGTGAAGTTACATTAAAGTTCTTGTTCTTGATAAAAAGAACTCTGATATTTTCATGTCACTTATTTGATCCCAGCTGGGGATTCAAACTCAGCAATGTCTGAGACTTTTTCCAGGACTTTGTTTTGCTTTCTTTACAAAAAGAAACAAGCGTTGTGAGGATTGCTAAAAAAAGACAGCAGTCCCCAAAGCACAGCTTTATTTATCTTCACGTGATCAGTCAGTTCATATCCAGATCATACCATATAATAAATAACTCTAAGTTCAAAGATGTTAGTCTTAAAATTACAGGAGTAAGGGAAATTCATGAAAAGAGAAAAGGGGAATAGTAAAACCAATTCCATTGACTAAGCTTATGAAATAAAGGGTTCACCGAGATGAATTTCAACCCTGAAACAGATATAAACATACTATTTTTAAAAATTTATAGAGAATAGAAAAGTAATACTATAGATGTCTCTGATTTAATAAACAAAACAAGACAGTGTTGTGGGGACTGAGGATGCTAGAATGGCATAAATGATTGTACATTGCACTACTTATGGTTATGATAATCACAGCCCAATCTGGCCAAATGTAGAAGAGTCAGAACTCTCAGGCATGGGTAACAATAAAGCTCATTGCACAGGCTTGGAATAGAGGATATTATTATTTTTATTATTATTATTATCCTTAGCTGTAGCAGTAATAATCATTTGAAGAGTGAGAGTTATTCTGCTGAAAGTAATTCTTAGGCAGCACTGATAAACTTTAAGGTATAAAAATATATGAATAAGTTGGTTTCCAGAGACGAAAGCAGAGAGAAGGGATGAAAGCAGACAGGAGTAGCAGCAGCATGATGACAGTGGTTCTGGTGGTGAGTGAAGAACAGAAGAAATTGGTTTTAGGAAAAAAAGAATCCATCATCTTGTAGTTGGTTAGGGTGGCACTTCAGGAAGGAATCAGATACCAGAATTACAGAACAGCCAAGGCTTGGAAGGGACCTCTGAAGGTGGTCCAGTCCAACCCTCCTGCTCAAAGCAGAGTCACCTAGAGCAGGTGTAATGCCATGTCCAGTTGGATTTTGGATATCTCCAAATGCAAGGACTCCACAGCCACTCTTGGCAACCTGACTATAAGTATTTATAAGTATTTGACTACTCTCGCAATGAGAAATCGTTTCCTGATTTTCAGAGGGCACTTCCTGTGTTTCAGTTTGTGCCCATTGCCTCTTGTTCTGTCACTGGGCACCACTGAGAAGGGTCTGGCTCTGTCTTCTTTGCACCCTCCAATCAGATATCCCTTATGTGGACTAAAATGGGAGCTGTAGGAATAAGACATGACAGGAAAGCAAGAAGGGCCTATCCAGTATTGTTCACTTGAATGCACTTCAAGTCACATCCTTGGATGCAAGACTGCACTTGTCAGGGGAAACACACGTACGTCAATGAGGTACAAGTCATAACAACAACAAACGGGGAGTATTTCCTAGAAAGATTGGATTTTTTCAGAGAAAAAAACAACAAAAAGAAACATGAAGCAGTTATGTTATATGGGAACTATGGGTTGGGGAGCTTCCCAGAAAGCCAGCTGCCCCTGTTCCTAATTATTTATTATTCATCTCTGCTTCAGTCCAAAATGAGGGCTGATTTATGGGAAATGACTTAGAAAATGAAACATGGAAATATGGGATGGATGATGATTAATGGGAGCTATGGTATGTCCCTGCAAAAACACAAAGGGCATAAACATCCAGGGGAGGAAGGTTGATGTGGAGTGACACTAAAGAGTTTTCATGAGTAAGTGAATAAAGGCTATCAGATCACAGAGCAGTGCACTTTGAAGACTAGGAGACAAGGTGGAAAACATGTTCCTCACTCTTGCTGTGAAGAGTCTGCTACAGGTAAGCCTCTTGTGTTTGGATATTTCTGATGGCCCAAGTTGAATTTATGTACTACGGCTTTATGCTTGATTTCCAGGTATGATGGAAACTTAATTATACTTTTTTTTATTTTTATTTTTTTTTGTTCCCTGATAAGATGCCGATAGAAAGCAACACAGTTCTAGTTTTCAATATAAAGAGGAAAAAGAATTTGAGAAAATGTATTAGAATCTTGGATTTTTAAAGAATCTCTTATAAAAAATGACTTTTGGATGGAAAACCTCATATTCCATCATACTTATTATCAGAAGTAAGACTTTTCCTTTCTTAAGACACAGCAATTTTAATGCAGTAATGTTCACAAAGGACAGCATTCTCTTTGGATCCATTAAGAGTTTGCACAAACCACCTAAACAAACACGACTTGTGATTGGACAGTAAAGCAGTAATGACCAAGTTGTTAGGGGTGATTTTTGTACAGTTCATGCCTTTCCTGGGGCAAGGGAATGAAACAGATCATTTCCTGAGGTTCCCTGAAACCATGGGTTTCTATGGCTTGAAGATGAAAATGACCACTACAACATACTGACTTTTGCTGTCTACTCCCCTGGGAGAGGGAGATCTCCAGCACTGTCCCATCAATGCTACATTGCTACTAATTCTTCTCAGCTTTTAAAGAAAGGCTTGGTTATTTTTCTAAAAAGCGTACTTTTATTCAGTTATATCTCATGCCTGCAACTAACCACAGAACAAGCAAAGCGTTTTTGCCTTGTGACATTTTCATTTCATGCTAATACTTGAAAGTGCACAAACTCTCTGCCACTCCATCAGACTCTGCTCTTCACCTGGTAGGAGTTGAGGTGCTACTAGAGAAAAGATGGCAGACCTTTTGAGCACATGAAATGGTCTGTATGAGCCTGTGGCTGTCCTACATCTTTTTACGCTGGGGCTCTGAATCGCAGATTAAGGGCAGTGTATGGCCTAAAGTATCTATCAAGAGTGATGTCAGTTAATTACTACCCTGGGGATTCAGCAATGAGTTGGTGCACTGTGAGTTAATGACTTCCAGGCATGATACTTGGCAATGCTACCATTATTACTTTGCAAGGAGACTTCAGTGTCTCTTCACGAAGCCAGCCAACCAGAATGTTGTTGATATGCTGTTTGCTTGCCTATTGCACAAGATGTTGGTGCAACTCTCACTACCTATTTGTTGATCTTTCTCTCCCTTCATTCTTTCTCTACAGTTTACATAGATATGTCACCGTCTCCAAAGGAGACTTCACTCTTTAGCAAACAAATCAAGAATAAGGCTACATCCCTTTCCAAATTACAATTCAGTCTTCTAAAGATGGATGTCGACAAGACATTGATGAATTCAGACACAGCTTTGAGATTTCTCAAAGGGTTTGAGGATTTCCATTGTCAGACATGGCTATTGTGCTATGAAAATGACTCCCAGCTGAAAGGGTGAGAAAACATTTTAAAGGACAGCTCAACAGTATTAAAAAAAGCTGGATACCCTGGCACCCTGGGGGAAAAGTTGCTAACAAAGTTAGTGAGATGGGGTGGGACAACATTTGAGTGTCACAATAATTTCATTGCATAATCTTTGTCCTGCTTACCCCCAGCTCTCACCAAAGACAATGGAAGCATGGGGTTTTCAGTTCCTTGCAGGAGACACTGAGAGTCTTGCATCATCAAGTCCTTTTTATTTTTTCTACAAGATTATAAAACACAGAAAGGCATTCTTGACTACAAACTAACATTCAAAGTCTCACGAGAATAGATACCGCTCCCTTGGCCATAAAACTTTGGAGAGGACTCAAAATGACCATGATCCCAAATAAACACAATTTGAATGAATAAAGAATGCAGTCATCCCATCAACAGATGAGCTTGATTATTGCTTGCCTCTGCAGCCCCTCTATGGTACCGCATTACCTCTCAAACCATGTCAGATGAAGCTTGCTAATGCAGCTGCCACACTGGGCCTTCAAGCCCCTTACCATTTTACAGATGGACTTGGCCTCCTCAGAAAACTTATGGGAGTACACCTCCTCTGTCTCCAGCACTCTTCTGTCCACTTCTTCCCTCTTCACCTTCTCTTTCCTTCCGCGAAATGGTGATTGCCCAGCAATCATTTCATAAATGAGACAGCCCAGCCCCCAGTAGTCAGGGCTGAGTGTATATCTCTGGTTGTTCAACACTTCTGGAGCTGTGGAGGAGAAAGATATATCCTGTGACAATGTTTGATGTTGGCGGGAAGAGAGAATGGTGGGCAGAATATAAAAACACCTCCTGATTTCTGATGACTGAATTATGGAAAATGCAGCATGTTACATGCTATGCTATTTTCTCTACATGCCATGTTCATGCTGTCTTCTGAGTTCTCTACCAAGCCAGACCAATTGAAAAAACAAAACAAAACAAAACAAAACCAAGTTGAAGCTAAGTATTAAGGAGAGGCCCAGTCTTAAGAGTGCTTCCAGACTTCTCTGTTTATGAAATGACACACAAGCACACATCCTGTAAACAACAGTGACATTTATCCAAAAACAAATTCTGTCTTCTCATTCAATTTATAATTTATTTTCCCTCCTTCAAAAAAAAAAAAAAAAAAAAACAAATCTATTTGTTTTGTGTTGCAAACACCCAGTTTGCTGTGGGCATATAGTCACTTCCTTGCAGGCATCCTTACCTTCCATCCGTGGTTACAAACACACACACATATGCTCATGGGCACAGAGTCTTAGTGTGTACACAGAATTACACTGAAATAACAAAACTTAGAAATGACAACTGACTTGCTTTCTTTCCTTAAAGCTTCCATATGATACAACAGTGGCTCATATCAGCTAGCTTCTCTTTAGTCAAATAAGCACGTGCAAGTTTTATTCCACAAAGTATGCCTACCCAGAGAATACATGAAAATAATTACATGCAATTTCAAAGACAGTTCTAGTTAAATCTGGGAGTGTGTTTTTTACCCACATACAAATCTCTACTCTTCTGTGTAGCCTCCCACTGTCCAAATAGCAAAATATAGATGTGGACTTAGCCGCTTCATCACAAACATACAAATACTTTTTAAATACTATATGAAGTAGCAATGAGAAAGAAATCTTTTCTTTCCTTTGTGCACATAGCCCTACTGAAATAAATCTATGATAAAATCACTAGAATTCCAGTTGTTTTTTTCTGTTTTGTTTGTTTGTTTGTTTGTTTTGTTTTGTTTTTTATAATTTTTCCTTGCTGATTTAGCATTGTAGACCAGTCTCATTATGAGCTGCTGTTGTCCAGCCTTTTCTTGACTTCTGATTTCCTCTAGATTTTTTTTTTTTTTTTTTTTTTTTTTTTTTTTTTTTCTGGTTTGCATCAGGGAACTGGACCTAGCAGAATGTGATTTTTAAAATTTTTTTTTTCTTAAGCCTACATGGCAGAAAGATCTCCAAAGCTCAAGTAATCTCAGCAAATTGTCAAAAAGATGAGCTACTGAAAACTTACCCATATACCCTACTGTTCCTACCCTTCCACGGATTGATTCACCCTCAGGGATTTTAACAGCTAGGCCCAAATCAGATATTCTAATATGGCCTGGAAGGAAAAACAAAAACAAACAGGACAACACAAAGCAGATATAATCGTTTGACTCCAAATTAGCTCAAAAATACAACAGTTGTCAACACTACAATACTCTTGCAATTTACTGTTATGATATGTGAGGAAATGAGTGTCCTAAATCACTGAATTGGAGCAGCTTCATTGATAAGGAAAAGAGGAATTACTGAGAGGGATATAATGCAGTGAAATGTTAACAGCCAGGCTATGGACTAGAGTAGATTGCGTTAGGCATTTCAAAGCAAACCAAAAAAAGACACCGAGTAGCATACTGTAGTGGAGTGTCTTGAACTGATCACAGTGGATGGATGGGCTGACATAATTCTGAGACTCTTTGATGGCTGAAGGGACTACATCTGGTCTATAACTCAGCGTAAGATTTGATTATCGCTGCCCTCAGCAGCAAATGGGTACCTGGCTTTGCATAAAATGAGAGCTGGCTCAGCAAAGGACGAAAGTACTTTTGAAAATGGAGCGGGGAGCATAGATTAGAAATCACAATGTCCTTTGTGTTGTACTAGCCTTGTAACAATAGGGATGGAAAAACAATGGAAAAAAGGCAGACACCACCAGCAAAGTCATGCTCTCAAGAACACACCCTGCTGTGTAGCACAGCTGCTTCCTTCCACCCGTGCAGCGAGTCCTAGCACTTTACCCACCCCAAGACATAGTATTAGAGTACGCTGAGCCTCTTATTCACTTCAGAGCATTATTTGTCTTTGTGCAATATGTATCCTAAAACTAACTTAATCTATTTTACTGTGAAAGAACCTCTGTAAACCTCTGAGACTTACCATAATCATCTAGCAGGATATTTTCTGGCTTCAAATCTCTGCAAATGAAAGATAGCAGTTATTTGTATGAAGCTGGGTTTGATAACATAAGCATATGACAGTGTGTGAGTGCATTTATTACTAGTAATAAACCAATTGAGTGTCAACTCAAACAGTAAGGAACTCATGGAACCAATACAACTTTCTGCAACTCACCCCGTAGTTAGAACAAAACCATATGTCTTTTTCTAAACTGGAGTTACATTTTTTCCACTAAGCCAAGCTTTTAGTTCATAATGCACTCTATAATGGACTCATCCATCTAGACCAGTAAACCCTGTAAACCAAGCCTTGTAGTGCTGCGTGTTGATAAATCTCTGCAACATTTCCTTTTATAAAATATTTTTGTTAAAATATTAAACATTTTAAAATATTTTATTTGCTTATGAAAATGATAACAGCAATCCGCCAGGCTGAGATTTGCTCTGCTTGGCGTCTGGCTCAGGCCAGTGACGTGAATGTGTGCACACACACTTGTGCACATGTATAACGGCTTCAGCTAGTTTGGAAAAATGAGGGGCAGAGAGGGGAATGCTGTGCCCAGATTAAAATTCTTCTTACAAACATTTAGGAAACTCTGATGCCTATGTGGTTTGGAGCAGTGCCACGAAAACTGGCAAGGTGGTCACTCTGATGTCAAAGATGTGCCTTTCGCTGCTCGTGTGGAAAAAAAGAAAATCCCCAATCCAGCCAAGTTATGAACTTCTGAAAAAATATCTCCCACTTTCATATACGCAGCAGAGCTGTGGCAGGTCATTCTTATAAAGGGCTTGTCCACACCAAGCCAGCTCCACCAGCTGCAGCTTTTAGGTGCTGTCCGTGCCAGCTCCTCTCCATCCCTGCCTCTCCTGGTGGCAGGGGGCTTCTGTCAAAGCGGGATCTGTACGGCCGTTCTCCCTGCTCCTACACAGACATCACAGGGGCAATGAGCAGCCTCTGCATGGGCACAGGGCAGAGAGGAGCCAGCTGGGAGCTGGGGGAGCCTGGATCAGGCACCAGTGTGGTTGGGTAAGGCAGGGAGGAGTGCACTGCTTCGATTCACAGCTTTCTGCCCTGATTTTATCTGACGGATTCCTGCGGAAACCCAGCATTTTGCCTGGTCCAAATCCAAGCAGTGCTCGGTCTCGCCTTTTTTCAAGGCCTCCTTGCATTTGCAAACCAGCTTGATTCCGTTAGCTTCCCAGCAAGATGCATTTCTTTTCAAAGAGCAAAGAGAGGCGGGTGTGCAAGAGGAACCCTCCCAACAGGAGCCGCATGCTGCACAGCGGCTGGGCAGGAGGCCTCCTGCATCACTTCAGTGCCATGAGTTTTCCTCCGAACAGATACGTGGCAGTTTCAACATTGATGAAAGTGACACTTCAAAACCTGTCTCATTTCTATTTCTATTTTTCAAGCAAGAACACAGAATGCTGTGAGCAATCTCCCCTTCTCTCCTGTTTCGGACACTCTGAATCTCTCCAGATAAATGTCACTGGGTGCCCAATGATACCAAGCTTATTTTCCAAGTAATCAATATCGAAATATGTGAAGGGTGTTCCCTACTTATACTTAGACTTACTACAAATCCCTTAAGAACTATTTCCTTGAAGAACTTAGACTTCATTAGTTACTTCATCCTCCACTCCAGCACTTATTAGTCCCACCTAAAGCTATGGCTATGGCTAAATGAAAAGGATTCCGCATGCTAGCAGAGAAAAGATATTTTCTTTGAATGAGAAAATGAGAGACTCCATGAAGACTCAGAACAGTTCAGTCCTTACAGTCCTCTGTGATTTAGGGCAATTAAGGCAGACTTGCCTTCCCCCTCAGCCATCACTTGTCATTTCTGTTTTCAGATCTCCAGTTCCTCAGGATCAAGGCCGGCTCCCTTTGCATGGCTAACACTTGGAAGTGTCAGGGAGGACTGTGATTTCTGTGCTGAAATGTCTAGAAGAATTAAGAGCCCTCTGTGGACCTGGTTATGTGTAAATATGCTTCCCAATGGTACAGCTTCTGAAATGTAAACTGGCCTTGCCTAAACATACTGAAACATAAACTGCTGGCACGGCGCCCATGCTGGAAAGGCTATAGTGCATTGTTCTGCTCTACGGGACAGCATAAACAATACAATTAATCATGGTGGACAAGGCTTTGCTGTGTACTGTAGTGCCTAGGACATTGTGATCTCGATGCAGATTGGAGCTTGCAGGCACTGATATAATATAGATATATTGCTACACTGCTATTACATATATATATATGTATAAATTTGAGGAGAAACAGAAGGTTTTCTTGTTTGCTTTCCATGAACAATCAACCCATTGACCTTTACTAACATGATACAGTTGAGAAATATAATGGAAGCTCCTCGTTTGACAAGGGAATTCTGACTTTTTATCTGATGCTGAACCTGAAGTCTGGCCCAGTTGTTTTTTTCGGGTCACATACACAGTGTGCATCATTGGTGCATGAGATGGGGAGGTATTTTGGAATGCTCTGATTTACTCAGAAGCGTTTTGTTCACAGAAAATGAAATTAAGTCTGAGGAATAAGTGTTTTGCTATGAATTATTCACCTTGAGAAAGCTGTAGCATTTAGTTGCTATATTTTATTGACCTATATAGCACTTTTCGCGGGTCCCAAAACACTTTGCAGTATTACAAATTAGGGGTCTCTGCAACTGCTCCTGAAATACTGCTAGAAAATGTCACCTACTGGGATATAATATCATTCATCACCAAAATGAATGTGCCATCTGAAGTGCAAACTAGCAACTCTTTTAAGAGTAGCATGAAACAAGCTCTTCAGAAGGTAGGATGCCATTTCCCTTAGATCCCCATACTATTTTAGATGGCCAGATCTAATTTGTTTTATTAGAGAGTGGCATTGGTATGGCATTTTACCAGTCACATTATGAATGTATTTTTCATTTTCATCAATAAGGTATGCTTACGATTTATTTTTTTTTAAAGAAACAACATAATACCTCCTAAAAGTTTTCTGAATGTGATAGGATGATTTTTAAAAAAAAAAGGAAGCCAGATATGTCACTCAAGATCTGATTTTTCAGTTGACATTAAACATTTAATTCCATTTTGTTCCTTGAAAAATTCTACTTCTGGGCCAGTGCCAAATAAATCAGCATATTATCTATGTCTGCCCTCCTTGTACGAGCTAGCAAGATCTGAGTCACAGCAAGGCAACCGAGTAGCAATTTGTTAGAGAACTCCTCCAAGGAACAATATCATAATTTATCTATATACAGGCATATACACAATGCTTATTATACGTCGGCATGTCAATGATTTAAAGTGTAGCTTAGTTAAAAAAAAAAAAAAAGCACAACAAACCACCATATTATTGTCTATTAATCATTGTCCTTGGATGTTTTTCCATCAATTTACAGGACCTCTTCTGCTGTGAATGCTAGAAATAATGATTTCACAAGCTAGGACCATGAAGACAAGCATTAAATGTTGTTTATAACTATATTGGTTGTTGATTAAAGAAAAATAAATAAATCCCCATGGAGCCATGAGAGCTCTCTCTAGAGCTACCCTTCATATCCAGCCAGTAAACCCTAAGATGTCCTGACAGAGTGCTTGTGTATAACTATAAGCCAGCCTGGAAACCAAGAACTTGGCTCATCTAGCTAATCAAAACTAGAATTTCCATGTCCTAGAGCATTAATCTGTGTCCTTTGTCTCAAACCCTCCTGTGTTAATTACTCTGCTGGAAGAGAGGGAAGTCTGTGGCTGCCTGCAGGACACTGCCAGCCAGTGTCCCAGCTCCGCAGCAGTAACGGAGACCTAGAGACTGCCTCATTTTGCAGGAAAACTAGGAGGCAGCAAGGAGAGATGTGGGTTTGCTGCAGGTCCTGAAGCACCAGCAGTGCTCCAGCAGAGAGCTTGTTGTGCTCTCTGTGAGGATGTGCAGCTTCTCAGATGAAAGGGGTGTCTGCTTTCCAAACCCACTTGGCCCTCAGCTGGAAGCAAAATGGCACCATTTGTCCAGAGTGCCTGGACTTCAGAGTGGTTCCACCTGCTCTAGCACAAACTGCATGAGAGGAGAATGAAACCAGCACAAAGTACATGAGAAGAGAATGAGACCAATTACAGCACACTACCATGGCTCATGGGCCACAGCTTTCCCTTCATCATCTATATATTCTGCTCCCTATGGGGCAGGAAAAGTGTTTTTTTTCCCCATGCCTGATGTGTCATAGCCCCTAATGCAACACAATCTAATTAAAACAGAGGCTAGAATAGAATGATCTCCATTTCATACCAACTAGAAACTTGATTCCTTAATTATATCTCTTTAAAGAACTTTCATAATTCTCTCAGGTCATTCAGTGCATGCCGAGGTAGGATTTGGGGGAATTTTGTGTTAGTTCTGTGTAATTTAAACATTATGTTTTTAGTGAAGCAACTGCTTCCTTCCACTGGTACTGAATCGTACTGTATTTGCACATGGGTCTGCAAAATTTCATCAAAGACACTGAGACACCTAAACCATATTGTACCACCATGAGTAGGGGGGATGCAGACAATTCTGTTCTACCAGAGAAAGTTGTCTTAAGACTCCCAAGAATACTTACCTATATACTGTGTTTTCTCTGTGAAGGTCTTCTAAACCACAAAGAATCTCTGCTGCATAAAACAAAGCTCTTTCCTCTTCAAAGCCTGGGTTTCCCATGTTGTAGATATGAAACTTCAGGTCACCTCCATTCATTATGGTCAGAACTAAACACAGTGCATCCTTTGTTTCATAGGCGTAGGCTAAATTGACCTAGGAAAACATTTGTAGCATGGTTTTGACAGTTCAGTTATCTGCTAGGGAGAAATCACTCACTTTTCATTAGCAATTTTCACTAGATAAAGAGGAAAAAAAAAACATTGAATTTGACAAGGGCCTTATCACAATAGCAAACAGGCATTTTAAAAGTATAATAATGTTGTATAAAAAAGTATAAAATGTTGTTATGTTAGAATTAGGTTATGTTGTTATGTTAGATATTAGGATTTTATAGATTGATTTGTTGAACCCGTTGATGATTTGTTGAACTCATCATCAGAATCCCCAAGTTTAATTCTCAGATGCTTCCAGGCAACAGAAATCTTAACAGACAAGGGGAGATCCAACTCCAGCTGCTCTGTTTTGTTGGACAGCTGTCAAAAAAACACCATCTCAGTGGGTTCCCAGATAGCCCACAAGAGCTGGCAGAACTCAGGAAAATCCCAAGTCAGGCAGACCAGCTCCACGTCACTGGCTAGATGCCCCTACCAGCCAGTCTCTTCTGATCTATTTGGGCTGAATCTCCTTCAGTCTGCTCCAAGCTCCTCTCTCCCAGGCTCTGGGGATTCAGGTAATCACACAGGATAAAAATAGCTCAGCCTGATGCAAGCCCTGATGCAAGTCAAGGCTGTAAAAAGCATCAAGCTCACATGGTAGAAAAACAGGCACCTTGCTTGGTGCAGTTCTCACAGACCACAGATAAAAGCGAGACTCTGCAAACGTGCATGGAGCAGGACTAAGGTGAAATGTGGAAGGATTGGCTCCCTACAGAAAACGGCACCTTTTCTGTAAAAGGAGTTGGATCAGATACAACAGGAGAGGGTGCCCAGCAGGTGAGCACAGAACTAAGCTCTAGAGAGTTCAATACTCACTACAAACTGACTATTGACTTTTTCTAAAATCTGCTTTTCATTTAGTGCCATGGATTCGCCTTTCCTCTTTTTTATTCTCTTCTTCTCTAATCTTTTGCAGGCGTACATCTTCCCTGTTGCTCGGACTTGGCAAGCGCAGACCTGAGAATTAAAGAGAACAATTGCTGGGTAAGTCAAAGAAAACACTTTTTCTGGGTTGCACTTTGCTCCTCACAATCTGGTCTGATCTGATTTAGTCCTTTTAAAGCTAGAGACAGTGGTGGAGCAAATAAGGCTCAGGCGGGGGCATCTGGGGAACCGTCTACAGTTTCCAAACCTGCTGTGTAATATTGGTTTAATTATTCCACTTTCCTCCGCCTGCTTCCTATCCCACCTCCTTTTGTCTGTGTAGATGGTAATCTGCTCCGCAAAGGCCTGCCTCTGCCTCCTCGGACTCTGCTGCCCAGGCAGTGACCTCAAGCCATTAGTAAAATACAAGTAGGGTGTGACCCTAATTCCACTGTGACTGCAACAGTCAAACACAAAATAATTTTCGAAAGTGTTCTTTTGAGATTGCAGTGTCAAGAGAGGTTAAGTAAAACCGTCAGCAATTAATGAAAATCAGCCTCTGTCTCATCAAGATACTGTAACCTGCAGTGCCTGAGAAGCAAGAAACAGTCTTAACAGAAACTTTCAGAATCACTCACCTCCCCAAAGCCGCCTTTCCCTAGCACCCTGTACTGCCTAAACGTGTTTTTCGTTACTGGTTGCCTGGAAGAAAAGGAAGAGAGAAAAAAAAAAAAGACACACTACATTTAATGCACTCTCTGTGATTTATTTATTTCAGGGCATACTTTTGAAAAGCAAAATAGATAAATATTATATAATCACATTATTTCAAGGTAATTATATTATATAATATAATATATAATTATGTAATTACATTACTTCAATACTATGTATGGCCTGAACTTTTCAATTCCAACATATTAAGCTGTAATAAAATACAACACATTAGTGAGTCATCAGGATAATTTCTGCTAGCATCTTAGGACCGAGGAGGGTACTGAATCTCCGTTACACAGTTTTGGCCTTTGTCAAGCAGAGACGAGGCCTGAGAGTTTGCAACAGCATTTTAATTCCACAGCTCATCTTGTGATGCAGAGGAATTTTTTAAGGGTCGTGCTGGGCTAACATCTAATTACTTTGGTCTTCAAGCTGAGAAAAAGAGATCCAAGATTCAACCACTATGAAAATACTTCTGTTTTCTTGACCTTAAGCAAAACAGGAAATCAATATGAAACAAGCAAAAAACAATCCCGGGAACTGGAGAGGAGAGCTCGGATCCCATTCACAGAAGGGTAGGAGCAGGAAGCAGGGCTCGGAGCCCTTCCAACCCGACCTGAATTACCTGCCTCTCGGGACAGCACCGCTGGGCAAGAAAGGAGGAAGAGCATCTCTTTCCTTTCAGGCATGTGAAACAGATTAGCTGCAACCATTCACCTGACAAGAAAGTCTTCTTCTGGTTCAGTTTCTTGAGCAAATTAAGCAGAGGGTCTTTTATTTTTTTATTTTTATTTTATATATTTTTTTCCTCTCTGGTGAGTTGACCTGTGTGCATTTTCTGTAGCAATTTAAAGGCCAAATTAGGGGTTAAATAAGTCTTTCTGACAGCAGAGTGCTCCGCAGGGGTACAAGATCTAATGAAATTCCCACAAAAATCTGCTCTACCAAAAGGGCTCCAGCCCTAAATCTAGCTTCTACCGCTTTTGCTATCATCACAGTTTTACAGTGTGACAGAGAAAGAACTCAGGGCTCTGAGATATCTGATTTTGTGTCCACCAGTCTATCACTAAAGTTTTAAAATTGCATTAGCAGTCGATATGAACGTTCATCAGAACCTCGTCGGAGCTTTGTTTTCCTCTGGCGGGCAGCCAGCCGGCAGAGGGAGCACAAAAACGCGGCTGTTCCAGCGGCGGCGATGATGAGGTTGATGACAATAAGGAATAAACGTTAAAGTGAATTGTTTCATTTATGCTCATCATTGTTTTTAAAAGTAGAGGGAAAAAACTCTGCAAATAGCCAAAACAGAAAGAGGAAAAATGCTGTTTTCAGGCTTCTAAGAAGATACTGCAAATTCTGTTAGGGTTAAAAGCAACAATTAGCAGAGATAACTACGTGCTCAGCAATGTCCCTGGAGTAAATCGACTGTTTGACTCTTCACTGGAGCCAGCAGGCTGCCAGAAGGAGCTGTTGATCACTCCACGCTACTAACAGCTCTTTGCTAATCCTAAAAACAGTTCTCCTTAAGCCAGATAGGCACAGCCAATAGCTTGTCACATTTGTTGGGGGAATGGAAAAAAATAAAATCCTCAAAGCATTTGAGAAAATTCCTTATCCTGAATGTGAAAATAGCTGGGAAATAGCCTGGCTAGAGATGAATCATCTGATGTTTTTCAATTGAAATGGAAGAGTAAATGCTGGATTCAGAGGAGGTGGCATGTGGAGCATGTCTTGGCATGAAGTGGCTCTCCCCTCTGCCCACCACCTCCCTTCCCCCTGTGCGGCAGCTGTGTAGCTTTCCAGGGAGAGTAACTGGCACAGCTCCTTTGATCTCCGAGCCCTTATGCTCATATCCACCACTCGAGGATCTGGTCCCAGCTCATCTGCCGTAATTAATTCCATTTGTGGCAACTGGGGCTTCTCTTGACTCAAGGTCGCTGTCACCCAGCAGTGGTCATCTGCTACGGCACTCACCAGCAAGGAGGGGGCAAAGGTCCCGTTCCCTGCAAATTAATACCCACTAAGGCAGCTTGCTCATTAAATGTGCTCTTCAGTGTCTAGCCAATAAATACCATGTGGGACCTATATGCTGCATTTTTGTCTCTTTACGGTGTTTTAGTAATTGTGATAACTGGTCCAGACAAAAAGTCACCATATTCGGAGCGTAGCTAAATAGAAAGACAACAAAAAATCTGAATGTATTTTAATCGTACCTAATACCATTAAACAGCAGAACATTCAAGCTTTAGAAGCCAAAACAGGCTCCCTAGTGTTTTGGGATGGATTTCTCTTTTATTATTTACTTCCCTACCAAGCAGCATCTGTTTCCCTCTTGCTTGGGCAGTGTTTGTGAATGCAAAAGCCAGAGACTGGATGTGTATCGTACATTTTGCGCTATAGATGCACGAGGCTAGGTCATAAACAAGCGCAATGTGTCCTCCCGCTGTGCCACGAATAGCTCATTGTGACAGGGTCTACAATGAAATTGGCCACTGAGGTTTCCCAGATCACAGAGGAGACTTGGATTCTTACTTTTTATGGGCTGTACGTCTTGTCCTATTCACCAGGCATGCACAAGCGTACTGGGCAAAGAAGCTGCCCAAGCTGCTTGCTGGAGCCTGCCACCTCCAGGACAGCGGTGTCCTTGAGACAGAAGGCAGTGGCTGGAGAGCTTTTCTGGGTGAGCTTCCCTGGAGTACAGCTCAGGGGGACAGGGAATGAGTCTTGATGGATCTTTTGAAGGAGAACAGCATAAAGAGGAAGAGAATTGCTGCATCGAGAAGGTCATAAATGGCAAGCACTGGAAGAAGGTACTAATGATGCTAAAGAAAGGACAAAACTGATTTTGCCTTCAAGACAAAGGGACTGTACGTGCACCATCTCAGCTGTCAGATTTTGGCAGTATTCTATGAGCTTTGCATGGAAAGTGAAATAAACGTTTTGTATTAATTTCTATTACAAATAAATAAATAAATAAAATATTGTGACTTACCTTTCCAACCACTTCCACTGCAGAAACCTGTCGAAGTACATGCTGTTTAGGTATTCTTGGAATGGTTCCCCACTGAGGTGGTCAAGGACAGATCTATCTCAGATGAAAAGGATATATAAGCATTTTATAATCCTGATCTTGGAGCAAAAGAGAAACAAAACAAGACGAGAAAATACAGACTTCTTGAACAGTAGGGTCATTTGACTCCTACTTAATTCCTATTTTATTTTACTCATGGTTTCAGGCTAGGAACAAAGTGATATGTTTAATGTGCTTCATAAGAGAAGGAGTTACAAAAGCTGAATAGAAATATGCACTGACAATGCTTGCTGAAAATTAACAAGGAGTCTCCCATTGGCTTAAATGAACTTTTACAAAGGCTGTTAAACACTCGAAAAGTATCTTTGCTTCTCTAAATAAATTAAGTCTGGCTTAACACAACACCTGCAGGAACTAAGCTCCTAAACTTTGGGGGATGTTTACATCTGGACTGAAAATTTCTGCCTGAAGCCCATATCTTTCCAAGACAGACCATCAGAGATGTTATTTTGAGCAAAAAAAAAAATCAGTCTGAATTCCTGCTATACAGAAGGATTAATAACTGATTAAAGTCCAAGGGCTTTTCCTAACACCAATGTGCCTTGTAGAGTAAAACAGAAGAAAAAGAGTCTGAATAATGATCTGGATTTGTTCCTGGATCAAGAGAAGAATTTGGGGACTCGCACAGTAGCGGCAAAGTCCTTATGAAAGGCCAGTATGTAACTGTGACAGATAAGTATGTTGCTTGTGACAGGCAACAAGCAGCCAGAGACCAATAGACCTCCCCTGAGGAGGGCCAAGGGTTCAGAGATAAGAAAACAGAGGCTGAACTGAGAGCTGCCTGAGATGGAAGTGGTCATGATGCTTAACAGGGGACTATTGACCTGCTGGTTTGGGGTCCTACCTTGCTTACTGGGGCTCTGCTGGCAGGAGTGTCTATATATAAGAGTAAATAGACACTTTTCTAGATTTTGCTGGAGGAGGAAATAATCTGAAAAATGACTCTGGTTTGGGAACAGATGAACTGAGGCTCATCCTGGGGTGGTTCTAGACATGAGCAAACATTCAAGAAGAATAATGAGTCTTCTCAGTTCCGTTCCTCTCCATTCATGAACGACTATTCCTACGTTTTTGGATTTATTTATTTATTTTTTAATAATAATTCTTGCACCACACATTAGGAACAGGCAGGTAATTGCAAATATTCCATATTCAAAAGACAAATTGTTGCTGTTTTCATTGGCTGTGTCCAACTTCTGATTGGACACAGATCATACAGTATTTGTTTTAAGGAGATGAAATATTTCCCTTAAGTGAACATTTTTTTTTTTTAATTTTTATTTTTAAAGGAAAAGTCTGCCTTAATGAGTTTTGCCAAATATCCAAAATCAAACTGAAAATTATAGGGGAAATTGGAGGGAGGCAGGGGAAGACAGTCAAAATATTAAAGGTCAAAGCAGCAGATACAGTTATACATACATTTCTTCTGCAGACTGATCTTAACTAGAAGGACTTGTCTGAAACTCATCCCTGCTCCTGCTCCAACAGGATAGAAAGTTTCAAATTTATGTGCATGCTCCCTTTTTTGGTCTGGCTGTGAACACTTCCAAAATTAACATTATTCAGTACATTTAGTAAGTACCAACAACAAGTCTTTAAAACTTCTCTTTGACCCCATTTCAGTCCACCTAAAACGATCATCAGCATATTTATGAACAAGGCCTCAAAACTGGCTAATTTATCTGTTTCAGTTGAGAAGAAGGAATGGCTGTCTGTGAACAAGAGCCTGAATTAAGTGGTGTCCAATGCTAGCCTATTTCTTTCAGTTAATTAAAAGCTTCACGTACTTTAAAGAACAATAGCTGCCTTTCACCACTTGTTTGCTTTTTAGTTCCCCTCCTTGGCAACAACAAAGTGCATTTTACAGTAAACTGTCAGCTTTCAAATCGATTTCAGAAATGGAAACAGACATCAGGGTTTTTTATGTCAAGCACAGCTCTGCCTTTGTCATTGTGACTGGCACACACAACTGGTGCAAGTTATACTAGCATCTCAACATGACACCGGGCCAATGCAAGTAAACTAGCTATGTTATAAGAGAAGGCCAGAAATAACCCACATCTCCTACCAACGCAAAGAATAACTGAAAACAGAAAAGGTCAATGAAATGAGTCAAAACAATGAATGACAGCGGAGCGAATTTTACAAATCCCCATTACATCACCCAGGGAAAACAAACTGTGCTCAGCCAGAAACCACATGGGCCAGCTTGTGATGATCCCTCCTTTTCATATTTTTGTTGGTTTATGATCTACTGGCGTGAACATACTCGGGTCAGTACTTGCAAATGCAGAGCGCATACCTGGAGCTTTAGAACATAATAGTACAAATCGCCTCGCCGCTACAAAACCTGATAAGCCTTTTCCCAGACAAAGGATGAAATAATGCACGTACGTTTGAACTCCACAGACAGACAGTAAAGCATTAAAAAAGCTCCATTCTCCTGCTGAAGATTTTCTGGAAAAGCCATGCAGAGCAAGTTTGCACATTCCTCTGTCTAAATGGACTGTATAGCCACTTAATTTTTATTCATTTTGAAACAGAGATGTTTTCTTTGGATACATTAGCATTGTAGCTCTTTTCACACGGCATGAAATCCATGGCTGGTTTACTTGGCTAGAACACTCTGTCAAATACCTGAAACACTAAGTGCCTGTGTGTAGTGTATATAATGGCATGGAAATATTTATTATATTTCGTTCAGATGAAATGACTTCACTCCTTGTCAGTTATGCCTCCAGGATTATGAACGTAAACTGAAGATACATGCCTCGGATTCAAATTGCAGTTTCTCTTTTTACCTGTCACTGTCTTTACAAGCTGCTGACTGCAGCCGTGTGGTCTTCGGATATCAAGTTATACTTACTTTGTACAGTGAGAGAATAGCTCTTTGCAGGGGCTGTTTTCGAGTTTTTCCTCTGTCTGTTGGATAAGATCTTGACTGACTTCTGGAACGAAGGCTGGAGACTGGGGGGAGAACAGAGGGGCACATTATCTCTGTGACGAGGTGCAGATTCTCCTCTGTTAGCATGTAAAGGACACATTCATTATTTATTCCCTGCGCTGCTTCAATTCAATTCCAGCGGTTGTGTAAAAGCAAAGGAGCTTTACGTCAAACAGCAGTAAAATAGGATACCGTGGTAACTCACTCCACATTCCACTCTATCCTCATATTGCTTTTCTGCCTCCTCCTGTACCTTCACCTCCTTGCCCAACCTCATGAATATGCAGGACCCACTCCTTGCCAATTCTTTGAACTGTTCCCTCGCATCCCATGAAAAATGTGCTGGCCTGAACTGTGTACAGACCATTCTCTTAAACAAAAGAGAATTTGCTCAGTGTTTTCACTTCATTGATGATTCATTCTGCTGTCTGAAAAATCCATCTTCCATCTTTCTTTTTTTTTTTTTTTTTTTCTAAACTATCAAGATTTCAAAGGAAAACAAGAGTGGAGCATTTGTATTTATTGATTTATATATAAATAACATAAAAAGATGCTTGCAAAAGTGTCCGGACATTTTAATTCATCATTAGAAGGACAGGTTTAAAATAATCATTTCAAAAAGGAGCTTTGCCAACCAAGCACATAAACTCTTTTCATCCTTTCCTCCCTTCAGAGAGACTGTACATTCAGCCCCCTCAAAAAGCCCTTACCAAAGAGAGGTCTTTTGCAGCATGCCTCCATGGTTAACCAGTTCAGGACCTTTGGGACTAATTATCTATAAAGACCGTTTTTAGGCAGCCCACATTCTCACGCATTAAAAGTACACTGTAATTACATAAAGAAGTGTATATGCATGCATGTGTGAGTGTCTGTGTGTGTGTGTACACTTATTTAAAGACATTTCTCCCATTCACACGAAAGCCCCTTCCTATAATCAAAAAGATTTGGGCATTTTCAGTATGCCCAACCATAATCAACAACAAAAAACAACTTTCCTTGCAGAAGACACAGCACTTGGTAAGGTTCCCCATCCATGGCCGTGACCACCAGATGTGCTGAGTGGGTGGGTCACAGAGCATCATCAGTCATTCCTGGCCAGATGTTCTCATTAACTCACCCTTAGTTAGAGATATCTTGGCAGGCACTGCAACGCATTGCAGGCAGAGTTCAAAAACACTGGGAATGAGGACAGAGGAAGGGGCAGAGGTGGAACGGGAGAAAATCTCCAGCATGGTGAAAGCTGAATTAAATCTTTTATCTTTTTCTTCCCAGTGCTGAAATGTGAATACGAGCCTGTTGTGACAAGAAAAAGTAAGTTTGTTCCACTTGAATGTTTTTTAATAGGACCCATGGTTTACAGAACTGTCTGTGCACGCTGCATAAGGCAGTCTCACTATTTAACCTTGAAAGACAATCTGCAGAGCATGCTGGATATCTTTGACCTCGCTGAAAAATTTCCTCATTTCCGCCATATATTTCTCCATTTCCTCAGATACATCCACTGTTAATCACAGGCTAAAAATTAAGAAGTCTCACAGTTTCTTGATAGGCAGAGAGCCTATTATGGGGCTGAGAACCATCGGGCACACCTCAGTTTTAGGTCAGGAGTAAGGAGAAGCAAGAAGAGTGAAGCACAGGAAGGAGGGATGAAACCCCAAAGTCCTTTTCTCCAGTCCTACAGCTGCTGGATTTAAACTACAGGGAAAAAAAAAAAAAGAAAAAAAAAAAAGGAACCAAAGCCTAACGACTAGCAGCATTTCAGTTAATTTTGCAAGAAACCATATGAATGAATACTCCTAGTTTGTACGTCGCATAGTCAATGGGGTGTGCTATACAAGCTCCTCTGCAACCCAAAGCTTGCACATGGCTGCGTGAGTCTACTGCTCTGACACAGTTATTTTGAACATCTTTCTGATTCATAGGGTACAGAAAAAATGCTGAACTCTGTAGTCTTCATACTTATGTGAATCAGGAGTGTCTTTTTTCTGACCTAAAGGGGCTATACTTCAGAAAAAATGATATTAGGGCCTCTAAATGTAGTTGCTACCAGTAAAATCTAGGATTTCTTCTAGATTTTTAGGCCAAAATTGGGAACCAAAACTAACTATTAACCCCCTAAACTAAAATAATTAGACATTTAGACCAAGTGACTTGATTCTTCCAGGTGCCAAGCGACTTCATTTCCCATTGGCTTAACTGGGAGGAGGTAAGATGCTTGGTGTTAGTGTTGTAGACTGCACACAAGTATTACTAATGGGCAGCAGATCCACACACAAATTTACCACACCAGTAGCTTACTTATGTTGCCATCTCCTAAAGACTCCAGAGCTTTGAAAAAAAAATCCGTTTTTACTCAAGTCCCAAATTACAAATAAAAGGTCCTCACTATGGACAGGTTTGGATGTTCAGTGTGCCTCATCCCCTTTCCCATATCTCTGTGTCCTCTCTGCTGCCAATGTTACAGCAATAATTCCATCAAATTTTGTCTGAGATCAATGTGCATTTGAAAAAAAATATTCTAAACATCAGCAAAATTGTTTTCATAAAGGAGAAAACAAAATTCTTATAGAGAAAGGGGAGAAGAATGAATGAATAAAACTGTAAGACAATGTGGGAAGTACTTAAAAATGGCATGAACTGATTCCTTTCTCCACATTTGTGGGAGATACAGTCACCACTTGGTTTTTCAAAACCACTCATTGCTGACCTTTGAATCTTTGCTTCCTCTGAACATATCAGGAGCAAGCTAACAATGTCAAGGTAAGTAAAGACACACAAATACACTGACATTCTGTACATGAGCCTTCCAGTGCAGAGCAAACACTTTACTAGACCACTTCATTTTCTGTAAGAGAAAACTCCTTTTTCTCAGGCTAATCATTTCCAAGGGATCTGTAGGTGCAGCAGGACAGGGACTGTCATTACGCAGCCCTTTGTGTTCAGAGCAGAGTGGGGGCAGATTCCCCATACATATGGGGTGAGAATAACCAAACCTGTCCAGCCCTGCCCGGAGTCCTAGGGAGTCTTTGTACAACCCTTCCTGAGGTTTTCCCTCAGACCTCACTGTTCCCACTGCCCCCATCAAATAATCCTTTCCCTGTTTTGAGTACTGTGCGTACCTACAGCCTGCAGATGTTAAAACAAAACCAGAAACAATTGCAAACCCAAACCCAGCCCACCAACCTACTTTCGCTCGCCTGGAGAACAATTAGGAAGCACAGGTTATGAGCACAAGCAAGCATTTGGATCCCAAGAGCGAAATCATCCAAAGGTAACACTTTGGCCACTTAAGGAAGAAAAAGTTGCTTCTTCCCAGGGGAGGTGCAAAAGGTTTCTGCAGCCCCGATGCCGTGGTTATTAGCACTGTTCTCCTACTGCATTGTGGGTCCTGGCTGTAAAAACAGGCTTGGCTTTCACAGGGGAACAGACACCTTTCTGAACGTATTAAATGTCCCGCGGCAGCTACGAGAGCCACGCACCTCCATTAAGACATCTGAGCTTGGGACAAAGGATTTTCTGCTAACTCTTCAGAAACACCTGCAGAAACCTGTTACATTCCCTTGTATTCAAAAACAAACCACCGAGTAGTTTTAACAAGTACAATCTTTTATTTTCCCTGACTATTCTATTTCCCAAAGGCAAAGAAAGTGATTTTGATCTCACTTACACTAATGTAAATCAGAAATGAAGCCAACCGAGTCAACAGAGTAACACCAGCGTAAAGCTAACGGGACTGGAACCAGATTCATGGCCCAAGACTCTGGCACTGCAAAAAGTGCTTAAATTGATCCAACAACATTTTTTTCTCTCATCAGGTTACCTTTCTTTTTGACCCGACAGTTTAATAAAAGGCCAAAATCCCTAACTGCTTTCACCAGATTTTAACCAAAATCTCCTCTCTCCTGTATCTTCTCACATACGGTCAGAAACTGAAAACCTTCTTATATTTATTTTGTCAGCAAAGCAACATCTCAGTTTATGATGCCCTCTTGTTTAATTTTTCAGAAAAAAAAAAATGCAGCTAGGAATTGGATTGGTGTTCATGCAGAAAACCGGACAGGGCTACACGGTTACCTCTGAGTGCCAGGGAATACTCTAAGAAAAAAATCTGCACTTCTAAATTTTATTTTATTATTTTTTTTTTTCTGATTTAAAAGACAAAAGATAGTCTCCCAGTTGCTCTTCCAGTTCCAGAAGTGGCTTGAAAATTGCAAATTCTTGGTTGGCGCAGAGGGCACCACAACAGGAACACAGCCTGGTTTGTCCTGCATTGCCAGACGCAGCTGTGTGCGTGCTGCACCTGTAACCAGCCCTCTCACGGCACTGGGCACCTCACTAAAGGTACCAAAAAGAGGTGAAATCCAGTTTAGACTCACATGAAAACTTCCAGGCTGCATAGCTCCCCATTATCTGTTATTTTAAGTGTCACCTTGTATTACGATACTTTAAAATGCAAACTCTCCTTTTTGACAGCTCTGTAAGTTTTGCTGCAGGCTACTTCACTCAGCCCGTCAGCCCCTCAGGTTTAATGGAACAGGACAGAAAACAAGTAAGCCTCCTCCTAGCACCTTCCCTCTGCCTTTGGCATGGTGCTTGCAACACTTCTCATGGTACTTACACTTCCCTGATGGTGGGGAGGACACCTCACCTCTCATCGATCAAAATCAGCTCATCAGGCTCATTATAAAACAAGCTGAAACGCTGGCAGTGCCAAGGGAGGCATTCAGGAAACCTCTTATAATTTTACTTTTTCCTTAAAACGTGTTATTTGTTCTAATTTTTCCTCGAGATAGAACTGCCAAATCATTGAAATGGGTGACTTCGGTCCAGATGTGGTGCCTCGAAGTCTGTGGAAGTGAAAGCAGCCAGCCAGCTAGCTGCTGTAAAAGTATTTTCCTGCTAACTCCGTCAGTTGGGGTTTGCCGTTCTGAAACCAGGGTGGGGTGAGCAGCAGGTGTCTGGGTGTAACCAACTCCAATTATTTCCAGTAACTGCATGGAGCCCAGAGCAGATCCTTAGGAACAAGAATCTACTTTGTGAAAGAACAGTCCTGCTTCAAAGACATTTGTCTCAATCACCACGGTCTCCTACAAAAAGAAATAGATTGCAGAACCCTGAGCTTTGGCTAACTGGAGCACAAAAAGGGATAGCAATGACTTCGGTCAGACTGATGCTGGAACTAATAGAACAGATCTTTACTACAGAGGGATAATGGCAATACTTTATCCTTACATGGCGCTTTTCTTCCAAGAACCTTAAAACATTAAAACTCCATTGCAAAACTAAGTCCTCACGAGGCAATAGGTGGCAATCTCACAGTACTTTAAGGAACAGTGAGTGGAAGAACAGGGTGGTTAAGAATTGTGTTTTGCAGAAGTGTTGGTCTGTGACCGAAATCAAAGAAGTCTCACTGAGATAAGTGGAAGCTAGAGATGCTCAGATTCCCCAAATCAGTCAATCTGTAGCTTGCAATTACTGAAAAAAGAAATAGAAACCTAGAAATACAGGTTTGCATTTTCTACCAACTCTTGCCAGTGGATGTGAGTCATCATAGTATCTTAAAACACGACTGTTCATCACTGCCAAAATGATATGGAGCAGGAAGATACCACACTTAGAGTGAATAGACTTCGTACTAACTTTGTGGTTATAAATACAACTGCTCTCCCGGCAAGTTTCAGACATGCAGCCATGATATCGAAATGATATGAATTATTTTAAAAGTCACTTGCATAAAACAAACAATGTGCAGCATATGTTACATCTCAGGTTATGAAAACATTCCACAACAAACAAGCTTAAAACAATTAAAAATGTTTCAGTCAATGGACAAAAGTTCAAGCTGTAACTTCTCTTGATCTGTCTCCAAGCACTTCTGTCTTAATGATATGTGTATTGTCAGCGGTTGACAGCAATTTTCCACATATAATCTCTTTGCAAATCTCTACATGGATTTGCTACCAGTGGAGACCTCAAAACTATGGAAGGATCAGGCTGAAACGAACTTTGTTGTGAGGTGGTGCATGACGTGATGAGTCCATACACAAAAGCCTGGAAATACTGCCTTCACCCAGGTGTCTGAGGAAGGCTCAGCTAGCAGGGCAAGTAGTTTCCAGGACATGTAGTGACTATCAGGGGTGACTGCTCTCAGTCCTTTGAGGCTATCACTTATCAGGAGCCATAAGGAGGACTGTAACTAAAGTGGCTACTAAAAACAGGAGACTGGGTAGATGTACGTAAGTCATCCTGGCAGCTACCAGAGGCATCTCCTCCTGCATTGGGCTGAGGCAGGCCAGCAGCACCCAAGGTTCAGCCTGAGCTTGGAAAGCAGCGGCCACGCAGCTGGTGAAAGACAGAGGGGAAGCGTGAAGGGACTGATGGTGAAAAACACAGGGGAAGGCAAAGAAGGGGAGATAGAGCAGAGTCTTGGCAGTAGTTTGATTTTGGGAAGTCCAGGTTAGGCACGTTTTGACCTGGTGAAGGAAAGGTTGCAGTACTATCACAGCACACACAGTCTCCTGACTCTTTTTGGTGTTATGCCCAAAAATATTGGAACATTCTTTTTTTCTTGCCCTGTGTCTGATCTTGTCTGCTCATATTTAGCAGTATTTGTAGTAAGCAGCCAATTTTACATCAGGAGCAGCTGCAACATTTTAAGTAATCAACTTCTGCATTTTCTTTTCCTTTTTTTTTCCTACCACAAAGTCATCTGGGTCTGTATGAGGCAAACCAGTAAAGCACAAGGCTTCATAATTCCAGGATATTTTCTTTGAGATGACAGATGAAGGAATTGGCAGTGAGGTTGATGGGGAGTATGGAGAGCAGCTGTATTATTAGTAGCTATTTATCTATTAATAATGTGTGCAGACATTATACCTGAGAAAGGGGGGCCCATAGTGCCAGGCACAGCTTACAGAGCTCCCAGTGCAAACCAATCACACTAGCCCTGGCAGTGGGAACACACGAAATACCTCACCCAGGATTATAAAAGTGGGTCTTTGGCCCACTCTTCTAGGAAGCAGCCTGGTGCTGTGTCTCTGAGACAAATGGCAGCCCCAGTGCTGGGGGCGGGATGACTTGCTGGTAGCTAAATGAACCGAATCAGCAGCGCCTGTCAACTCCGGGGTTTGTTTTGTAACTGCAAACTGATCTGGAGCCGTGATGAATCTGTTTTCCCTCATATTCTACTGAGCTATCAAAACATTTGTTGACACAGAAACATACAATGGCTGAAGACAATAGAGCCCTCAGCAAACAGCTGAACATGTTCTTCTGCCTGGAGGGGCTGTGTTAATCCATCGCAAAATGCTAACAACCTCAGTTTATGAACTTATTTACTGCAGCAGACATGCACTAGCTCCAGGCAGACTTGCTTGCTCCAGACTCACTGGGGTGCCTCTTGGGCCTCAGCAAACCCAGGGGTAAGAACAGGAGAAGTTTCCTCTCTGGGGTTCCAGCACTCTTCCTCTTTGATGCTGGGCTACAAGTTGCAGGTTTGAACTATGGAGAACTTAGAAGCCACTGTGGTGTGCTTCTGACAAGTGCTAGAAACACATACAAAGCATTTTTCATGGCTCTCCTTTTACTCACAGACAGCTTCTGCTATCTAGCCATACCTCCTCGTTCCCATGCTCAGGAGAACTTTCTGTAGCTGCTATCATTGAAAACAAAATGCTCCTTTCTAGAAACCATATTTCTGCTCCTGATGGTGGCAAACAAGTAACTGCTACACAAATAGTATGAGTCAAAATGTTCCCCAAATACAGATCTTCAATCCAAAGAGTGGTTTCATTGGAATGTTAAATTATTTGATTTGGAGAATCTGGGGGCATAACCACAACATTTCAGAGCAACAAAGGAAGGGAAAAGATTGCCTTCAAGAAGGAGAAATTTCCTCCTGGCTCCTATAGGTGACCAAAGGAAATCTTAAACACTCAAAGCCTCACAGAAAGTAATTTTGAAATAACAGAATTTCTCATGGGACAAAATGTAGTTGTCTCATCAGCTTCTTTTGCAAGTCCTGCAATCGGCTTCAGGCTTTATACTCTTCAATTAAATACAAAGACTCACCGCAATCCCAACCAGCTATGGGGTTTTTGGTACCGCTTACGTTAAGAACATAAACTGGTCACCACAGAAGCGCTGCTTTTAACTTCAATTAGTGCAAAACTGGGCCTCACAAGAAGTGCTTAACAAGATATTTTTTAGTATCTTTAAACCCTAGTCCTTCTCCACCCACACTGTTTTAAACACTTTGGAAACCTGCTTATAGAGGTATCTTTACCCCTAAATAACTATTCTTTCTTTGTGTATACACAAAGCTTTACTGTTTTAGGGGTGCTCATAAACTAAATAGCTGAAATTGTTTTATATAAACTTGTTTTTAAGTGAGGGAAGGGAATGTATGTTTGAATTTTTGTTGCCTTTTTCCCCTTTTAAAAGAATTTTACAAACAGATTAAGGTATGAAAACAGATGAACTAACCAGTGCCAGTAGGTGTCAGTAGGGTGAGGGGGCTAGCTTGAGAAACAGAGTAGAAAAGAAGACTAATACTAACCAAAATTAGGCTACTCACACAGTCCTTGGAAGTGTCATTAGTTCAGAAGGTAACATCTTTTTTTAGCAACCCAGCTGAACCGTTGCCCTAGTGCATTACTACAAGCAGGCAGACGTTTGATCAAGCATTTTTGGAAGCAAATAGTACTCTCAACATTAGTGGCAAAAAAGGACAGGTCAATTTTGAAAGCTTCAGTTCTCAGGTTTCTTCTCTGGTCATGTGTGCTTAATACGTTTGGATAGCATCCAACGTCCAGCCTCTTATCAGAACCTTTCTACCTTTTAACGTCCTCCCTCACTGATGGATAGCCTAAACATTAGCAAGCAACCTTATGTTGCAACAGTCTTAGTTTGGCTTCCTCTGGTAAACCAAATGTCATTTGTTCCATTAAAAAAATCCCTCTATCTATAAACACACATTTACAACCTCAACATTATTGAATGGCTTTCTTGTAGGAAAACAAACAGATCCCTGCTTGAATTCACTTTTCTGAAATATAAGCCTGCAAACATGACTAACCCTTCCCTTGCAAGCCATCCTCACACTGAAGTCCATGATCTATTTGCTCTGGATGAAGGTAACTCATGCATAAAGACCTAAGCCAGGCTGCACTTAAGTCAGTGGCTGTCGTGCTCTATCAGTTGCAGTGGGGATTTTGCAGAATTTGCCTTCACCTTTTTAGGCCAAAATCCTGGGGAAACACCTGAACGAAGAAATGAAAATTCAGCAGAGAGTTTGGGAAGGCCTTGAAAAGGATTAAGAAGTGAATTAAATAAACATCACATCTGTCAGGAAAGAGTGGACTACTCGCAGAAAGACTGGAAACACCCAGGAAAGCAAACATAATCTATCTTGCACAGCTAAAAACAGGGCATTCCCTAATCACCTGTGTCACACAATCCATTAACAATCATATGGTAATTGCCTTCAGCAAAGAATTGAGAGGGAAGACATTTATTGTAGGAGATGACACACTGTTTGCAGTGGCATTTTCCACTCTTCCTCTGCTTTGCTTGTGGGACAAACAGCATCTGTGCTAGGATAATAAATTTGCTATATGCTTGATTTTTGACTCAGGTCAGACTCTAGCTTGATTAAATAAAACAAATTAACTTACAAGCTGAGGCTTGGCATGCAGGTTAAGTGAGTTTTGTAAGTGTAGTTGCATTACTGAAGAAAAAAAAAGGAATAGTTTGAAGTGCCACATTTCCATAACTTAAACATTTTGGTTACTTCTAAAATACATTCATAGTCAACAGATTTATTTATTTTTTTTGGAAATCATTCTGTTTTTTTTCCAGAATCCTAATTCTCTACTGTTAGGGAACCATATGAGGAATAGGGTGTGTTTAACTTCCATTTTCATCATGTGTCTCTTTATCCTCTTTTTTGTAGAGGTCAAGTGCACAGTTGCCTACTACTGCTTGAGCTTAGCACAATAAATCAAATAAATGTCTCAAAAAGACATTTGTTGACCCCTTCTACTTTTAGCTTCAGAAACCCAAAGCTGAAACAACCAAGAAAATTGCTGCAAGTTGCAATGGGTGCACTGAACTGCTGTGGAGGACTAACAAAGGACTCCTGTACTGTTGAGAAACTGTCCACAGAAATTTGTGTGGATATGCCATGCAATGTCATTTAATGTGTTCTGCACTTAAAGTGCCATTCACCTCACTGCACTTTAATCATCTAAAAAATGAGACCCTCAAAGTCACTCTGGGCTCCTCATCTCTCCTGTCTAAATGCCTGCCTGTGTTTGGACCAGCCAAGTTTACACTGCGTGTGTTGGGAGTGCAAGAAACCAGACTCACCAAAGGTCTATTTTATTGTCATTTTGCGCAAATTCACAAAAGTTACCTCCTGCAGATTGCTTGGATGTCTTACAAGGCAGTGTTTCAGACAGCTGGAAAAGGCTGATTCCTTTTTCCCATGTGGACACATGTTTCAGATAGAAGAGGCTGTATCTGAGAAGCTGAATGAACCTTAAAGGCTTAGAATGAACTTATCTGGCCATTCGATGAGCCACATGAACTAAGTATAAGCGATGAGGGGTATGCAGATGGGATAAGGAAAAGATAACCCCTTGGAAAAGTCAGAAGGAAACTATAATGAGCATAGTCATTAGCCAAGGGCAGACAAGTACATCCTTTCAGTACTCAGATAATCCTGAGCGGGCTGCTCTTTATTTGCAGAGTGTCCTCAGCCTTTTCAGATGCCCTGGCTAGTCTCCGAGAGGAGTCATAGCAGCCTGGGGGGCCTGCCCTCCCTCAGCAGACAGATGTGAGCCAGGTTTACATGTGCGGTTGACATGAATTAGCTGAAGCAAGTTTCCATTTTCCAAAGGGTCAAGTCAGAGTACTTCCAGCAAACACAGAGCAGCTAGAAGGCTTTTGCCCACTGACCAAAGATTTTCCTGACCACAAATGACAAACAGTTAAGAAGCGTCTTCTCCACATGAGAGTTGTGAACGCGGGGGTGTAACCTCTCCAAAATGACAGGGAAGGAAAAGCAGACCTTCAACTAATAACACTGCTTAGGATAAAACCAGTGTGGTTAATGACCCCAGACCAAGCCTTCAACCAGCCTGAGCAAGTGCATTGCAAATGCAGCTCTCCTTAAATATACAGGACGAGGCTCTGAGGACTGCTCAAGAACCTATTCTGGGGAAGTGTCGCCAGGATAGAGCAGACTCCGTGTTGTTTCCATGAGGCTGTTGTGCAGTTTGGCACCATCGCAAGAGACAGAAATGCTCAGTAAGTGTTTAGTTAACTAACATTTGTATTATAAACAGTGGGTAAAGGATGAGGAAATAGGACTTGAAGAAACCGTGAGAAAATGTCTTTTAGTCTGAGACCACAGCAAAGGAACTCCTAATCAAGGCAACACTGTGATTTTTTGGATTCCTCTGACACACCATATTACAGCCTGGCTGCAGTGACAGAAGAATGCTTATTAAAATAAATTCTGATTAGAAAGCATTAATTTGAGTAACAAGGTTGCTGTTCCGCTGCTCAGATATTTTCCCAGAATTGAACTTTGGAAAGATGAGCTGAGAAGGGTACTTTCCTGGACTAAGACATAGTGATCAGCAGAGATATCGATTGCGCTGTCTCCGTAACAACAACAAGAATTATCTATTGATTTCTCTGGAGACTGGATTATGTATTGATTATGCTAGCTGCAAAGCAAAGGCCTAAGTAATGCTATCATCTGTGGCTAAAATGGTGCCTGTAGAGTAGTGAAGTCAATAGAACGGGGAGATGAGAAATCCATTGAGTCACAAGGTAAAGTCCCAGGGCAATTAATTAAATGGCAAAACTCTCCATGGCTCAAGTAAGGCCAAGATTTCTACTTAAGTATTTAGCATCCTGAAAGGTCTTCTAATAGGAACCCAGTGGAAGCAGTGAATAACATTTTAAGCGAGTAAATAATTCTGGCCCACTCCAAGTCCAAGTAACACATTGTATACAGACAGGCACTTCATTCTTTTCCTACTTCAGCTGGGTCTTTAGAGAAATGCATGGAGTTTAGAAAAAAATGAAAACTAGCTCTGAAGATAGTGCTTAGACAAAGCCTTAAGGGACCATTCACAGTAGCCAGTGAAAAGTGATATTGTGTTGACCTTTTATCGCCAAGATAATAAGCTTACGGGGGACAGAGATGACTTGTTGGATATAACTGATATAAGCTGAATTTGCACGAGAAACGTAACAATGTAGAAAAGAGTCCCAGAAGGCTTTCTTTTCAAAACACAAAGCCTCTCTCTCACATGAAACTCTGCAGATTGCTTTACAGAAGCTTAATGTGGTGTTTTTCTTTTTGTTTTTATTTTTTTTTCTTTTTTTTTTTTTTTCTTTTTCTTTCAGAGCTTCACTTACAGTGACATTCAGCTTTTATTTGGCCACTCCAATAACTAATTATAACATCTTCCCTAGAAGGCATTTAGTAAAACTAAACAGTTAGAGGAAGAGGTCTCAGCACTTGAATCTGATTCCTGGTACGGTGTGACCTGCCCTTCCACAAATGGGATTCAGCCAGAACCATTAAGAAGTGATGCATGAAACTTTCCTTATGGGAGATGGAAGCCTTTAGTGATCAGAGAAGATGACTCACTCAGAAACATAAGTGCCGAAGTTTGCATTTATTTTCATGATGAAAATAGGAAGGGGAAAAGAAATGTCAAGGAGAGAGCAACGGGAGGAAAGCTCCTTGGCATCAAGATTAAAGCTACGGTGTGCAAAAAGAAAACAACTCTCTGGCAATGTACTGAGTTGAGAAAGAGTGTTTGTGAGCAGGAGCCTGGACTTAGCAGCATTACGTTGTCCAGTAGAAGGGCTCATAAATAATTTTAATTTCATCTCACCCATATTACATATATATTATCTTCTCCAGAAAGAGCTGACGTAAGAGAAGAGCACTTTTTAACCAGTAGACAAGTGGAATGCCAGGCACTGCTGATCAGCTAGTTTCCCTTTCATAGGACTTTTCCCACCCTTCCTTATCCTATAATTGTTCATAAAAACAAAGACATATTTTCATTTAGCAAAATACCCATTGCTCTGCTTAGACTGGAGTAAGGAGGTTGTTGCTGCATCCACCTAACCTTTTGCAGAAAAGAAAGACGTTGAAAATGTGGTCTTTATACTGTGCATTTCCTGGAGGAAAGGAGACGGAACAGGATTTCAGATAAGAAAACTAATGCTGCTGCTGTTCTTCACATTCTGTGAAGCATATTAATGGGCACAACAATACACATTAGACATCCTATTCAGGAACATTTTTAGTACCCAGCTGAGTCCACATATAAACTATAATGGCATATGGAGACTGTGTTAATAGCCATTTTGAATCAATTTAGTTTTATACAGTGTCTCTCAAGGTATCTCAAGGTGCATGCTTTACGGAAAAAGAAAACAATGTATTAGTGATTTAGTAGAGTAAGGCATGGTGGCTTTCAGGCAGGAAGGCAAAATTACTGCACACAGATGTATAACTCTAGTTTAAGAGCAGTACAAAGGTAAGCATATCTCTTTGCTCTTGCAGGACCAGAAGAAGTCAGGTAATGAAGGCAGGCTGGGTTCAGTTAAACTCAACAGTTCCACGAAGCAATGAGGGCTTTTCTATTTACGGACAGAACTGGAACCTAAATCTGAAACATTCCCACTCAACTGTTGAGATTAGGAAAAGTCAGGAAAGAAATATTTGTGACCAATTCATTTTAGCAGTTTTACCATCATATTTCACAACCTCAGAAATTTTAGACTTCCTGTGGGTTGGACTTTTGCCCTACGGGCTTATTAAGTCAAGAAGGCAGCTTTAAGTGCCTTTTTCATGGAAACTGTTAAAGCCTCCTTTGAAGAAGCAAGGCTGCAGTCAAGAAATCTTGATGTTGCCAGTGTGGCAACTATTGTGTTGCTCCTGTAAAGCAAAGACAGCCTGCGGGTGGGTTTCCCTTCAGATCACAGCCCTGAGGTGGCACATGCCTCGCTGGGCACAAGACTGTTCCTGTTGACAGATGAGGCCCTCTCACCAGTACTCATCCCCACATAGCCTTGAAAGTGGCCTAATGAAAGTGGGACCTGCTTGGAGAAGTAACCTAAGACTTCTTCAGAGAATGTGTCAAGGGTGGGTTTCTCTTCTGTGATTTTTCTGTCTCCTGTTCACCATTCAGGCGAAGCTGCTCAGGAAGTCGTAGAAAAGCTTCTGTCTTGGCATCATTAGTGTGACGATCACGTGTAGGCCTTACATTTCCTTCCCATCAATTAGTGCAGTAGTGTTGGATATGGATGTTTCAATGTACTTCTGACAAGAGAGAGGGAATATTGATGTCTTCCTGCTGCCCAGGATGCCCAGGATGTTAAAGCAGTGCAGAGCCTGAGTCATAATTATATGAAAAAGTGCCTCCCCGCTCAGCCATCTCGATAAGCACTGGGCTTGTTTAGCTGCTTCAGGACTGATGCCAAATGCTCTCACTAGAGCTGTCCATGTGGGCACTCCCTGCTCCCACACACCTGGCTTTCCTCACTGCAGCACTGTGTAGTAACACCTCACTGACAGCGACTGCACGAGCCACGTGAGATTGTAAGTGCTGGTGTGATGTCTACTCATCTGGGGAAATGTTTTCTTTCTCTTTCTGCTGTACAAGTAGTATATGTTTTATTAAATAAAGCACATGTTCCTATGCAAATGACTGCATTTTGGAATGATGATACACTGACACATTGTATGTTAAATATGTATGACATTTTAAAAACTAAGTAGGAACTAAAAATCATTTATAAATATTAAAGAGCTTGAAGTCTACTTTTTGTTTTGATTTTGCTTCTGATCCTGCACCCTGGGAAACATACTTCTCACATTATAAGACTGAATTATCTGTCCAAGAACTAAACCTATCATTTTATTCCATCAGTCAAGCTGTATGTCACACTGTTTTTATAGCAAGACAATGAGGTTCTTTGAAGCATAGACACACACCTACTTAAAAGAAATATTCCTCTGAAAGCTGAAGGCTTTGGAATCAGTGGCTCTTTGTATCTTTCAAGGGACTGATAGCTAAATGAGGAAATATGGCATCTAATGAAACGATGATTTCATTGCTAGCCAAGATGGTATTTTGCAAGGACATTTGGACCCAGATTCAGCCCTCTTGACTGCAAAGACATCTAAACTGTCTTTGAATCACTCACCTCTAATGGGTGAGAGGACCTCTGTCCTTTGGAAGTTCTTGCTTCTCTTTCTAGGCTAGAAAGAAGAGTAAGGATCTGAACTCCTAATCTGAGTACCTTTGTTAGGTAACTAGAATGAAATGGCATAATCCAGACCTTGCTCTAGAAATTCACGCATTAGTTGTGGGGGAGACTTATGTTAGAAAAACTAGTAGTCAACCCATTGCAATGGCACAGTCAACCTTGCCTCTAGAAAGTGTTTTCCACTACACACAGAATGGTTTAAACATTCCTCTGAGAAGAAGCAGAAGTTTCCCGTTAAGAAAGAAAATAAAAAAAAAAAAAAAGAAAAAAGCAACACTGAAATTAGAGCATAATCACCAGGGAGCCAGTTTTAGATTACAACAGAAGGAGCATAACTTTGTGTTCCCTTCTGCCCTAAGACTTTAAGGTAATTTGCAAACACCACAGAAGTTTCAGAACAGACTGCACCCATTTTAAGTACTGAGAAATCAGGCATGCAGGTCAAACATGAAGTGTAGAGCATGGCAGAGAATGGAAATGCCAGCTCTGGAGTCCCATTAATTTCCTTTCCTGCAACACCACCATTTTTTCTTGATGAAGAAGCAACTGGTCTCAGATTGGTCCTCGCTGCACAGTCCTTGACCTCACTAAACTGCTCCATGTGATTCTGCTGCACTATGAAGGTTCTGGTAAATGGACAGGGATGGCAGGAGCACAACAGGACAGCACTGAAGGGTTTTGGCATCTGGAAACCTGCACCAAGACCAGCTGCACTTAGCTGAAGCTAAACAGCACTATCCTGTCACTTCAGTATCCCTTATACCAGCAAAATGCCTTTCTCCATTTCCCGACGATGACTAGAGCAGTGGGAAACATTTTCCCTCTGTATTTGTTCCTCTTTCCTCTGGAATTTTAAGACAAACGGTCACCTCCGTGGATGAAAACCAGTAGAACTTCATGCCCCTAATGAATGGGCAGCAGGAACTCACGCTGGCAGTGCTAAATGGCTGCACATGAAACTAGCCAGGCTCAGTAAATGAAACCAGATCCCAAAATGCAGTCTGAGATAACTGAAAGTATGCACTGAATTTTATTGTAGGAAAATGACTGGAAAAAAAGAGTGGTCTGCTCTACCCCTGCACCTCCAAAACATATTGTACCATTTAAACGCTTTAGAAAGACATCTGCCAAAAATGCAATTTATTTTCCTGAAGGTCAAATGTATTTCACTTGTAAAAAAAGTTGAAGCAGTGATTGTACATCTTGGTTACTCTTATTAAAGCAACTTAGGAAAAATCCTAGGATTGTTCTTGTGTTTGAAGTTGGATGTTTATTGCTTACTGGCAGTGACTTTAGTGCAAAGGTTAAATGTGGCCAGCAAATGATTGAACCCCAAAAGGGTAAGTCTCAGTGCAGCCTGTCCAAAATTCCTGCAGAGAATCCGTAGTTCTGGTCGGAGTGCCACCCTGTGGACAAAGCTGTGACCACGAGCTCCTTTCCTTCTGACAGCCCGGAGATGCCACAGTCAGGAACTGCCAGGGGTGGAAACGAGAACCGGCAATATCACCTCTCAGCTCCAAAACCCATCACACAATTTCAATCTTGCATGCTCGTGGTTACCCTGGGGCAACTGGTGGGGGGAGGAATGGTATTACTGTACCAAGGTGTTTTTTATCAAAGACCATCTCTGCTGGTGTCTTCTACACAGCTGTATATGAAACATCTCTGCTTTTGAACCAGATAGGAAATAACGGGCAGCTGTTGATAACAGCTGCGAAGGTGTCTTCCCATACAGCACAGATGTAGAGCTTCACATGTAACGAAGAGACCAGAGAAGCCCCCTGCTCATCCTCAGAAGAATTAAGCTCCTAGTAAACTCAAGTGCATCCTTAAAAACCAATTTGTGGATTGAAATACATTTTTTTCTCTCTGAGTGTTCGTATAAGACTTGCAGGTTTATACACTGGAGATTGCCACCATAAATTTTAGGACTCTAAAATTATATTACAAAGCTAATAACGACCTTGTTTAGCAAAGGTGTGCCTTGCAGCATTCCTTCCGTAACACCACTTTGGCTGCCCCTTACCTCTGGGGTGAGGTATTTCATCATGATTTCCTTTCCTTTCTCTCCCAGCTTTTCATCTGGAGCAATTTCATACTCTGCCTGGAACAGATATAAAGAAATTGTCAATATTTGCACTCATATTTCAGCAGTATAACTTCATTTTGGATATGGCCTTAACTGAACACTCTGTCTGAAGAATCTGGAGAATAAATACCATTTTCTGATGGAAGTAAAACACAATCAATTTAAAACCTTTCCACTATATTTTGAACAAACCTTACTGATATGCTTTTTGAGAGGATGTATCTTAATTAACACCACATAATTTAATTCCTTTATATTTTATAGCCTTGTCCAGACAGTGACCAGAAAACACCCAGTAACTAGAGACATCAACTTATCAACTTTTTTTTTTTTTTTTTTTTTTTTTTTTTAAGGGAAGCTGTATATAAAAGGTAAAATTATTTCTCACAGTGCTAGAGAAGGTGATTTTTTGTTAACTCTTTCCACTGTGGTATTTCAAGCATCAAGTGAATTCCTTCAGTAGATTGTCTTTTTTTGAACAATGGGTCTTTTCTACTAATTTACATCTTCCCTTGGTCTAACACTCCTTCTGCAAAGCAGAAAGATTTCTCCATCACTTTTCGTGATCCTGGACTCAGTCTCTCCAGAAGGCAGACTTGAGAGCTGCTTTCTTAAGCAGATTTCTCAGGATGCAAATAAGGCAAAGTATTATTTGTGTACCACTGAGACATGAATCACTTTAGTTAAAGTTTTGTAATCATGGAAGGCATTCAAAGAAAAAACATGCTGCGTGAAGTCCCAGTTACTAAATGATAACGATAAATTCTTAGAGACATTCCAACTTGGCACTGCCCAGGGTACAAAACTTTAGCCTGAGGATCAAAAGATTTTCCAGGAAAAAAAAGTCAGCCTAGCAGTTTTCATGACTGCTCGTATTAGAAAAAGGTTCCTAGAAAATCCTGCCAAACCAATTAAGTAACCTGGTCCAATACAAGCTGTTTGAGATGATAAATGAGGAGGAAGTTAAAAAAAAAAAAAAAAAAAAAAAAAAGGTAAATCAGACTGAACTGGCAAACACTTGGAAGAACAAATTTCAGAACTATTGCCCGCTCAAAGACATATGCGCTGCTGTGACTCTGATACAATAAATCTGAAGGAAGGCTGTAATGGATACCCTCGCCAAGCAGACCCAGGAATGACATGAAAACCACAATGTAGTAATAATACTATTACCCGTCTATCTGGCCAGTGCTGATTTAGCTTTTGTAGCTTAAGTCTAAAGCTATGTATTTATACATATACTTAGCAGGTTGCTTGAACAGTCTAGAATTATGATCTGACTTGGTTTGGGAAATGACAGTGACCGCAAAAAATAAAAGTAAAAAAATATATATATGTATTGCTGATGAAAAATGTACTGAAAGCTAAAATCCACAAGAGCAGCACTTCTCTTTTAGTGGCCATTTTGGGGATGAACCGATTATGTTCTCATAAAACTTATTACAAGGGTTTAAAAAAACATCTTTCATCCAATTTCCTGTCCTTTTAGATGGTATCTGAATATGGGTCATTTTAGCTCTTAAAGCAGGGATGCTCTCAACTGTTTATGGGATCTTCACAGAAATTTTCTCCATGAGTCGTTGCTAGGGCATAAAGCAATGGCAAGGGTAAGAGAAAGAACAATTTTTTTTTGAAAGGTCAGAGTTGCATCTGATTTTGGCCTTTACAGATTATAGTTGGGTTCATACACAGACTAGGAGTTTTTCATCTAAAAGATAACTGAAATAATAGATTTTAAGAGAAAATTACTGTATTTAAGCATAGCTTTCTCTGCAGGAGACTGACAAAAAAGAAGAACTCCTTAGCATTGCCTTGTCATGGAAGCCTCTAGGAGATCTACTGAGTCCTCAAATCAATGTTACTTACAAATTACCCAATAATGACCACTTTTCTCTCCTTCAGTTGTTTTGAGACTCTGAATATTCTGCCATACTATTCTGAAAAGGCCAAAAGAAGTTGGGCTACCAGATTTCCTAATGGATCTGTGCCCATTACCTAATGATGATCAGAGAGGCTACATCAGTTTGAGTCTTGCAGGATGGAGATTTGAAATGCCAAATATGCATGTATGTATGGTGAGTGCTAGGCAAGTATCAGTGCCTTCTTCTGGAGCTGAATTTGTGCAAATACAGGATGACCATTTGGGAAGTTGAATGCTAATACAAGATGTTAGGTTGTAGAAGTGAAGAAATGTGAGTTTCTCAAACAGGTCACAAATTTGGATACAAGATCTCATGTGTTTGAACTGCTCCATAACAGTAGTGTCCATGTATCAATATGGGTCAAAGTGCTTCAGAAATCTCTTAATAGAATGCCCTGCTGAAGATATTATTTAGCAATGCAAACCTTTGACAACAGCAGTCACTAGGGGTTTTATGTCAGGACTGCAAGTCTAATGCTTTGTCCTACACTGGACAAAAGCAAATTTTCCATAAACTGTAAAGCAGTAAGCAAATCAGGACAGATCTGAAGAAGACAGAATTTTAGCAGTAATTGGATCAGTGTTTCAAAATGCACTTCCTGATGGAATTCAACATATGCAGAGATAAAAGCACACACACACATACGCACAGTGTCTAACTCTATCTCAAAATAGTTGGGAAGGAATAAAAAGAAAGTTCAATTATACTTTTGACATTCCCAGAAGATGCTACAGGATGGTGGTAAAGGTAGGAAGTGACAGACAAGTAAAGGTGTGAAAAGGAACTATAAACCCTAACTGTGAACAGTGTTGATTTCACTGTAGCTCAAATACTAGAAGCCTGTTTCATTTTGTTTCTAAGTTTGTTATTATTTCTCCCTTCAGTGCCACTTTCGAGTTATTCGGCTCCAGTTATTGGTGTGCTTTCAGCCATGGACTGCTACTGCAGGAAGAATTACACGCGGGGAGACAGAGCGGCTTCCCCATGTTCCCTCTGTGCATGCCTGGGAAGCGTACCAAAGTACTTGACTCTCAATCTTGTGCTTAAATCACAAATACATCCCCTTCTTCCACAATACTCAAAAGCGCGGCTACAGTTTGAAAATCCCTAATTGCTAGAAATAACATTGTTAGCTAAAATCCATGTGGAGCAAAATATTTTCCATTATTCCTTTGATGAATCCAGGCATGTGTTTCAAGGCTCCCGCTCTGAAGTCTAATAGCTTCTCCATGCCCTAGTTAGGTCAGACAGGGCCCTATTCATAGCTCATAAAGGAGAGGAGGATTTACGATCACCCTGACTGCATGGGACGAGCTGCAGGGAAGGCTCCTACAGCGGCCAGGCACGGCTCCTTCGGTCCAAGTGGCGAGAGGATGTGGGCTGGCCGCCATTTGTTGCTAACTTGTCTTTTGGCTCCTGCTATGGAGGTAGTCATTATTTAGGTAGCTCCTGCTTCCCTAGAAGCAACCCTGGCTAAATAGACACTTGGGCATGCAAAGAGCCTCTCCCTCTGAAACAGCCACCCTTGGGACAAGCCACACGAGGTGGGACGGGAAAATATGCTTCCACCAGGAAAAGGAACAAAATCCATCTGGTGGCCTTCTTTGGGATGGGGCCATGAGCTCATGAATGGCCAAGACGGGGCTGGGGAGTGACTGCAACCAACAGACAACATTGCCAGAGCACTGAGCAAAAAAGAGCACTTTGGATGGAAGTCTGCTGTGTTGGCTGAGGCACAGAGTCCACTGGAGGTTCACAAGAGCAACCTTAATTCCACCACATCATTTTATCCAGTCCTTGACTATCATCTAAACCTTCTTTGAGCTCCTGAAACTGTATGGCTTAAAACTCTGTGAAAAATGAAAAACAGAGCCTAAGGGATCACTCTGGATCCAGGTGGACTCTTGCCCACAGCAGGTAGCTGCTGGTTACCTGGTTCAGTAAGGCACAGCCACAGGATTCAGCCCCTTGTACCTAACAGGAGATGGACTTGGGAATGGATGCTTCCACCAGACCAGTTTCAGGCTTCTCAGTGGGAGTCAGGAGCAGGGGAGCCAGCTCCTGAGCACCTGCAGGATGTTGCTGGTGTTTTGGCCCCAATTTCATACCCTCACTTTCTCAGCGTCCTCCTCTGTTATAATCAGCTTCTCTCTGCTGCAGTGCCTGCTGTCTCCTCCCTTGGACTCCGATTTCTGCCCTGTTATTGCTCCTGTGCTCAAACAACCCTCCTTGCACTTGCCTCCGCTGAGATTTAAAATCTGTGACTGAAAATTGGAAGGCAAAAACCAAACAGCTGGGATTCATAATAACTCACATTTCTAAATGAAAAGTTAACTTGAAACCACATTTTTCATGTTTAAGTGCAGGGCAAAAAAGAGCCCTTTTGACTGTTTAAAAACACATTTTGAGTTAATGAGTTTGTTGATATCAACAAACTGGCATTTCTGATGGAAAAAGCCTTGAACAGCTTTAAGGCACACATACACAGATGGTTTATATACCATGCAAGGGACTTAACCAAACGAAACCTCCCTAACAGGGAGACACGTTTTTTACAAATGGCACTAAATGGATGCTTTTTCATCCTTTTACCCCAGATAAGGGTAATGTCTAGTGAAGCATTCAGCTGAAAATTCCACCCGAGGTGATGGTGCCCCTCACCCCTGGCCCCAGATAACATCAGCAGAGCCAACGTGGAGAGGCACCAGGGCTATTTTCCTCCATCTCATGCACTTCAACATAAAAAATGGCAATGTCCAGGTTAGAGAGAAAATAACTTCAGATTTCATTCTCCTTGACCAGAATTAACCATGTTCTGCTGCCAGCTCCCTCCAGTTAGGCTAAATCTAGTCCACAATAACCTGTTAAAAACCATCCCCTGAGAATGAAAATTATACATTCAGAAATGATGAGTGCGTGTAAACAAAACAGGAAAGGGAGTCAATGGGATTGCAGTGAGGTCTTCATTACAAGGGCACACCAAAGTCAGAGGAGAAGAGAGGAGAGGGAAATGTGGGGAGCTGGCCCCCCTTTTGAGGAGGGGACGCAAGGAGGGGGGGTCCCTGCTGAAGTGCCACCTCTTGCACTGCTGGACAGGCTGGCTGGGCAAAAAACATTGTTTATAGGTGACCTGCTCCCTGAACTGCCTCTTAGCAGGGGAAATAAATCCCCCAGCACTTTATTGTAATGTCTGTCCTTCGACAGCTACCATGCTCCGTGACGTTGCTGAAGTATTTGTAAGCACAGCAAAGTGTGCTCTGGGGCTGTGTGTGAATTCTTTGTTAAGGGCTTATGGGGAGCTGATTTAATCATAAAACAGCTCCGTTTAATGATAATAGATTATGTTTGCACAGTTCGTTCATCCGAATGGCTACATAAGAGTTTGGTGAACTACTCATGGGCGATCTCTGTGTTTATGTGCTCAGAGATAAGCACGCAGTGTGTATAATCACACACGTACTCAGAAGCACAAGTTGTAACCATTGGTACTTACCACATATTTTATCTAGTGAAGTCATGAAACTGTTTGCACGATACCCACAAGAGATGGCTCTCTGTCCTTATAATATTAGTGTGGCCTAGCAGAGGGGGTCACCACTGCCCAGTTTCCCAGATGGACAGCCATGCTGACAGCCACTCACTGACCCCACAGCTCCACTAGCACCCCACTGCAAGGCCCTGGGGATCTCCCTTTTTATCATGTTTATCGTTTAATGTGGGGACCTACAGCTTACAAACCACATATTGCTGTAGCCCATTTTACTACAGACTGTGATTTCCTGAGCATTGTTCTCAGAAGACAGGCAGATACTTCATGGCTCTGAGCACTTTCATCTCAGTTACTGGCTGAAATTGGCCAAGGTATTCACAAGGTTTAGAGGGAACTAGCGGATGCACACCTACACACATGCAGAATGCAATGATACAAATTCTTTTTTCTTCAGAAAGCCAGCCTAACAACAGCTTAACTGTACTGACAAAAAACAAAGCAAAAAACAACACACACACACACACAAAAAAAAAAAAAAAAAAAAAAAAAAGCACCACCAGATGCTGCTAAAATTAGATTTGCAGGAGACTACATCAGACCAGGTTCCTTATTCCACCTAACAGCTGAAATAAATGTCCAGCAGAAAGGCGATTTTTTTGCTTTATGCACTCTGGTCTGCAAGGTCTGGCTGATTTTACCAGCCTTTGGAAGCAAGGGGGTGAGAGAGTTCTTGCAAAACTTGGTCAAACATAAGTATGGAAATGGAAATCGTTGGTAGGTTGTTGGGTGCCTGACTCAGCTTCTGGTTTCCTCCCAACAGTCCCAGTTGCTGCTTTCTTTGCAGGCAATTGAGTTCACTGGTTAGAAAAAACTAGTGAAAATGAGGAGGGATCAATTACTGGCTTCTGCATGACCTGGTAAAGTCACCTAGTTGTGCTCTTGGCTTCACCTTCTTTTTGTAAGAGAGGTAGGCTAGCTTTTCAGTGCACAGAAAGCTCTCTGACCCTCTGGTGAGCAGCTAAATATTTACCTCTATTATTATTATTATTTTTTAATTTGATACAACAAAGAAAAGCTAAGTTTTGCATCTTATGTTAGAAAAATAATTAAGCCAAAAGAAAGCAGAAGGTTTGGCTTTTTCTGCTCAGAGCTTATTACAGCTGGTGGTCTCCAAGAGGTTTCACATTCCTGGTGGTCTCAGAGTAGGGCTGTAAAGTCAAACTTTTGGTCTTGTTACAGGACTTTTTTTGCCTAACATAGGATTTGGCCTGAGTCCCACTACTCACTCAACACAGTGTCACCCTGCTGGGTGAATTTCAGTAGCGATCATCCAATTTAATGGCTATGGGCTGTGTTGCTAGACCTTAACATTGGATAATACAGGGATTTTCACGGGCTGGGAACAAACTTGCACAGAATTTGAAATCAACAGACAAAGGAGGCTGCTGTCAATTAGCTTTTAAATACAGCAAATATTCAGACCTCCACACAGCTCAACATTTTCTCCATGAAATCGATGTTTCTTTAGGGCAGGCACCTCTCTAGGAGATGATGGTTGGATGCAAGATAAACATGGTCAGGGTACTCAAAACATCCTCCTGCCCACCTGCCTTGAGCACAACCTCATGAAGCATCTGTCAGGTGTGGTCCTTTCATGACCCTCGATGGCTAAGTCTTCCCACTGGAGAAAATCACAACCAGCACAAGGAATATAAGGTGGAAGCTGTGACCACCCAAAACCTCTCAGAGAAACCTCTCCATAGACATGCTAATTGAAGGGTTGCCTTTTTTAGCCTGCAGAAATATGAGGGTAAATGCTTCGGCTTGTCAAGGCTGAACACTACACTTTCTGCTGACGTGTGGAAATCCCAAACAAGCTGATGTTGGGTATATCCCCAGAGAAGGACTATCAGTTCACATCATGAAATGAATGAATCCATGAATCCTCTAATGGCCTCTCATACCTAAGAGTCAAAATGCTGCAATTTAGCAACGGGTGTGCCACATGCACTTGGGAAAATGAAGTCCTCCTTTGGTTTACCTGTGAAGTTGATTGTGTACTTTCTTTGATCGCTTGGTGCCAGGTAATTCTACACTCTGTTAAGCAGAAGGTGGAGTGTTTTTAACCTTCTGCAGAAGCACGTTGCTCTGTCACTTGTAACTCCGGTAGAATGGAGACCTAATGTCGACTGCAAGTAACACTTTAAGCCAAATGTCATCCTGCTTCAGCACGGCTGTAAGCCACGTAAAGAAAAAGCCAATTTTACAACACATTGCTATGATTCAGCAGCCTGAGTGTGAAATCAGATTGCAAAAGGAGTCTAATAAAAATGTATAGAAAAAGCATTAGAATGTTTTAAATTATGTTAATCGAGTCAAAAAGATTACAGAAGTTCAAAGACGATTTTATAAGTTGTGATGGTACCGAAAATGCCAACTGAAATTGATTTTAAAGAACTTTATCCAATGCTTTCTGCAATGCAGATTTGTTGTAGGTGCTGTGGTACTAATACACGCTGTAAGTGATGACATGTCCTCTTCCAAACTCTTACCTTTACAACTTCAGTGTAACCTCCCCATCTGCCTATACTTCAGAATAGCCAACCACAGCACAAAGGGGAAAAAAAAAACTCTGTTCCCATTGGTACGCATTGCTTTGCTTTTGACTTAGTGCCACCTAGAGAGCGAAGTCCCCTGGCCATGCACTCAGCGATGACAACTGGCAGCTCATCTGCCAGCCTGGTGGGGTGTAGCCTTTTGGCTCCCCACCGCCCTACCCTGCAGGAGGCTCCCAGCAAGAAAGCCAGTGAGGACTTTGGGACTGTGAGCAGCTTCTCCTGCTGGCACTACACATGGCCAAATGCTGCGAGGTTGGGAATGAGTATCAGGTCCTTCCAGGGGCTGTGGGGGCTGCTTGGTGGCCGGTTTAGCTGGGAGCTCTCTGGAGAGGGAAATGGAGCTGGGCTTCAATAGCAGGTTTGGCAGGAGTTTCTTGGTGACCTCAATAAAGTCACTCCTATAGCTCATGCCTCTATTTGAAAAAAACAAGATAAGATCAGGATGCCCTTTATAAATCACCTTGAAATCTACAGATGGAGAGGCTTGGTAAGAGTGAGATATTATTATCACACTCCTCATCCCCTCTTGTCAGTCCATTCATCATCTTCCCTTTCCTCCCAGTGCCTCCCAGCACTGCAGACATCCCGATACCAAAAGACGTCACTCTCTGCCACCCAGCTGCTCGTGCCTGGGCCTGACGCAGGCTCTGCCAGCCCAGAGCTGGGCTCCTCCCTTTGCGGTGGCTCGTGTCCCCTGAGGCTGGTGCCAAGCCTGCATGCAGCGCTGCCCCTCCACCTCCAGCAGCTTGCTCAGGTGTGTCAGACATAAAACCCCATCCCGTGGCAGTACGACTTCTGGAGGTCAGAGCTGTGTGCCCATCGAGCATGGAGCTCCACAACAGCACCAAGCTGATCACACAGGTCGGTCCAGCAGAGCGGGGGCAGGCAGGGACTGCTGTGCCTTCAGAGCAGGATATCACTCCTCCTGCCCTGCCAGCGCTGCTCCTCAGCTCGCTGCCGAGGCACAGGGCCACAAAGCACCGCGAAATATCACAAGAAGGGACTTACCACCGAGTCGAGGAACCTAATGCAGCACTCGAGCTCGGGTCGAGTTTCACAGAACTGCCGAAAGAGAAGCCTTCCGATCGGCTGCTTTTCGCATATGCTGCAGTAATCTCTCTCTAGAGGCAATAAAGAGAAGAGAAGCATGAAAATGAGAAGAGCTTTGCCTTTGGGGTTGCTTAGGAGTTTAAAACATTGAAAGTGAGTGCAGAAGGATGACCCAGATTAGAAATGACTTTTTCCCACCACGTTTCAGGTATCCAAGTGCAAATATAATTAATAGCTTAAGTCTCGAACATGACAGGCCAATTTTACAGAACTGATGTAGGTAAAAGCCCCACAAAAACCATTCAGCTATTATGAAAGAATAACTTCACATTTTTCCATGGGGGAATTGCGTGTACTCTGCAAAGGTACCACTCAGACAGGCAGTGTTTGCGGGAATTTGAGGAGCAAATTACAAGTCCCTGAAATGTGAATCATACACTGATGAGCAGAAGTTGTAATTCGTGGTGACTTTCCTGGTTCCTTCCCAAATATGCACTAAAGTGACCCTAATTTCTGGAAACGTAGAATCCACTCTATACTAATTACTTGTTGCAAAACACATATTTTCAAAGGTTTCAAAATTTCTATTTACTTGCAGAGCACCAACCTAAGGATGGAGTACATGGCATCTAGCTGGCTCCAGCTTCGCACAACACTCCTCTACAGAAGAGTATTTCCCCGTAGCAGTCATGTTTACAAGTCTTTCTCTGTGTGGGGTCTTTTCTGCACCCAGAACCATCCTGCTGTTAAAGCAGGTCCTTTGCCAACTGCAGGTACTATATGCAGGAATACATGGGAGAAGGGCCGGCCTCATTAACTGCTATCGCACCAGTACAAACGAAGAGGGCTTTTTTGTCGAGAGCAGCAGATCCCCCAGCCTGTTTGGAGCAGCAGCACTCACTGGAGACACGTTATTCCTTTAGAAGCACACACATGTCAAACAACATACTGTGTTTCCTTAAGCGTTCCTCTCACCACCCTCCTCGCTGCCATATGGCAGTTGCTGTTATTATGGAAACAACCAGCTTCTAAACACATAACATAACACTGCAAACAGACATACTAAACCCACACAAGTTGTCAGTGCTTTGGGTACTTCTCTCTCAGGCCTGCAGTGTCTTTTATTCCCCCTCTGCTTTGTCCCACCACCCTTCCCTTCCACCCCAGGACACGTCCTGTAGGCACCCGGCTGTCCTGGGGGCACCCAGCTGAGGGTCTGCTCCTCACAGCTGGTACTCTGAGGACCGTGCTCGGCCTCTCCAGGACATCCCTCATGATAAGACACATGGCACGTTGGCCTTGCTCCCCTGTAGCTGGATGGCAGTCAGGCTCCACACAGCAGTACGATGGCAGAAGCACCCCAGGTCCAGCCCTTGCCAGAGCAATGCCCTGCTTGTGTGTGGCTGTGGCTATAGCTCAGGATTTTGCCTCCAAGGCACCTGCAGGGAGGCACGGGATGGGGCTGGATGGTTTTTAATTCAGCTTCCCCCTGCTTGGGTTTTCTGAAGTGGTCTGGGACAACATACCGGCACTGTTTTGTGACTGCTCCTGCCAGCCCAGGTTGAATCACAACTTCATTCTCTCTCTCCAGAAGACTGCAACATTTTGGCAGCCTCTGGCAAATAAAACTGCGCCTAGATCACTGCATAAATCTTAACTTGACCTCTAGCCTAACTATCAGCAACTAGTCCGTGACCCTGGTTTGTTTGCATGACACAGACGGGCAGGGTCAGGAAGCCAGCCAGCCCGATGTGATGCTGAGCAGCCTTGGGGGGTCCTTGCAAGCAGTGCAAGTTCACACTGCTTGACCTAGGAGCTCTCCTGCTGAGAAGATGACAAAACACACAGACATGTACAGCACTAAGGTAAGCAAAGGAGGTAGGAAAGTGCCTGAGTGCATCAAAACATCAGCTCATGGTGCCCCAGAGCGTGCAGAGCTGGAGCTCAGGTGAGCTGCCCTGGGAGCTCTGGAGATGCAGCTCCCTCTGCCTGAGGCTGTTTTCTGCTGTCGTGATGAGCTAACTCTTCTGAAGGCATGAATAAAACACAGCACGAATATCTGTAGCACACAGCCTGACCGTTCTCAGGACCTGATCCCTCTAGAAGCCCAAACCCACAGCAACCTTCCTCAATATTAAACAGGCCATGCAAAAAATGCGACTGTCTGAATCACAGATTTGTGACAGAATAGAAGATAAAGGACCAAACACAGGATTAATCAGCCAGTTTCTTCTGCACTTTCTCTTGTACCATGTTGCTTGATGCCCGATGTCAATGATAGCACAAAATGGGCAGTTTTTTAAAGGTGATATAACATGGTGACACCCAGTGCAGGACACTTTCCTAACAGAAGGGCTAGTGATAACAGCTGAACAAGTATGCAAATTGTACGTTGAATGGCTGTACTTTGTAACACACCAGGAAAAGAAAACAAGAAGCTGAATGCTATTACATATGTGGATAATCTAAACACAAAGCCGATATGAGCACAGACATACTTCTACAGTATATAACTTGGCCAGCACATGGGAACGGTGACCCGTTTGTAATGAGGAAAAAGGAAATACCAGAAATAATCTCCAAAAACACAAGAGCCAGAGCAGTTCCCTTGAGCCATCCACTCCTTGGTAATGTTCGTTTAAGTGCTGGATATACTGATACAGACAATAAATACATGATGCAACTGTTTTCATTCCTTGTAGGTGACATGCAGTATTTTCTTAGGCCCTGGTTTTGCACTGACCTCACCAAGTCAGCTACAGGGTCCTGCGCTCACTCATTCTTGGGATGCGCGGGCCCTGGAGTGGACTGAGGAACAAAACCACCTCCCTCAGCTCATGCAGAAAACCGAGTGGATAGCTTTATAAAGGCAAGGAATGAAGCAAAGCAGAGGTGTTTTAGCAGCACGCTGCTCCCCGGAGGCCTGGCTGAGGCACCCAGCGCTGCAGAGAGAAGCTGCGGGCGCAGGGAGGAGACGAGGAGGGATGCAGGTAGCACAGCCCGCCGATCCCTCGGGCTGGGGTTAAGCGCCGTGTCGCACTCGGTCTGCCTGCCAGCAAAAATATCCCTCCAGTTTCAAAAGTTTAAAAAATAGAAAGAATGATTTCCTGAGGAAATGGAAATGTTAAACACTTGGAAGTGAAACCATATGCTTATGATGATGAAGTGTAACGAAAACAGTCCTGAGAGCAATATCTTTGGTAGTCGGACCCTCCTGCTTCAGCAGGATCCTGTTTAACACCTGCAAAGTCACCCAAAACGGGGGTGAAAAGCTGGGTGGATTGAATGTCTAGAACAACAGTCACATCTCACCGACGTTGAACCCTTTATATAGAAAATATAAGTGGTAAATAATGTGGGCATGCAAATGAATTATTTTTCTTCCTGTCAGAGTAACTACACAGATTATATAGATTAAGATGTTTATGAAAAGGTTTTATATAAAATACTATCATAAACATTCTGAAGATAAACAATATTTATTATAAATTCTATTGACTCATTTTTCCTTTACTTTGTAGCTCATATATTAAAATACTTTAAAGAGCAGTCAGCACACAGAACACACCTAAGTACAAATACCTGTACACAAATAATATCATCAGCATTCAAAGTCTATGGCCAAATTTGTTCCCCATCAGATATTTTTATTCTGAAAAATACCTAAACACACATCTAGAAAGAACAGTGCTGTTAGTAAAATTTCATACTGGTCAAAACATCATTAATAAAATAAAAAAGCAAAATGATGTATGAAAACAAGCAGCTGCTGATAAAATCTCTGACATTCAAGTAAAAGGGGAAAAACCCCTAATATTTTAATTAGAGAAAAACCTCCCTGCACCTTGTGAAAATATTTTGTCTTAATTGGCTCAAAATATCACTTTCAGCAATTTTAGTGATAAACAATGGTCTGCAGAGAGAGCAGGTCCCTCCTCCTGTTTCACATTTGCCATAAACCTGTGGGTTTTCATAGGCTTAGTGGTGAGCCTGGAAACTGGGTGACGACCCTTGGCTGAAAAAACAGTCTTTTCTGATATTGCTTCCCGCAGTGCAAACTGCAGGTGTCTAAGTGAGAAACCTTCCCTCAGACTGCTCTGGGAAGCCGTACTTCTGTTTCTGGACTAAAGCCCTCTTTTTGAAGGGCTGCTGATCCAACACCTGTGATCAGCTGGGGGGGCTTCCTCCTGTGAAATGCCTGTGGGGCGTGACGAGCTTAGTTTAAATCTCACTTATGAAGTGTACAAAGGCCAGGAACACCTTTTCAGCTTTTTTGTCCTTGCTGGTGTGGTTACTGATTGCACTTATGAACTATCTGTTAAGCAGCATTTCATTTCTTTTAAAAATACTGGAGTCCCAAGAGAAGGTATTTCAAAGAAATTCACGGAGAATCACCAAGAAGATATGCACCATGCAAATTTGTTCTTGGCCTCTGGATCTCCTCTCTCCTTGGCATCAAATCAGCCTGGATTAAGCATCAGTAAGATCCAAATGCAATGTAATTCTGCTGCCTAAAAATAAAAAACAAACAAAAACCCCTCCCAAACACCTAGAAATTCAAAAGTGGGTGCAGTGAGAATTAATTGGTCTTTTTCCTGCTAATGCTTGAGTATCAAAAGGACCCAGGAAAAGAACTGAGCTCATCTTCCCTTTCCATTTCTTTCTGTTTGTTTTCTTTAAGGTGAATCAAAGTGATAATCTTTCAAGTAGATGTTCCAAGTGTAATATTCATCTGCTGTCTCCAGTCTGCTTTAGTCCAAAACAACAAGGAAAACACACCAAAAACATGGAAGAAAAGGTCCTGAGCTGGACAATAGGAAGCCGTAGCAAAGCCAGAACTGGCTAGCAATCCATTTGAAAGGTTTTTGGCACATCAAAAGTAGAACTTTATTTTTCCAAGGTGCAGAGGCCTATCAAAGTGATTCCCACCAGCCCTGGAACAGTAGAAACTTCAGTAGAGATGCCTCAAACTCGCAACGTGATTGATGCCTCAATCTTCATTCAAACTTGGGGGGATTTGGCTAACATAGGAACCAACCACCCAAATCCCAAACCAGTTCTGTTTTTTTGCACACCTCTACTTTACACACATAAGCTCTCTTATAGGAGCACTCAGTTGAACAAAGGACAAAAGCAGGAACTAAAAGCAAGATTAAAAAACATGTTGCATGACTGAACCCAACAGACTCTTACAGCCCATTGTACAGTATGTACTTGTAGTAGTTTGCTTCATTTTGCTAAAAAAAAAAAAAAAAAAAAAAAAAAAAAAAAAAAAAAAAAGACCAAAGCCTTTAAAGTATACAGAATTGTTTTGTGTGTTTTGTGTCCAGTAGCGGTACTAATGGAAAACAAATTGTGTCTTTAAACAGCAAATAACCCCATCTAGAGCTACATTAATAAAAATACATTTTTCATTTTAAATCAGCAAGTCTAACACTAGGGCTTATAAACATGTATTATAATTTAGTGCTGCTCTTCAGCTGCAAGTGAAATTACCACTGCCTACATATAAACTTAATAAACATAGAACATACTAAACTGTCTAGTCTTTGAGGTTGATGAAAGTTGCTTCTTATCAAAGGCTCCTTTGTGGATGTTTTAAAAGGATTTAACTTGCTTTGATTGCATTATTAACAGTGCCTGTGTTGCTCTTGTATTTCAGAATAAGCTGGAAAGCTGGAACATTAGCTCTTACATTCAACAAAAGTTGGTTTGCCATCTATAATAAATACACTTCAATACAAAAGATAATCTTTGTGTTCAAAAGCAAGACACCAAGGCTGGCCCCGCTAACACTTCTGCAGACCCAGTTGTTATATTTGGATTTTCCTCTGGTCTTCTCTACTGGAGATCTCACAGCCAGTCCTAACTTCATAAACTTTGCTGGAAAGCCACATATCTGCAGTGAGAAACGCGTCAGGTTTCTTTCTCTGGGAAACTGAAAACATGGGCCCATTTCTGAAGAAGAAACAAGGATATCGTTCTTTGAACTGCAGCACCTGGCCAAGCACACACGCAGGAACACAGCAAGGGATCTCGTTGTTGTGACTGCTCAGGAGTGTTGCAGAAAAGGGGGGAAGCAATGGAAGTCAAGTTTCTTTTTCTTTTCTCTTATTTTTTTTCCTTCTTCTGGGTTTTGATGTTGTTGCTGCTGGTTTGTTGTGTTTTGGTGTGTATATGGAAACCTGTTGTTCAGATGCTGCGGACTCTCCATGTGCCCTGTCTCCAGTGATGCATTTTAAAAGTGAGGCAAGCCAGATGGTGAGAGAATACAAGACAGGAATAAAAATGCCTCATTTCAGCTCATTCAAAAATTCCCAGGAACTGTGGCAGTAAGTCATGTTATAAAAGCCTAATACAAGCAGCTAGACTCCTGTGGGAATTCAGGTACCAGTACAAATAATATTCTGCGTACTGCAGACCTCAGCGGCATGCTGTATTTATAAAATGGGGCTAATAGCACTGCCCTACCTCAAAGCAGTGTGGCCAGAATAAGTATATTAAAGTGTGTGAGCCCAGAGTGCTACTGGATAGCCCTGCGGATCCGTGCTATTTACGTGCAATGCAAACCCCTGGAGCGGAAATTTAGTCCGAGAGAGCACAGCAGAGTCTTTTTATACATTAACCGCTATACTGCTCCATAACTTCACCTGGCACTTCACAGAGATTAAAAATGACGACGCAGCCCCTGTCCTGCAGAGTGCTTGTCTTGGCACGGCCAGCACTGCACAGGTGCACGACAGAAACTCCGGAGCCAAGGGCTGGGATGAAGTTGGGTTCCTGGTGGCAAAAGCGCACTCCCTCGAACGGTAAATATTTCATCTGTTTTCTTTATTTTTAATAAAATATGGAAATTGTTAGACCTTGTGACAGGATAATGGCTTGATAGATTCCTTGTTTTAAACAGCAGCTCTTCCCAGTCTGCGGCTAAAACCAGCACTTTGTGGCTGGAGAAAGCTCTAGACCAAGCCTATTAAGCCCTGGGGAAAACACGTATTTTTGGCCTTGGCTGTTTTTTTCCCCTTAAATTTAGGATTTTCTACAAGAAACTCTGAGAGCCTCATCTATGCCGGTACAGTGAGTGTTGCTTTGGCACTGACTATCCAAGTTTAATTAATTAAAAATACAAACGCAATCAAGCTTATTTAAGACAATGGAATTACCCCAAACTGGTTTTAAGCCCTGCCAACTTAATTTTCTCTGCTTGTAGGCTGTCTTTTTTAAAACAAACAAAATTTAATCTCCTGATCATTGAACATCTAATGTAATTATTCAGATTCAGACAGTGTTTGCTTTGTATAACTCTCCTTATTTCCACTCTTTTCATGGAATTACAGGGATAAAGTCCACACATCACAGCAGCATTACACTGAAGAGGGAACTAGTCCAAACCTTAGAGTTGGACCAATATGGAAAAAAAACATTTGGAGAATATTGTAACAAATTCTCAGCTAAATACACTTTGGTCATATATACGGATCTTCTCATTTGTTTTTTGAAAGCAGCTGTATTGAAGCTTTGCTCACGGAACTTTATTTGAAAGTCAAATCCTGCAAACAGTCGCATAAATATGTTTGCATGAGTATCTGAACCAGAATGCGTATGAGGCTTTGTTGATTTTGGCAACGATTTTGGCAGGAAGGATAAGAACCCACCCACCCTTTTTGTAGCAGCAGGAGGAGGATGAAACGGGACACTGTGCTCAATGTAGTCACTGCATACAAAAACATGAGTGGGGTCCCCATGGCTGGAGAGATGTTTGGTAACCCAGCCTTGCTCCAGGAACAAAGGCAGAATGCTCTGCTCTGAGCCTAAGCAACTCTCCAGTGTAAGACAAGTTCTCGTTCTAACAAAATCCACTCCCTTTGCACTTGTCAGGAAAAAATCCCCACCAAGGGCACATTATTACAGCCCTCCTCTAAAAGTCCTGGCATCGTCTCAAAAATTCTCATTCGGGCAACTGCATCATTTCCACGTTTCGCAGAGCAAGCCCTGTGTTCAAATGCAGCCAGCAGGTGCTGCTGGGTCAGGAGTACATTTAGCTTGAGAAGATGGAGCTTGCCATTTGTCTTGGAGAGACTTGAAATCACAGAAGCAAAAACCAGATTGTTGTGTGAAGTACTGGGTGCAGGGAAAGATGATAAATTGTTACAAATAATGAAGGTGATCTTAAGCCTGCTGAAGCAGATGGAAAGATTCCCATTGATTTCAGCGAGTCTTTCGTTGGGCCTGGCTCTCCCACCTCTGTCAAGCACAACTGAAACGAATAAAACACTCAGTGTGTCTCTCAGTGAACATGACAGTGGAAATGTATACACCATGATTAATAGGAAATCTGAATTGTGAATGTGCAATGGGAATATTTTAAAATCCTTTTTTAACAGAAATTATTTCACATTTGGCTACCGGTTGGAACAACAGTGGATAGAAAGGGAACAAAAAGTGAAAAAGTGCAGGGAGACTGATTGACTGACTGATAGACAGGCGGACAGATATCTTACACTGCTTCTAGTTAAGAAATTCAAATGACTACTAATAAGCTGGTTACTGTTCGCATAAGTTACACTTGAAAAGCACATACCCCTGGACCAATGCCTTTGATGAGGTTTCACTTTGAAGAGTGCCTGAACTGTTGTCTTCACGGCTGGTCACAGCACTGTTCAGGGTGCGGTGGACTCCCAGACTTGCCTGTGTTGATCACAGAGGATGCATCATCACCAATCCTTCCTGGTGCTTGAATGCAGAGATTGTTTGGCAGCCCCAGGGGAAGGGCTACCCACACCATGGCTGCGAATATTGTGCCGACCAGAAAAGAGGTTGTCTTTATCTTCTTTAACGGCTTTCAACAATGTCTCTGCGGCAAGGCCAGAGGAACGGAAAAAATCCCTCAAAGAAATATGAAAGCTCACCTCAGAAGTGCCCTGGGAAATCCGAGGAACAAACACTTGGTTGTTCTCATTTTGTCCTACTTTGTATTGGGATGACAGAACTGGGTGATTTGTCCTAAAAGGAGGTAGCTACTGAGATATGTTTTTATTTGGGACTTTTATGTCCAGTCTTGAAGATTTTGATTGAAATACCTAACTTATTTGCTGTCTAGTGCTGTTATTTAGTCTCCTTTCTGGTGATATTCTGAGTAATACATGCTGAAAGAAAATTTCAGTAAAAGTTGTAATTTGAATGTTTAAGGTTATGAAATCTACAAGAACTGTTGCTGTTGTACATAGCACAAAATAAACATCTCGATTCCAGGAAACTAAAGGAGACATCTTGTGAATCGCTTTCTTAAGACAAAAAGACTTCTGCAAAACTACTCTTTGACTTCTAAACCAGCCTGGGTAGAAACTGAAGCAGCCATCAAGACTAAACCCTTATCCAGGTCAATAAAATGGTAGAACATATATAGCCACTAGCACAGTCACTCTGCAAATGCATATTTAAGCAGCACACTTTACTGAGAGGCACATAATAAAGCTATTCACAGGGATTACTAACTGTGCATGCCATTCAATAATCGCTGTAAGTGCTAAACATCTCAGCCATTTTACTAATGATTCCCTTAACAAGATACTAGATGTTCTTATATGTTCATTGCTAAATTTACTTTTTTTTTTCTCTCTCTCTCTTTTTTTTTTTCCTGTCACTTTTCCTCGTGGTATTTTGAAATACCACACTTTGAGTGCAAGAGAAATCCACAATCTTGCACTGGCAAATTATTTTTGGAAGCGTTTGTCAATCCCAATCTTTAAAAAATGAAAATTATAAAATAAGCTCAACATTAACCTAAATAGTCAAAGAGATGATACTCTGAAATAATCAACCCTCGCCAGTTTTAAGGGATGTCACTGACCAATGACAATGTTGCTAAATTATCACTTGACTGGATCTTTGGCCCAAGTACAAGTGGTCTACTTGCAATAAAACAGACACTGACTTCGACTTGGTTTATATTCACAGTGTGATTTGACTGCCTGCTGAGTGACATCCCTCTCTGAGTGGGTGTGAGGGAGCTGAGCTGCTGAGTAAAACTGAAATGAACAGTGAAAAAGAGATTTTAAAGTCATTTAGAAACCCCAAATACTCTAAGAGAAACCTGTGCAAGAGGGGATTGCCAACGGAAAGTATTTTTCTCTCCTTCTTAACAGAAGTCTTCAGTACCAAGGATCTCTTCAGACTATGTTATTCAGATGGATGGAAACAGCGTGGCACTTGATGTCCAAACACAAGAAATTTGAATAAACTCATGCAGATTTTAAAAGAAAATGTAATTTTCAAGAGACTTTCTGCATTATTCCTATGAAAACTGAGTTCTCATAGGGAAACAAGACAAGCACTTATGTAATACTAAAGGTTATTCTAATATTTCTATTTCTTCAGTTTGATCAGATTTTTCTTTAATATTTTGTTTCATTTCACAATGTCATATGAATAATATTTTACCCTCATAAAGTGTTTTTCTCCAAAATGTTTTCATTCCTAAATTTCAACATACCACCACAAATATTCTGCAACACAAAACAATGGTGTTCAGCTCTGCAAAACAAAAAGCCCAGACTACCATCTCCAAAGCTACTGAAAGAATTTTGGTGAAGAGAAGACAAAATCAAAATCTTCAGCTAGGGCTGCCCACCTTGTAATTAGTGCTGTATTACTTAGAAAATAAAAACATGTTTAGAAATTTTACCTCTCACATGGAAGATGATACTTCAACATCCTTGGTACTTCATGATAGAGCTGAAGTACTAGAGATGCTGAAGTACCACTGAGATCCTAACACATGTCTGAAGTGTTCTCCAGCACCCCTCCAGCCAAGTGCTGTCCCACTCAGACATTGCTTCACTCATGGTTATTAACGTGAGATATGCGCACACTGCTAGGTAAACAAAGCAGAAGATTTGAAAAAAAACACTGAAATCTAATTCCATTATCTCGTAAACTTCTATACCAAACTGATGCAAGAAACAGCACTGGTGTTTTATGAGGAACATCACAAATCAGTATTTGTCCTTTGAGAAACCTGCTTCCAAATGATGCTGGTGAAGGACACATAGATAGGTGGAATGGATTGGGCTAGAAATAAGCATGGTCTTACGTGTATTTCTGCCTGTGGAAATTCTGCAACAGCTCACATTGCCTTTTATCAGTTGTGTGGCACTACCTCAGCCCTGTGTGAAGCATCAGCTCTTTGCCCACAAGGGTGGAAGTGATGCTCAAAGGTAAGGTGCTCTTAGGACACTTATCCTAGGGAAAATAATCACCTAGGCTCTTGTAGCCTCTTGTGCTTGCACCTTCATGCTGGCCTCAAGAACAGGTAAGGTAGATGGTTTTGGGTGTTCTGATGTTTAGAGCAAGCTGTCACTTAGCCAGCAATATTCTGTGGCCTATCTGCATGGCTACAGTTCTACTTCATTAGTGAACTCAGAGGAGTTCACCAAACACAGAGGTCAAGGTTGCCACATAAAATTATACCTCTAGAGATACACAAATTCTCCTGTGAGGGTGAGATATCGGTAGACTAAGTACAGTGAAATAGGCTGGAAGAGAACCATCACTCTCAGCTAAGAATTAACACCTCCCAGGATTGAGGTGCACCATTTTCTGAGTCACCAGGGGAGCCCAGGAACCGTGCCGAAGACAGGGATTTCCTCTTCAACAGCCACATTAAATGGGCTTCTATGAAAGGAAAAGGGGAAACGGGGATAGAAAAGAAGAGCCGCATGGTTGATCTGAAAGGAGAGCATGTTTGCACCGACACCGAAACATTAGAGACATTGTTCGAGTGCAGTTCATCCTTGCAAAAATATTATCGTCGTCGCGATGCCAAGGTTGGTGAAAGTATGGGCTATCTGCCATGGAAGTGCTGGGTATTTAGGCTAGACCTGTCATGGGGCTTATTTACTCTCTGCGCCCAACATTTCAGACACACTCAAGTGCTGTGTTCATGTCTTGGCAGGAACTTCTCATTCATGCATTTTCTCCCGGTCCCCTTTGAGGAGTCTTCGTCCTCTGACATTGCAGCGGTTGAAATTTCATTGCTTGCTGAGAAAACCAACACTGATTAATTTCATCCTACTTGCATGGAAGAGGTAAAGTATGCAGGTCTCTAGCCAGGGACAAGGAAATCCCTGCTGCTTACATGCCACATTGAATAAGCAGCCCATGGTTGAGGCCATTGGACTTCAAGTCTTCATTCCACCCGCAGGAAAGAAGCAATTAACCGTAGCAGCATGGGAAGCAAACAGGAAGTAATGCAACACATTCACTTTTGATTAGAGATTTTTTATTTTTTTTTAAGACATAATATTCCACAAGGAAGAATTCAGCTGTAGTGTCGCATTGACACACCCCAAATTATTAAAGGAACATGACTGAGGTTGCAAAGTTAAGCCTCAAAACCTAGGAAAAACCGAAGTTAAAATTTCCTGCGTAGCCTGAATGCCATTCCTCACTGAGCACGCATTCTGGTGCAGTCTTTAATTACATCACTGCAAACTGTGTTTTTTTCCCACAGGACCTTCGCCTCATTCAACGCACAGAACGGACAGTGCTTACTTAATGAGCAGCTATTCAGTACTTCGTTTTCTCCTCTGGTTCAATGTGTGGCCCTAGACTTTATTTACTGCACACCAGTCGGCCTGCTCAGGAGACAGAATGATTCATTTCCCCATGGACCTTTCTGTGGCATTCTCCACTGTAGCCTTAGAATACTTCACACCTATTCATGGATCTATTTTCACACCACCTCTGGGGGATGAAGAAGATGTCATTAGTCCGGTTTATAGATGGGGAACTATAGATGGTTCATAAACATATGAATATTAAGATAAAAAGTATTCACTGATTGGTTCAACTTGATTTTCCATGTATTTAACCTTATACAAAACTCACTCTATTCAAAGCTAATCTTCTATTTGCTTCAGCTGCAGATATTAACACTGAGACCCAAAAATCTCAGATAAATACCCATAAAATGAAAAATGCACAATTAAGTCCAACTCTGAAAAACTTTTTAAGTTTTAAATTATTTGCCTGTCATCACACAAGACCTAGGTGGACCAGAGTGTATCCCTGTCCAGTTCCCCAGTGTGTCACTCAACTGCTCTGCCCACCAGACAATTCCCTGTGCTGCTGCAATTCGCTGGTGTTATTCAGCATTTCAGCAATTCCCTGAATTTATTCATCACATCTCTTTCTGTCATGATAAAATCAAGACCGTCATTCTAACCTCCTTTATTAAACAACCCAGTTTCATCCCGAGGCTAACTCCATCTTTTGAACTGATTGAATTACGGGTCCTGGGGAAAAAGTTAAATATGTAGTTTTGTATCATATAAAAAGATATGAATTTAAGCTATCGAGGCAGCTAGGGGCTCATCCAGAAATATTAACATTTTAACACATATTTTTGTATGTTTGATTTCCTAATTTTTTAAGGAACTTTAAAGGAAAAGAAAAATAAAATGTTGTGGAGCAACTCTGAGAGTTTCTTGCTCATTAGGAACAGCTCACCCAAGAGGCTGGGAATGTTTGACTTGGTCACTTTAAGAATGTCCTTTTAACACAGATTTTTCTGAGCTCTTTCCTCAGTTTTCTTTGGAAAAGAAACTACATTACACTGACACCCATAATAATACCCACATCAGCAGAGCTGAAATAGGGATGTCACAGTACTCACTTGTGCTGCTGGGAGCTGACGAAGGAACTGTAAATTGAGTTAGCTGACCATCCTCTGTAAACACTGGAGAGAGGTGAGATACATACCTCATCAGAGGCATCTACAGATACTGGCTGACTGTTTTGTCTTGTCTGAAGATGAGATCCTGCCCTTAAATTCAGTGTTTTGTAGCCATTCCCCCATGATTTGTCTTCTTCCTATGGCACTCTCACGTGGCCATTCCCACCCTCAGCATCTCTGGCCAAGGAGATCTAACATTCCCTGGCCAGCCAAACCTCACCTACCTCCTGGCCTAAAAAGTCCTAGCCTTACCACCTGGATCACCTTCCTCCATCCCAAACCAAACCAAACCAAACCAAACCAAACCAAACCAAACCAAACCAAACCAAACCAAAATGATCCCGCGCCCTCTCAAACAAACAAAAAGAACATGGCAGAGAAAACGTCCAGCATGGAAAATTTCAGTCTACATAATTCAGGCAATATCCCAGTCTCATACTGTGCAATATTAGGGAACCTTGATAATTGATGCTGCTACCCAGCCGCCAAGTAGCAGCAATCCTTACTCAGACGTTTCGGCTTAAGGAAGAGCATCTTAATTATTTATTATGTGTTACAGAGCCAGTTCTGTCCTGCCTGCTGATGCCCTGATCCGTGAGTAGCCCCAGTGATTTCAGAAGGCCTGACTGGAAAATTCAATGATGCTATCTTTGAGGTTTGTATGGGAATCAAAACACAAGCAGCTTCTTCTCCAGGGATTTTTTTTTTCAGCCTAAATAAACAAACATGAAATATCAGAATACAAGGAAGAAAATAGACTTTATAAGATTTTTGAAATATTTTGCTCAAGTTTATGATTTGTAATAGTCAAGCATCTCTACTTCTCAGGGATTAATATTACCTTACTTTCCTTGAACTCCATTTAGTTCTTACATTATGCATATTCCACATGAGCTCTCTCTTCTCTCAGAATTTCTGGCACAAATATGAGCCTCTTTGGTAAAGACTCATAAGGTTATGAATGTCTGGACAGCCTGAGTAATGAAAGGCCATTTGGGGCCGAACCATTGACCACAGATTTAACTTGCCAGAAAGGATAAAACACGAAATGTAAATTAGGTACTAATAACCCATTTTCCCTCTAAATCCTTGGTACAGATATGCAGCAAGAAATACAGATTATGTTTTGAAAGAGCTTTTGGAATAATCTGCAGTTAAAAATATTGTATGGGACCTTGTGTTGTGGCCTCAGAAGAGACTGAATTGTGAGTTGTTACTGCTGCCCTTGAACCCACTTCAGTCAATGGAAAGTTTCATTGGCACCTGGATTTGTTGCTTTGGGTAGCTGCCTAGCTACCAGCAAAACCCAGCACATAATACTGTCATCAGGGGAAGAGGAATGTGCAGTCCAGCAAGCAAGACATGCATGGAAAAGTACATTTCTCCCAGCATGTTTTGCAATCTCCATGCTCTTCCCTCCCCATCTTCCTTTCCACTGATCTCATCCGTGGAGATGAAGTCAAGAAGAAAATGTAGGAAGTAGCACTTGCAGGGCAAGATAATTGAGCTGCTCATTGAGTGACCAACAGAAGCCTTAACTTAGCTTTGACCCTGTTAGTGGGGCCATCCCATTGACAAAAACAGATGTTCAGATTTGTTTGTCAATCAGGGAAACTGGGTGTTTTGTTAGCTCACACAAGGAATTTGGCATTAAAGCCATGGTGTTGCATTCTGCTAGCAGGAGCGTGCACTAGGTTGTTGGGAAGCAGGGTTACACGTTATGCATGGTACAGCACCGTATTTCTGCTCTGTTGATTTCAGAATACGTAAGAAGACGTTCTCCATGTGTGAACTCCAGCCTCCAATTACACTGTGTAAGAACACCTGAGCCTTCAGTTACCCCCCTCAGGAAACTATTGTTCTTGTTCTTTTCACTGCAACCCAGCTATGAGGAAATGACAAGCTTTCCTTTTCTCAGCTGGGTCCAGAACTATCTAAAAATAAAACCTGTGGAACTAGCTTCTTGAATTAATTATGTTCCTGATAAAAATAAACCTGAAATATGAAATGGCATGCCCATGCACTCGGCCTTAATGAGATCTGTAATTGCTTCTCCTGCTCATGACACATCTCTGTTTTATGTGAAACCCAGAATCTTGCTACCTTTCAATAGGTCTGTGTGCCTGGCATGGCTGATTCAAGCCACTGCTCTGCAGCTCATTCTTTGCACTTAGCAAATAAGATAATTTAATCAATAGTTTTAAAAATGAAACAAATACCTATTCTTGGTCTGCAAAGAGGGAAAAGTATTAGCAAAGCAGGTTCCATAGAGGAAGAATTCATCAAGTTACCCTACAGTTTGGGTTATCTATCAGCCTTAAGTAGGAAGCTCCAGTAGGAATACTCAGGTACTCCTACTCCAGCATTTTAATATTGAAAGTAGTGCGAGCAGTGGGTACACCCTGTGGGTTCCCCATTCAGCATCCTACATGAGGAAGTCAGTGGCTACTTTGTTGATATAAGACTTAAAGAGAACAGGGCAGTAGATCGCAGCTTCATCGCTGCAGAATTGCCTTGCTGGCATAGAGATCTGCATGACAAATCTCCCAGAGGACAGCAAAGCACAGAAAGTGAAGCCCTGACTACTTGTTCACTCTTCCTGCTATTAATTTGCACCATTATTACTAATAAAGAATGTTTTACTCTGCTAATGCCTAATCATGGCACAGGCCCAAGATTGTATGAGGGAGCCCATGGTGCTAGGCACTGAATAAACATAGGAAAACAAGGCAGTCCTGCCCCAGTGAGTGGAAAGGTTTAGAGAATATGAATATTCATCGCTTTTGGAAGCCTGTCGAAGCCATCTTCCAAGTCATCTTGGGTTCAACCACTACTACTGATGTAGCAAAAAAGAATCATGATTTACTCGGGTAAAGGAGGATACTCCTTAAAAACACATGTTCTGGCAAAACAGAAACAGACTAAACAAGCCTCTTGAAGAAATACGTATTTGAGAAACTGCCCTGATTTAAAAGATATGTTTATTATCCTTCACCCATTACACGGACCCACGCTATGGCAGCATGCTGGAGATACATCATGTGATAATTCAGGGACACTAGTGTTGTAGAAAAATCAATGATAACACAAGAGCAAGCAAATAAACCTTGAGACTATGAAGCAAAAAGAAAAAAAAATCCACCAGGGCCTGGCCTGGTGCATGCTATCATTAGTAACATGAATTCACGGTCCTGAGAGGAGAACTGATGTGCCTCCCCGTAAAGCAGATCTTAGGGGCATATTCATTACCAGCAAAGCACAAGCTCTACAGTTTGCTCTCATATAATGATCCAACAGTGGCATTTAGGTGAGCTGAATATAAACACCCAGGCTGGAATGTGGCCAGGACACTAGATTTAACATCCTACTCTTAATAAGAAATGCCACAGAGGCTGCAATATCCAAGCAGAGCAGGCATGAGCTCAATTAAAAGAGCTCATCTGAAAGTCCCCCACACAGCAAACTACATCGACTAGAATTTACAGTTCTGGGAAATATCAAGTGTTGAGTTGACTCTGGCTGCAACTGGCTGCAACTGCCAAATGTGGTATAGCACTTGGAGAACATTTGTTGTGGATGAAAGCAAGCGCATTTTGCCTTGGAGGGTCCCAGGTATATCCCACAGGAAAAAAAATTGTCTGCAGAAGGCCTCTCTGCCTCCCTGCTCTGTTGGCCAGCTTCTCTTGTGTGTACCATCATGCTCTCAAATGAACTCACTCCTAATGCGATGACAACCTCCCCATTTTTTGGATGCCAGACTTTAAATGAAAGGAAATTAGGGTGTTTGGAAGGTTGTCACTTTATCTTCTGCCAAAGACCAGGAGAATTTTCTTTCCTTTTTTTTTTTTCCTTTTTTTTTTTTTTTTTTTTTTTCAGGAGCAGCCAAACCGCTTTTGAATCACATAGTCAACACAGTGAGTATGGCTGACTTGCCTTAAAACAGATCTAAACACATTTACTGAATTTCATAACTCTCTATTCTTTTTTCTTCCCCTACTCATGCCTTTTTCCTTCTGTCTTTCTATCCAATCATTTTACGTGCTCAGGCCCTACTATTTCTGGTCTTCTCCATCTCCCACTCTCTATCTTCACTTTTCCTACATTACGCTCTCCTCCTGTTTTCTAATCTAATCTAATCTAATCTAATCTAATCTAACCTAACCTAACCTAACCTAATCTAATATCTCCTCTTTATTCCTTTGCTTTTATTTACTTTTCATATTTTCTTTTCAAGTAGGAATACAGTTTGGCTCCTTCCAACCTCAAATTTACCGTATGAGTGTGCCTTATGGCAATTCACCAACCAACAGAGAGATAAGATATATTTAAGAAGATAAAAATTGAATGCCTTGCTCATCGTGGCATTTTCTTCAGTTTTGCTGGTCTAACTCCACTGAATTCAGCAGAGTTGCAACGACTGGAAAAACAAGATAATTTAATGGGTGTTGGTGTTTTTGCTTATTCTGTGTGACCTCCGCTATTCCAGACAGGACCCTGCAGGCATTCACAAGCCAGTGTAGACTTGCCTTGTGGGTGCCTGTTTTCACTCATATCTTGATATTCCCATCCTGTTCTATCTATAAACTCTCAGGGACTTGCCAAACTGTTTGTTTTCCATTGATAACCGTTGAAGGTCTCTAACATGAGTTCTACTCCTATTCTGAATGTCACTATCTGAAATTAGCTGTAAATCTCTTGTGCTGCTTAAGCTCAAGGAAGTTCACTGATCTTGAAGTTTGGTATCTAGACAACAATCTTCTTTTAATAGCCCATCCAGAGATACAAGCTAAACAGAAAGGCCATAGACTTGAAAAACCTTGCAGAAGTAACTTCAAGACACTCTCCAGGCAAGGTCAGTGACTTTGCCATATCATCGATTTATTTAATACTTTTCGTTCTCAGAGGAATATTAAAATATTAATTATCATAATCATAGTTAAGTATTTAGTACAAACAAGACCTTGACTTCTGTCTGCCATAGCCAATAGCAGTACCAGTAGCCAAACAGATGTAACAGTACAAGGGAAGGTTCAATTTGTCAGTGAAGTTGGAACTGAAAATATTAACAGCATCTGGAGACACTATTCCACATCTGTTTAAGTTAGAATATGTAATCATATCAGATGGGGAAACTCGTAAGAAATATACATTTTTCTTGTAAATGTTAGCAATCTACATTTAAATCTACAGTGTAAAATGTTTAGGCTGCATAATTAATTCATTACTCTTGAGAACACCACACAATTTAGATTAAGTAACTTAAATGACAGACTTGCCATGCCCCTCCATAGTCACCAAATCCAGTCCCCAGTTACTCCAGGCCACCATTATCGGAGGACACCTTCGAAGGAGAATTAAAATGGAAACCAACACTCCTGGTGTGCTTCTCTAGTAAACATGACATCAAAAATCACTTTCAGTAGCTACATTACATATGAGATTATAGTCACATCAGAAGAGGTAGTGAGATCTGTAGATGGAAGAAACATACAATGTTCATTATGGTCAATGCCTTGGAAAACATGTAGTAAGAACTGAAGGCACCAAAATACATCAAACCTATGTATGCAACACCCTTAATGTCGAAGGACCAGCCACTGGAGAAAGGAAGACAAATTGTCATATCCCAAAGTAAATTATTGTATAAGTTATGTTCATCCCTGTGTGATGCATTGGTTTTGCAAAGGGGTGTTAGGAAGCAAGAAACAGTTGAAGTGCTATCAACACTCCAACTCCTTTCTGTGATATATTAAATTAGCAAACAAAGTATGTTTGAAAAGGGTGTCAGTAGAGCAAACAGAAAGCAGAAATGAACAAGGTGAGGTGCTGGCCAGAATCCTACATTCATTCAGGATGTATGTAGATGCATTCTACAGCATTTACATTTACCTATTGATATGTTTTGTTCTTTTCAAACAAAGATAAGTAGGTTTACCACTTAAAGAAAAATAGGACTCAAACCACAACATTCATTTGGTATGTGAGCCTCTGAAAAAAAAATGTAGTGGAGAATGTTTCCAGAACACTCTTCAAGAGCGCTTTCTATCTGACTGCTGCTAGCTGACCAGAAAGATGATGAAGACTCTAATATAAGTAAGGCATTTAAATACGCATTTACATTTTTCATTTAAAGTGAGGAGCGTGAGAACCGAAAGTAGCAAACTCTTGGGTTTGCTGATACATGTTCAAGGAAAAAATTCATCAACGTGGCTACATCAAATTGCTGCCACATTCATCATTGCTTGCTTGCCTTCACGGTCCATCAAGCACGCAGGAGAATTAAGATGACAATTCATCACATGGATACTGTTGAATGCTTTAGCAGAGATAAGGTACCAGTCAGTTTTTCCTGTCTGCCAAGTAGGTTAAATGACCTGCTTGTGATACCAGTTTTAGTCATTAATAGTAGGCTGCTACTCCTTTTACAGAGCAGGGGGCAGTTTGTTCTGCACTGCCCCACTGCATGGCACAACGCCATACAGTGACTTCTGAAGAGCTCTCTAGGGACAAGGAAGCTCTTGCAGTAGTAAAAGTACAATGTTGTCAAGACAGGTGGACTTTTGGTGAGCATTGCCAAGATCTGAGCAGCTGTGAACACATTTCTGTTTCTGGAAAATTGCTGTATTTTGTGAGGACCTCAGAGCAAGCGTGGAATCTGGGATTCAATGGAAAAGGATTGATCAATTCTTTTCATAGCTGCACAATAGGAAAGAAATGTCACGGGGATAGCTTCTCCAAGTGCCAACTGCCCAACAGCATCCTCATTTAGGACGTTGGAGAGAGGCTAAATTACATTACAGGCCTTTTCTTTGACTTATTTTTGTGGGAGTCATTATACTCTGTTCAATGAAAACGGCTTGTGCAAATGCAAGCCAGAAAAGGTGTGACAGAAGGAAGACAAAATACCAAAACAAATAAGACAATAAGACAAAACAACTGAGGTGGGTAACTCTCATCAATCAAAACTCAGCAAGGGTACAAGAGTGACACAACTCTGGAATAATCTGCTTGCATCTTTCACAAAGGACATTTCCACTGAACAGACCCAAGACAGCATTCACTTTGCGTTAGGTTCCTTTGTTGACATAGGCAGATTTCAACCATTCTGACATCTGGGCCTCTCCTTGGCACAGCCTAATAGAAGGTATTACAATACTCACGTTTCAGTATTCAGATAATTTCCCTCTACATCCATCATTGTGAAAAGTTTTACAAATATTCCAAGATATTCCAAGAATTCATGCAGAGTCCACCGGTATCATCAAGAGCTGTGATACTCTGCAGTTTTCCAGATCAGACAATTCATCTAATTTGAGCATTTTGCTGTTCCTTTTTTTTAGCAACTCAGCATTGTTGTGTGACATTTTAACTTGTGACCTCTCTCAGTTTCTTATCAGGTTTTCCTGTATTTTTCACTCCAGCCTTCAAATAATTTTCCGATTAAATCACTGAAATCACCCAAACCAGACCATCTCTTCCAGCCTGTACTCAGAGGAGCCCAAACAATTCTAAAGGCATGAAGGCCAAGGCCTCTAAATTCACGTTTCCCGTGTAGGTACCCACATTTTGATTTGAATATATTTGGGTTCCTCAAATCAAGGGAAGGTAACAAATCACTGATTAACATACTCTGAGTTTGTTAGTGGCCACAGTTAAGACAGAGACCACTTTGTGTTTCTTGTATCCTGTATCACAACACACTGCACAGCTCAGCACCAGATGGAAGGCATGGATTTCATTGCTGGGCCCCGTGATCCTCCCCTCTGTATGAGTAATTGGCAGCTGAGTTCTGGGTAAGAGTGGGAGCTTCAGAGAGCTACAGTAGGTCATTAATAAAAAGAAGCGTCTAAAGCCTTAAAATATCCTGTCTCTAAAATTAATACAAGCATGGGTTACGCTTGTTATAAATTAGACACCAGGAGGTCCAAGTACAATTTTTAGCACTGATTTAATAGATCAACATCATGAAATGACAGTGCAAGTACAGTCTGAGAGAGCAAATGCCTACTAGGCTATCCCAGCTGCAACAGGCTAGAGCATGAAGCACCATAGCATGTTCTTCAGTTTGGGCAAAGTCCTTCAGAAACACTAGGTGCAATGGCTAGTTCTTAATAACCCTGTGCTGTCACTCTTTTCTGGCTGTTCCCATTGCATTAAGCCACCTGCAGCTACACATTGGGAAGGGCCCTGGACAAATAGCTTCTGTGTTTTTTTTTATGGGAGCTTCCTTCAGTGCAAATGCAGAGTGCCTATTATGGTGCTCATTTTGCTGTCCCTCGTCTGTAGTTTTTGATGAAATGTTTCCACGATTACCTTAGCTTTTTACTCATGCTGCCTGAAAAATTACATTTTTTGTGTGCACTTTCTGTTGCCTTGAATTAGAGCATCATCTTTTACCATGGCCATGCTCTGTAGTTCTCAGACTCTTTGACCCAATCTGTTTGAGCCTAGGTCTAAATACGATCCACGCTCCTTGTGTTTACTGATAACCTCCTCCAGGCCACAGATAACTTAGTCAACAGCAGTCCTTTCAGACAGGTCAGCTATTTTTATTATTGCACATTGGCCACATGGTCTTCCCCTTCTTCTTCAGGAACAGAAGCTGAAGAGCAATGCCAATTTAGAGCTTTGATGGGACAGAAAGTTCATCAGGACAGCACTGGTTACACTCTATGGCAGCAGAGTGGCAGTCCAATCCAACATGATTCAGGGACATATCTGGAGCTTATAGGCCTTGGGCACGAAAGTAAACTGATGTACTTAAACAGCACGAAAAAACAGCATGAGAGACCAAAACGAAGGATATAGTTTTGTCATGCAGCTTCAGGGCTGGGTGGGATTTGCCGAGTGGCTTTCCATTTATGACTGATGAGAAAATTGTGGGCTTGACATTTGGATATGGACCTCTTTGTGGTGATTCATGCCTTTGCTGGCTTCCCACACACTTTCTCCCCTTTCAAATGACTGAAAAAAGCACAATGCTCTTGAATGAATTTTTCTTCCTGTGTGCCCTGCTCAAGACATGCGCTGCACGGAGTCCCCGTGACTGTCATTAGCTAGCAGTTGAGTTCCAGCTCAAGTGGAAAACACCATAACATCCTAAATATCAGACATCTGCTGTCTCCGTGCCCCAGGCCATGTCACTTGTAATTATTTGAAGGGCTCAGGATCAGCTCAGCGGTTTGGGCTGGAGAGCAGCCCGAGCTGCAAACACTCTCGGTGGAAGGGTTGTCTCCTCTGGAATGCACTTCCCCACTTCAGCTCTAACAGCCTGGATTTCATGACCCCCAGGTCATCCTGTAGGGTCCATCTGCTTTCCCAGGCTTTGAAAGGGGTGGAGGAATTTGGGAAATTATAAGGCTACTATAGGAAATGGATAGCAGTAGCATGGCACGAAGAGCTTGTGCCTTGAGTTGTTGACTCAGCGGATAAAAATTGTACTGATACCAAGAAAATCTAAAACAGAAAGGGGATCTGCAACTATGCTAAAGAAATAAACACTTATTGACTTTGTAGGGTATAAGATAGAGCATTTGTATAACCTGATAAGTAAAACTGTTCTGATTAAGGTTTTACAGTCTATAAATAACAATAAAATAAAGAGAGAGAGGGAGAGAGGAAGAGAGAGAGAGAACGATCCTATCAGGAAATGTAGGTCTTACAGTCATAAAAGGAGGAGGGGTGATAAAAATGCCATTAAGAGACGGTTCCAAAAGCTCATTTAAAATATTTAGTGCTGATCCCTTTGTCTTCTAGCTCCTTACAAGAAATCACCTCTTGCATCACGCCATTCAAACTGAATTATACCTTCAATTTTCCTTGTTTCCTGCTATATTCATATTAAACTATTATGCTGTACGCAGGAAAATATCCAGCAAAAGCAACTAATCCTACTGTGTGCTAGGAATGGTTTTCTTCAGATGGCTTTAATGCTGAAGACAAAGGTCAGCAATTTACCACAAACAAAGAATTTAATATTTCCTCCACTTGTGAGCAGCATCCTTCCATGGTCCTCACAGAGCTCTTCAATTACATTTCCACTGGAAAGCGGGGCTTTGAGAAACCCTCTCTAAAGGCTGCTCAGTTTTTTTCCTGAGAGGCTTGAAGTTGTGAATACTATACTAGGGAGCTGCCAAATTATCCACAAAGTTCCTCCACTATTTCACCTCTTCCAGGGACATTTATTTAATGAATGCATTCCACAAGTGTTATGGTGTGGGGCTGCTTGCAGCTGAGAATTTCTTGTTTCAATGCACGGACAGTTCATGTCAAACCTTGCAGCCCCACAACCAGCTTTGCTTCGCACACGCTGACTGAGCAGCCTGGAAATGCCTCTCCGAGCAATACATGAAATGGACAAATTGTGCTTTGAAATTGGGAAGGAAGGGGAAGACAGCTGGAAATGTGCATTATTTAAAATGCTGTAGGATGAGAAACAGATGCCGGCATGGCATTTGTGGAGCTGCAAGTTACACAGCTTATGCTGGCAGTTGGCAAGCGAAACTGGTATCAAATCCACAGCTATGCAAAAGCCACCACCACAACTGGCACCCAGGCTGGCAGAGCCAGCCAAGAGTGAGCGATGACGGGTGCTGAAATATTGCCCCTCTCTGCTCTGGTCCCCTCCAGGTGGAGGTGCAGTGGCAAGGGAGGGTAGGGAAAATCAGGCTGCACCTGTCTGTGAGATGAACACAGCATTTCTCTTTCAAGGGCTGCCTGCATTATTAGCTGTCGCCAGGACTTAAATTCACTTAAACGAAGGGAAAAAAAAAAAAAAGGAGGAAGAAAAGCAAAGTGCTGTATTTGCTCTCTAATTCAAGTCCTGACGATCCATATCTCACAGCCAGAGCCTCCAGCTGAACTCCCAGTGCTTTCTCTGCTCTGAGGCGTTCAGAGGAAAGGGTTTCTGATCCCTCGCTAACACATGTTGTAAGTGGGTGAGTTGGCAGCGGGCTGAGATTCCCTTCCTTATTGCTGCCTACCAAAGAGGGAAACCCTGGAAAACTGCCAGGTCCGGGGACTTGTTAGGGAAATACTAGTTTGCTGATTGGAGTGAAAAAAAAAATAGGATGAGGCAGAATTCCACATAATTCTGCCAGCTAAAATATTGTTTTGACTTGCATCAGTAGATGGAAGCTAGTAGCTATTTTATACAAGGGATAAAGGCTTTTTTTTGGGGGGGGGGGGGGGGGGAATGTGATGTAGCAACTAGTAGATAGAAGGCTAAAATCACTGAGGCTTAGGAAATAACCATAACCCCTCGTTCTCAAATATCATGTGAGAAAAGAGAAAATAAAGGAATATCTTATTTATACAGTGAGTTACAGTGAACAACTGTGGACCTTTTTACAGATTTCAAGCAGTCTATAGGTGCTTCCTCGTAGTAATCAATTACGGGTGATGGTTACTTTCCACATAATTCAAAGGCGCTATTGAGAACAAAATCCTATCCCTTTTTTTCACCCAGGATGGCAGCTGTCCACCAAGACTCCTTTAGGATTTGAAACACAGGCCTGTGCCAGAAAACTTGTGAAAACCACAGGGCTGGAGGGTGGATCCGTGTCTTCCCTCTCTCCGTGCCGGCCCTGTCCTAATCCCAGGCCGTAGTGATGCATGAAGCCCATTGCAGCAGGCGGTGGGAGTAACCACAACCTCGTGTGACCTCTGCGTTGGCAGCTTTGAAACTTTGCTTTGCCGCCTTCCAGTCCTTAAGATGTTACCTAGATAAGTTGATTTGTAACGCATAAGAAAGGCCCTGGCCCCTGAGGAGACTTTGAAGTGGACTCTAAAAAAGGCATTAGCTCTAGTCATAGGACTGGGACTTGTCAGCGGCAAAGAACAGGGAGAAAAGGCTGTAATTCTCCCTCGAAGCTCTGACCACTGATTCATAGTCACACTGGCATAGACAACACTGGCATAAACAATATTTTTAGATTTTTTTTCTTTTTTTTCCATAGGAGATATTGAGGTCATGGTGCCCCACTGACACCCGCAGCCTCCTGGGCAGGGATGAAAGCAGCCTCAGAAGGAGGGTCTCTTCCTTGGAGGGAGAAACCCTCAGTGGAGCGAAGGACGGTCATGAGGTCCGCTCCCAGCACAAGGGCTGGTTAATAGATGCTCTTTTCTCTCTTTTTTCTTTTCCTTTTTTTTTTTTTTAATACTTCCACTGATGAGGATGCAAAGGGGGCTTCCAGCCCATCCATTCTCCATCCTCCTTGGATGAGGATGAGGTTGGAGGCAAGCAGAGCCTGCAGAAGGCAGCAGTGCTAGCCCATTCCCACCACAGGGGCAGTGACCCTGCTCCCTGGGGGCCCTCCAGACACCTGCATGGAGGTCTCTCCCTGAGCCATCCCACCTCCATGCTGCTGCTCAGGCTGAGCAGGTTCAGCTGAGATCAGAAAAGGATCTTGTTAGAAGTGGTATTGCTCTCAGATAGCTGATTAGAGTGCCTATGTCTCAGTCTGCTACATTAAGCCAAATGCTTCCTCCTGTTTGGTAAGCTCCCCACGACAGGTTTCTCTTTTGTCCTTTAGAGACCTTTGCAGTGTGACCTCACTTGGGGTCTGTGCTGAAGTTACTGATCATGAGACAAACAATACATATGCCGAAAGGTCAAATGCAATGAACTCAGGGACCAAGCGCTGAATATTGTTTGTTTGGACCAATCAGAGTATTGCTAAAGTGATTTATACCAAATTCTTCCTATACTCAAAACAATTTTTCTCCATAAACCATGTTTACAAATGCCAAAAATATTTTGAACCAGGTGCTATGAAAACCTGAAAGCACTTACTTACAGAGGGCTGTTTCAACACTGCAAATACTCATGTGTAGTTGAGGCAGATTTTGTTCCTCAAGAGAACAACCTTACACCAATTTGTCCACACTGCCTTGCTCTAATTTGTCCAAGTGAGAGTCCAGAAAATCAGTGTGACGTGAAGAGACCGTCAAGGTGCCACTGTGCAAATACAAAGATGCTGCAGGGCAGAAGGATGGTGAATCTGGCAGGTGCAAAGAAATCTGTAACTATTTATAGAGGTTAAAATTTGGTTGGTCATTCGATAACGCAGAGAATTCACAGCTTTTGAAATTAATTATTCTTCTGGAAAGGGAAAAATCTCTACATTTTTCTAAATGTACTGCATTTAGATTTTACTCTAATGTCTTGGCACATTTTTAAAGTATTATAAGATTTCAGACTTTTTGTTGAGCCATTTTTGCACTGAACTTTACCAATTCCAGGACAACTGGGAGCTCTTCAGCAAAATCAAATACCATTCTACCTTCCTCCCCAAACTCAGGCAAGTTTTCACAGTTTGCATTATATCATCTTGCTCTACAATTTTATTTCCCTTCCCTACATTTGAAATTTACTCACCTTTGCTATTTCTTTGTGCAGGAGACAGCAATTTAGGGTAGAGAATGCTTTTATTTTACTTGTCTTAGAATTACCTGGCATTGACTTATCATAGTAAAATGTGATTAATATGCAAATAAAAGTACTGACATAACCAGGAACACTAATCAGAAATAGTCTCCTAACTCTTGCTTCTACCCTGCTGAGCAAGGGGTTCAATTTTAATATGAATATTTAGCAGTATTCATGGCCACACCCCAATTTCTGATCAACAGAGCACAGAGAAATAATTTCAATTATCCCCTCCAATGTGTCTTCAAAACAGCATATAGTGATTATTTGGAAAATAAAGGGAATCTTTTAATGACTCCAGGGATTCGGCCATCAGGCAAAATTTTGTTTGTTTGTTTGTTTTGTCACTCACAATATGAATTCCCCCACATTCTGTCTTAAAAGCGGAATTAAAAGCTATGTGTGGGATTACCCCAAAAGCTCTCAACCTCTCTTTTCCTCAAAAGCCAGAAATCAGGAGCAGTAGGATAATAACGGGCCAGATTTGCACTAAGGTCCCTTATCTAGGTCTCACCTCAGGCATGGACTTAGAAGGAGTAGGAATCCCGACCCTGTTAAGCCATGAACTAATTTTCAGTGACTTATACTATATTAAAAACTGAAGTGCTGTATTTGCAGTGTCATCATTTGCACTGTAAGGAAAAAAACAATACCAAAAAAACCCCTGAACCAATGGGACTGAGGCGCTGAGACCAAGGACCTTCACAAAGAAGGAAGAAGTACATGTTGTGCCGAAGAAGTACACTTTGTGGCAAAGATTGTCTCAGTAGAAGAAGCACCACAAAGATAGACATAAAATTAAAAAATAAAAAAAGTATAAGATCACTTTTATATATTACAGATATTCAGATATTGATATATTACAGATATTCAATATAAAAAAAAAGTGAATTTTGCTTCATTCAAATATTTTATTGATTTTGGTGGACTTTCATATAAATAAGGTCTAACACATATTTTCTGGTTTTAAGTTAAGAAGGGCGTGCTTTTTTTTTTTGCCTTTTTTTTTTTTCTCCTGTCCCTCTTCCATGAAAGAGCATGAGAAGAAATAAAAGCAAAAAATATTGGTTTTCAGGTTCTTAGCCAGAATGCAAATAACTCCACTTTTCTACTATAAACGTTTTATTTAAAAGTTATTTTACATTACAAAACGTTTCAGCTAAGGGCTCAGTCTCCCGTGCTCACCCACACTGACCTGCAGCTTCTGGGTGTGCCATATTTCTAGATTGTTTCTAATGAGCCTAGAACGAAACCCAGCCATAGTCCTAGAGGCCTCTGTTAAAACCAGAGGAAACCACATCAGAAAAACTGCTTCCCCTACCACCTACCCCAAACAAATTCTTTTCCCTGACAAGCATTAACTGAGGTCAATCTTCTCCCTCCCCAGATGCCTGAGTGCATCCCCGAACCCAAGGATTTGGGGCTGCTTGAGCACACTTCACAGTATCCCTATGATCTAAGTCTGGTAAATCTTTTCTCTCTCTTTTCCCCACACACGGTTCCCTGCTTTCACTGTAAGAGTGCTCCCGTACAATTTATTTTAAGGGAAATGTTCTCACTGACTTAGCAGAGCTGAACTGAGTCAACGAAACCAGCGGCTTCCTTTGCCCTGCCGCCTTCTTTCCATTAATATCAGTAGCAAAGTTACATGGGAGTTCGACGGGAAGAGGAGTAAGATGTTATCATAAATGTTGCCCTACCTCTCATCCCCCATATCCAGGAAATGCTAACTCGATTTTAAAATAAATTTCCTTAACAACCAAGCACTACTATTTAACAGGACCCGTGAGCACTTCTATAGCATTTTACAATTTCAAATCACTGCATAAGTATTAATTAGCCTTAATGACTCATATTACCTAATAAGATAATGAAAAACCCTGCAGCTCACAATATCTACTTCTATTTTCAGTGAGAGATGAAATGGATCTTTTAAAAGGGTATGTTCTCTTTTAATACCTTTTCTGCATATCCCTGTAGTAACTTTTGGAATTAATTCATTTTTTTTCTTCCTCTGTGAAGATTAATTTATTGCACCAACGATAGTCTTTGCCACTAAATAAAAATACAGAGGTTTAGGGATAATATTTCTACCTTAGGAAGCTTTCTGTTGAATGACTGCAAGTGTGGACTCGTTGCTTGGGAAGGAGACGGGTTTGCTGCCTGTTCTTTACGGAGAAAAGCAACGTCTTTCTTGGTTTCTTTCTGGGTTGCCACTGCCAAGGTAATGCTTAATGGATTAAGTCTTGTGAAATGAATTCTGTAAATAGAATGTGGGCTGAGATCATTTCAACTCATTTCCCCTGCGTCCCCTTCCCGTCCTGGAAGCTGTCAAGCACAAGCAGCCTGCGAGCAGCCTGTGCTCCCAGTGTTAGTCTTGAGTCTCGCTAGATGCATAAAACAGCTTGTTTTTCACATACTTTCTGTGATGGCATTAAAAAAAAAAAAAAAAGTGAAAAAAAAAAAAACCTTCTCAATTCCACCCATCGCTATAAACTGGATACAGCTAATCTTGCAAGGGCACCAAACATTGCTCTATTTGTCCATCATTAGAGCCCTGGAAACCCATGTTTATGATAGAATTATAGTTGAATCTGAAGGATTTTGAAGAAAGGAACTGAACCAACTGCGGGTTTGTAAACAAACAATATGGTTTTGACGTCAGTCGTATCATTTCATGTGCTGGAACACTATCTATCACGCAGCCAGTTCCTGCCCCTGAAGAGTTTCTAATTTAATTTAGATGCATTCATGATATGGGACAGCACGTCAAATCCAAGAAACTACCGGGTACTGCTGAAGGTCTACGCTGGAAAGGCTGTGTAAGCTGTGCTTCGAAGGAGACCTTTTGGCTCAAGAAAGAGAGAGGAAAGTTGTGCCTAGTGCAGGAGAAAGAAATAGGGAAGGAGAAGGGGAAAGGAAGGGTATGGAGCTGAGATTGTCAAAGGGAAGGACTTTGTTTCTTCCTCAGAAATAAATCAGCTTGAGGGTTTTTTCCTGCATTGATGCTGTCCAAAAAATCTGCATAACTTTTTCCAGAGCAATAAATCCTATCACAGCTTTCAGTGGTGCTTCCAGCTCTGCTCTCCATCCCTCCTGAGTTCCCCTCCCTCTGCGCTCTCGGTGGTAGCCCTGCAGATTAGAGCAGCATGAGCAGCCCAGGGGCTGTGGGGCTGGCCAAAAAGTGCAGCCCCCAGGGGTCTGTGCCAAGCAGCTGAGGCAGGAGCCCCGCTTTATCCCCTATCTGCAGGGGCAGACACCTTCATGGGGAGCTTACACCTGGGTGATGCACAAACAGCAGCAAGGTCCCACTTCACCGTTCAAAAATGATTTGTGAGCTTATGTGTTTATCAGCTTGGACCTGAAATGATGTGGGGAAGAATCCCAAGTTCCTCGAATTTCTCCAGAAACTCGCTTTGATGAAGAGTATAACCATGATGCGGTATGCTGATTTTTGCTTTTATTTACTAGATAATTTTCTGCTCCACTGATTCCAGTTCCCCAGGTCCACAGAAAGCCCAGTGCGTCCCCAGGGTGTTTCAGAGCTCAGGGCTGGCTGTTCTTTCTCTGCTTTTTTTTTTTACAGCTTTTCTCTGGCTGAAAAATTATTTCCAATAAAATTGTACATTTTTTTTCCAAGGAAAACTCATGTTTTCTACAAAAATATATGTATATACATATATATATATATTTCTGAAAAACTCTGACCCTAGTTTTGGCCAAAAAAATATGATCAGCCTTCAGTGCAGTATCCAGACAGATACTGTAAGATCACCGCGGAAGTTATAACCACTTGTCCCTGGTTATTTACAGAGGGAGGCAAGTTTCAGTTCCTTCTCTTGATCTAGTTGTGGGCTTCAGAACTACATTTCCAAATGTTGTTTTTCAATCACTGTAAACATCAGAGCTGAGGAGTCTGGTGGAGAGCAAATTGGCTGCTTCTTTGTGCTCTGATCAGATTGGGGTTTTGATGCCTTTCCTCTCCCGTTTCAGTGCCTGAGCTTTATGAATGACACCACCACGTAACCTCAGATTCTGAGATCTGCACATTCACAGCATTTCTCTGTCTACGTCTCCGTTCCCTTAGCATCTCGCCAGTGCCTGACACAGCCCCCAGCTGAAGCAGGGCAAGGTGCCACCCCACCGCAGATCCTTGCTGTGAGCATCAATATGCCACAGTGTCACTGCACCCAACAGAGTACACCAGCAAACTCGTGCTCTGCTTTCCCATGGGCCCCTCGCCCATGCACTTATCTCTGCAGCTCTTGGAAACCCTCGAAGCAAAGGCACCCGAGAATTGCTGGTGGGAATTTGGGGAGGATGCCCCAGCACCACAGTGCAGAGCAGAAGTGCCCGAGCCACTTTAAATGAGACAAGTGGGGTATAGTAGCAGTCTTTCTGCCACAGGATGGAGCTCAGTGCAGGCTGCAAAGCATTTCTAGGGAGCTGGATAAATAGTCAAGCACTTCTCTGTCACTGATGCCCATGCTGCTGCTTGCTACGAGCACCCGTGCTGGCTGCCTGGCAAAGCTCGGTTGGGCAGCTCTACACTCCATGGCAGCACCCGCACCATCAGCGTGCCTCCAGGGATACCCAAACTGACTCAAAAAGGTCATATGGGTGAGGGTCTTGATCTGAAAAAGCACAATACAGAAAAGACGAGGGGGAAAAAAGAGCCAGCTTTTGTAAAAAGTGAGCATGTGAACTCTGTGCCTTCAATTTTGTCCCATTTACTTGGTTCACCGTCTCTACAAAGCATCTCTCACACAGAAATGTATTTTTGACAACAGTGAAAGGAACCTGCCAGAAAGGGAAGCTCAAGCTACTTTTACCCTGGATAAATGGGACACAAATGTCACACGAGAGGTTAAATGGCACTGGAGGATTTTTCTGCCTTCTTAAACCAGGTGTGGCAAAACTGGGGACTGATCTTTCTGTCATTAAAGTCTCACTGAATCCAACTCTTTAGCAAAATACATCTCCCTTGTGCTCCTTCTATTCGGACACAATGCATAACCAGAAGCTCCTCTACTGAAGGAGTTAAACTTTTCTGCAAAATAGTGCAACAAATCACTCCCTGCAACAAACAGCAGACACATTCTGTGGCACTTTCCCCACAGACTTCAATCTATGGGGAAAAAAAATCTTGATTTATTATATAGCATTTGGACAGTTGCGAAAGAAAATTTGCCAAAGATCAGAATAATCAACTCTTTCACCCAAGCAGTTTTTTATGAAAGAAAAAAGCACAGAATGGGTCTGAGCAAAATAAATAAAAATTCCACACTTTTAACCAAGAGAACCTTTTGCGTCATTCAGAAATATTTACAGACATCTAAAATCTTTTATCATCAAAAAGACACCCTGGCCTTTGAAATTACAACTTTTTCTTATATTTTTGTTTACTGATGGCCTTTAAACTAGTGGGTATCGCTAGCTTGTGGCATCGACTCATGCCATGTTTGCCCAATGAAGGAATTTTTAAAGCTGCGCCTTGCTATTTTTTCCCTTCCCTTGAAACATCTCTTTTGCAGAGCTATCAGCCGTGAATTTTAACGATAGCAGCACGCCATTTGCTAGCGGGATCCGTGATATGATTCATCGCCACTAATGTCAGAAACACAAGTTCTCATCGATTGGAAGGGCTGCTAATGCCAGTGCTATCCTGGAAAAGGCGAGCTGTTTTCCTACGGCTTGCCTTTGGACACGAGAAGGGTGCTGCAGCAGAGACGTGCAGCCGCTGTGCACAGCGGATCTATCAGCCTCTCTCAGAGGCTTTAGGGTGGCATCCCTCTGAACACCCCCCCGTGCCACTTGCCCATCAATTAGCACACAATGCAGGCCACAGAGTTTCCCTGCAGAAGGTGTTGTGTACTTTGGGCAAGAATGGGCAAAAAATAAGAAAGAAGAAAAGTTGTTTTAAGTGCAATCCAAAGAGGTAGCTCCTTGGCTAAATGGCACTTTTAATAAAGACAGTTCCAGCGGTTGTTTATTTATCAAAACACACTGCTACTCCCAGGTGTTTTGATTTTTGTTTCTGTGCACAAGAAGGAGGGGAAAAAAGGGTTTTACTAAGCGAGTCTTTCAGTAAGACACCAGATGATGGATAGTCAAACACAGCGTCTCCTGTAAACACAGAGGGAACCAAAAGGTATGAACTGACTCATAATTGTGTCAACACAGGTCGCAGACCCTTGGTTTATTTCAGCCTTCCTGTTTTTCACAGATTTCTTTTCACACTACACTATTTTCTTAAGACACAGACGCTTTTCAGTACACCTTAGTGGGGTGCAAAAGCACACACAGCTTTACACCAGCATGTGGGCATTTGTGCACACACGTAGGCTGTATTTCCACAGTCACAGCAGCAGCATTTTCCACCTATGGCTCACGGCTGCACTACACCAAGCAGTGCCTTGCTGCACAGCAGTTCGTGCCACCTCTAATCGAGAGGGAGAAAAGGTCCAGCCTGTCCCTACCCTGAGCTTTTCGACAGAGGATCTTGGGAAGTATCCAGAAGAAAACCTCAGCAGCCTAATCCTTTGGTTCGTGCAGTGTGTTTTTTTTTTTTTTTCTAACATGTGGCAAAGTGGCATGACTGTGTCTGGCCAGAAGTGCTGGGAGGCTGACACATGGCAGAGAGCTCTGAGATGAGCAGAACCTACCAATATTTGTCTCGATCCCTAAGTACATGGCACTGGGGTTGAGTCCTTTTTCTTGTGTAAAGTCATTCTTCTCTGCTGGTTGTCAGCTGTCACAGAACAAGCCTCTCTGTGGTCTCTGTTTCATCATCAAATTTGTTTGGCACTGACTGTGGAGCCCAAAAGTTGTCAGGGGAGGGACTGATGGCAGACACACCATGCAGCTGGATTCCCTGCAAGTCCTGCAGCAGTTCAGCTGGCAGGGGATGCAGGAAGGGCTGGTTCAGCGTGTTCCCTCGTAAAGTCACCTGTGGAGCCTCCTCGTCCCTGAAACCCTGAGGTCCTGGTAAAGGACTTACAGAAAATAGCCCATGAAGATGTGTCAAAGTATAACTGCTATCCTTGCTGTGCAGGATAATACTGCCAGCAGAGGCAATAAAAGGAACATCCATACACTACCCTGAGTGCCTCGGGTCAACTGCACATGTGTGAGTGCCTCAGTGCTAGAGACCCAGAAGGTCTGGTTCATCCAAGCTGTGTCAGACACACTGTATGAACAAGGGGAAGTTTATAAACAGCATCTGTTTGGCTGGGATGCTTCAACCTCAGCTACATTAACCAAAATGTGGTAGTGCCAGCATGGGCTGATGGCCTGATGAGGCTCAGCGGGAAAGCCACTCAATAAAATCAGAGTCCCAGAACAAGGATCGGGACCTCATTTCCCATTGTGTAAAAATCAGGTGCTGTAACTCCCAGTCAACAGGTAATGGTTGCAGTGAAGCCATATCCACTGCAAGCATCACAAGGGTACTTGGCCTGTGATTTCTCCAATTCAATCACACACAAAAGGCAAAACAAATTAGTTAGGATAAAGCTGCCACCAAAAATGTCAGAAATAACTTTTCAGAAACAGAAATATTCTGCAGACTTTTTTCTTTAAGCCACTACCTTTAGAATATTTTATGCCTTTGCAAATCTTATGTAGTGCGGTTTTCCCCTGCACTACAGAGAGAATTCCCTATGTACATTACAATAGATTAAGTTAGATTTGCCTCCAGCAGGTTCCGTAGGTTTAGAAATTTTTCCAAGGTTTGTACATATGTAGAGTGGCTAAGTGGCCTTGTGAACTGGAAAAAATTACTGATTCTTCTCCTGCCTCCCCCCTCTTTCTGTACCTCCTTTTAGCTCTATGGCAGAAAGCGAGGGAAGTGAAATTTACTGAGGGAGACCATGAAAAGAGCTTCAAAATGTTCTACATATTTTCTCTCCATAAACATGCTGTGAATTTCGAATGTAAACAGTGCCAGGGCACTGCCAGTCAGACCCCAGGAGTTCACCCAAGTCAGACAAATTATGCTCCTTGCTATCTCAGTTGTTACAGTTTGTTGCCTTTCATTCAGTCATTGCCAATGCCTGGATTTTGTGTCAGTGTGGGGGAAAAAAACAGCCTCAGTTGCTGAAGTTAACCTCTTGTGGTGAGATCAGCAATACTGAGCTTTCCAGCGCGACTTCACAAGGAGATAATCGCTGCCCTTGTTTGGCAAGGGGGCACTCAAAAGAATGCTGACATTTGGCAGGTGTGAGCAGGAGAAATGCTGTGGTAAGGAGATGGTCACTGCAAGCTCCCTTTCCAAACCTGCAGGGTTTGGTCCACGTCAAGAAAACAAAGTAATTTTACCTGCCTAAAGCCAGTGTTGAGATGTGAATGCAGGACAGTGCTGCCTGGCAGAGGGCAGCGGCTGCCTCTTCAACCACCATATCCAGAGTACAATTAATATTCACCTTTGACTGCATCAGCAATCTCACAGCTTTCATCGTCTCACTTCCTCCCTGATAAAAAGCTACTTATTAGATGGTAATGCAATGAGGGGATTCATTTCTGTGTGTCCTTTTCCACTCACGTTGGCCCTGGGAGGTACCAATGCAAAGTACATGTCCCACCTGCCAGAAAATGTTGAGCTTGCATGGCAGCACCACAAGAGCTATATGCAGTGTGTGACCATCTCTAAAGTTATCCCATTTAATCAAAAGTAGCTTTAATGCAGTTCTGCTGAGCCAGTTTTGACAGCACATTTTATTTAGGCAACAATTCCCCCCCAAAAAGGGATAAACTCTTACCTATTGTTCTTCGGAGATCTTCACACTGGCTAATGTGGGGGAATTTCAAGATTTCCTTCCACTTTTTGCTTTTGCCTTTGCGTTTCCCTCCACCCCCTGCAGAGGAAGAAAGATCAGGATTAGATTGCTTTGGGCACTACGCCCAACCCACAGTTTACCAGCCCAACCACAGCCCTTATGGATATCTTGAGTAATTGAAGCTGGGTAGATGGGCAAATTGAATCAGCTTTTTGGGCTGAAATGGCCCAAGGAGGTGACATCTGTCAGAAGACTGGGTTGGTAAAGGTTGGTAGCTGGGGCTTGTGGCCCACCGGACCCAGTTCAGATGACAGTGCCTGAGCTGAGCATCTCCAACGCCATCTGCCCCAACTCACAGCCATTTCGTGCGAGTCAAACAACCTTGTAAAATTACAGGTCACCTCTTTTCAACCCAGATCTCTTCCCCTTCTGGTTTTGGGATGAACCCTGACTTCATCCCAACAGAAGGGCTGGAAACCCAAGTTCAACGTTCAGTTCTGGCCTTCCATCCCTCACGTTGCATGTTCTGCCAGCACGGCGTTACAGCTGGCAGTATGCACACCAGCCAGAGCTACAGCATTTTCCTCGGAGGGAGGACAACGGTGGGAGAAAATTAATGTAACATCCTCCACCCTGATGAGTCTCCCCCATCTATGTCCCTTCATAAATACCATGCTGCAGGTGACACCGGCACCCAGGTGCCACGTCCAAGTTTTCCCAGCCACGCGGCCTGCTCCTGGCCTTCGTCTCTCACGCTGCCCACACGCGCCTCATTTCCTCGTCTCCCCCCTCTCAGTGTCCATATAGCAATTCAGCCCCTGCTCACTAAATCTGAATCACTCAAGCCCATTTCACATGCGCTGGCACATCAAATGACTAATTCAATGTGCGTTAATTCCTTGGAGGGGCTGGTAGAGTCACAGCTGCAGACCGAGAGTGTGTTGGGCACTGCATGACATTGCGGCCTGAATTAGGAGTGCCCAGGCACAAAAGGCAGCAGGCATGACAAAGAAAACATGAACCCTGGGACAACTGCAAAGAGCTGCTCTCCATGGGGTGTTTCTGGTTGCATGGTGGAAGTTTTGGAGCAGGAGTGCTCCTTCTGCGTCTCACCTCCTATTCCTTTGCTTTTGGTAACCAATGGTTTTGTCATTGCAGAGCTTGCCTTGGATTATTTTGAACTTCTTATTGACAGGAATTTATGGTATGTCCACATCTTCCAGTGTAGTGCAGAGCTATCTGAACTAGCTGTAAAGGAACTGGCTTGTTTAGACTATTGTGAGCCCAGCTCCGCTCCCCTTTCCAGGAATTGGTTTCCAGCAAAGCCTAGAGGCCCGTGACTGCCTCCACGCCACGCAGTAATTACGCAACACACACATACCCTTTGGCTCTGTCATGACCTCTTCTTCAACCTCCCCTCTTCAGTGCATCCAAAACACCACTGCTAAAGTCATTTCCTTCCCATCCCTCCAACCACAACTTCAGAGAGGCTGCCCTGCTCTCTTCCCGCAGCACATGCCGCCTGGTCTCATGTGCTGAAGCTCCTTCCTCATGCTCGTTTATCCTGTAAACTTTGAGTTCTGTTCCCTGCTGCCCAACCTCCGTGGGGATTAAAAATGAAGTATGGATTTATCAGCAACAAGGGAGGGATGGGGAGAAAAGGGAGGGCAAGGAAGGAGGCGGTGGGATTGGTGTCAGAGCAGAACAACCCCCCCTTGACAGCCACAGGATTCAAATTCAATTTCTATCTCCCTTCTTTAGGCTGCCTCTCTGGACACAGGACATGGCAGGAGTAAGCCAGATGAAAGCATCTTTTAGGCTGCATCTCCTCAGCACAGGTAAACCTTCACCTGCTGAAGGTTTAACCCCGAGGCCAAAGCGCTGGAGATTTCACCTCCTTCTCCAGCCACCTGTCCAGAAACTCTCACAAAATGGTTGCAGCATCGAGCAACGCAGAGCACTGCACAGCAGCCCTCTGCTCGACGTGACAGCTCTCAGATCTGTGCAGAGACAAAACGACTACACCGAGCCGGGCCAGGATGTTTTTAAATTCCATTCGATGTAAAATACATATTGATATATTTGCATTGGATGATGTATTTCTGACATTAAATTTCCATCAGAACTGGAGCAGGGCTCTGCGGTCCCTCGTTACAACCGTGATCAATACAGCCAGCGCGTTCTCTTCTCTTTTGTGGCCGTCCTCCAAAAATAAGCAGCCTTGCCTGATGAATCATTTGCTCTTAGCTGAGCATGAAGTAGCGTTACTATTTTGCCTGTGACGTCTTTATGTTAAAGATTCTGATCAACTGCTTTAATCGACCTGACCTTTCTGCTCTCAGCTTTTCTTGTGGAGCCAGCAGTGTTTGCTGGCTCCAAACGTTAATTCCAGGGGGCTTGAAGGACATAATGCAGTGAGACAGCTGAGACAGGGGAAATTGTCTAGCAGAGCTAAAAGCTAAAAGGGGAGTTTTCTCTGAATAGGTCAGTAATTGTGCAGGTTGCAAAGGGAAGCTTTTCACACATTGTCTTGATTGCTGCCTTTGCACTGTCTCTTCTGGACAGGAGGATTTGCAATCTTCGAGGCAGCTTCTCTGAGCAGAACTTGACAGATGTGCCATGTTTTATATGCGAGTTTCATCGGGCGGTCTTGGAGGGGCCGACTGCTTTAAAATGTTGGTTTGCTGCTGATGACAAAAGGTGAGCTCCCAGCGACAGCAGGAAATCTCAGCTCCACTCCCTCGTGTTCACTTAACAGCTCAGCATTTGCAAACTGGGGATTGAAGCTAATTCTCTAACTTGTCAACCAGTCCTACAGGAAACAAAAGCATTTGCTCTACATCCTCCCTACTGAAAAATACATGGCATGTTTCATATCTTCTTCTGATGTCCAATAGCAAATCTAGCTCTGATCTCTGTGTGCACAGAAGGAGGCATAACCAAAAGCACACATGTAGAACATCTGGGAGCAGGAGCTACCCTTAGCCAAGGTGCCTACCTTTTTTGCCTCCATTGAGCAGGATGTATTTACTCTCTTAACACCCAGAGAAGGTAGGAGAGTACTTGCATCCTGTTAAGCCAGTGAGACATTAAGTGTTTTGTCCAAAATGCCGTGAGAAATCAGCGACTGAGCAAAGAGCTGGAGCCTGGAGCCTGTCAGTCCTGCCAGCTGCAGGAGCGAGCCATGTTCCTGCTCAGCTGATAAAGGACATTTCACAACATAGAGTTAAACACAAAGATGGGTGAATTCCTTCTAGCATCACGCCTGTAACATATTTCCTTTGTACCTCATGGCACCATGCCGTGTGGCTTTTAAGCACAGGCAGGGTGGCTTCATACTTTTGTTCTCTTCTTGCCCAAGTCAGTAAGCCTGCATCACTCCCTGTGCTGCCAGATCTGGCTAACCCAAGCTTGCCAACATTTCTTTGCCTTCAACTGCATTACCTGCAATCTGGTTAATCTACAGTTTAGGTAAACTATTCACAGACCACTGAGGTGGGGCTACAGCTGGTATCTTCCATTTTACAGCAGTAGCTAGGCTGTCATCCAGCTCTTTCCCACCAAGGGTGTAGAGCTCTTTACACTCCGGTTGGAAGGCCGAGAATACACAGCATGTGAGAGCAGTGAAACAATCTCCAAAAAATACTAAAAGTCACAGTTAGCACCTTTCTTTCACTCAAAAGAAATGTACGGGCTTCAAAATAAGTTCTTCCTTTCCTCTCGCCACTCTTCCTTCACTCACTGTCAAGCTTTATGCAGCTATATGGCACACATCCACCTGCCTCTTCATGCTCCCTCCAAACAGTTTTGTTGTTGGCACGTAGGAACTGCCATGTCAGACTAAACAAATGTCTCGTACAGGATGGACAACAGGCAGATTCAGGGGAAGATCTTAGAAAGCTGTTTTTAGTTTTTTTTGAGATTAACTTTGTATTTTTGAAGGAAAAGAATACCAATTTGAAACGTGGAACTGCTTATTTTTCTGGAGTGCCTCTTCCTAATGAGATGGAGTGAATTAAACTCATCAGCCCATTACTTTTCTCTGCTATTTTTCCATATCTTTTGCACAACCTCTGTTGCTCATCTAGTTTCTAAAACAAATGCTTCCATCCTTTGTGTATGTGCATGGAAGTTCACCCAGGTTTGCCCTTCTAGCTTCATACCAGTCCCAGCTATGCTCAACCACACGAGCTAATGAAAATGTTTTTTTTTCCAAAGAATGAAGGATGAAGGATGAAGGACACTGTTTGCTCTCTGCCCTTCCCCCTGCCCTTCTCATCTGGGAAAGCAGGAAAAAAAACAATACCAGGAGCATTGCTTTATCCTTACAAGATCTTTGATGACTAACATGGGCTTATAACAAGCTGTTACAAGAGCATGAGGAACCTCCCTGTGAATCCCCTTCTCCGTCACCCCAAGGAAAGGAGAAGAGCATGAGGGCTGGATTTCTGAAAGCAGGTAAGCCTCCACCATCCACTGGGAGACAATGCTACTACAGATCCGTCCCTGGAGGCTCTGGTTTATAAGGTACAATAAAAAGTCCACAACATGCCCTCAAAAGAGAATCACATTACATAGCTCCTCTTATCGATGCTAATCTGCCTTTATCTCCTGCAGCCTTTTTTTTTGATGAACGTGACTCTCAGAACAGTCACAGGCTGTGATAACGGTTTTGTGCCTCTCTTCCCTGCTGTCATGGCATGTTTGCACATAAATCATCTGCATGTTGCTACAAATGCATAAGCCTGACAACTGCTGCGTAAACCATCCCGTTGCTTTTTGGAAATGAACAGCAGATGTAGTTCATGTTTAAGCCTTCAGAACCGCAGAGATGGGAATTTCATAAGCGAAAACACCAACTTCTCCCCAGCAGTCGGGCTGGCGTTGCAGGCTGTGCTGGTTACCAGCACATCAGAGGGCAAAATGCTTTGTCAGTTTTTTGCCAGTTGTAAAACTGGCACCAAAAGTCCTCATAATGTTGGCTTGCAGAAGTCATCGTTCATAAGCAAATATTTATTGCTGGACTATCTACCTATTATTTCAAAAACAACTCCAGTAGTACTGCAAATACTGATAAGAGACTGAAGCCTGGCTTTAATAACACATTTTATATGTTAAAAATGTGCATGTTAATAATGTCCTTTAGTAACATCAACTGCCCTGAAGGGGCGGAGGAAGTCTTTGAAGACTGATCCTCAGGACTTGACTATCATACATCAAGGCCATACTGATACTGCTCTAGGAATATAAAGAGAGCTTTACAGAAGCTACCTTTACGTCAGAGCACTTTCAGGGGGTCGCAACTAAGCTGAAGAAAAAAAAAATGCCTTTAATCTTTTCTTCTTTTCTGTTGGTCTCAAGTGGGCATCCAAAATTGTCAAGTTCCCCACAGAAGTCTGCCTACGTCCTCCATCGGTTATTTTTAATGCATATTTGAGATTGTTTATTTCAACAAGTTGTCTTTGGGTTCTGTGGGCCAGTTCACATAAGCTGGCCGTACGTTTCTCTGCTAAGCATGTTGACAGGGAGTTTTTTGGTGATGTGATTTCCCCAGATGCAGTTAAATTTTCCCCTGTGTAAGCACCTTTAGCTTCTCTGTTATGGCTGCCCTCTCTTTTATGCCCTGCATTTTTGCTGTATTGTGCTTATCTGTAGCTGATGAGCGAGCCAAAAGAGATCATTGGCTTTTATGCCACAAACAAAAATAATCCAGAAGATACAAGTATACTGAATACTTACAATCTGCTAAACAAAAAGCACCAGTAAATCTCATAGAAACAAAACCAACTATCATCTAAAACAGTGAAATTAAATGTGGCCCAAATTTTTAACTTCTTATTTTTGATCTCAGACTGAAAGAGGCTACTGGCACAAATCCAGGCAGCTCAGTTATGTTTGGAATGCATTACCACGTATTGGCTGGTTCAACAGGCTGTTGGGGTGAACCGAGATGATGGCTGCAAACTGAAAGCTGCCCGCATAGTGTTTGACATCGCAGTTGGCAACAAGAGCAGAAGAGACAATGCAACAAATTATTCTAGAGCCACTGTGCTCCTTTGGAGGCTACTTCTGGACCTGCAAGGTCTCCTGGAGGAACACGAAGGGGCTGTGATATCCCAGCCTGGGGAGTATTAAGAGATTTTGTCCATCCATGATGTAGGTAACATAACATTTGTCTGTAACGTTTCAGTATCAATGATTGCCATGTGTGACCAGCCTTTCAAACAGAGCTGTTGGGCGCCAGGGCTATCACGCTCTAAGAAAGTTACCATCCTAGTGGAATTTTTCCCCAAACTGGAGCTGAGAGTCAGTATTTCAAAGTTCTAGAAAATTCTGATTCAAAGACATTAAACCATTTCATTTTGATAACATTGAGTCATCTCAGTTCTCTAACGTCAAAACATTATCATAGAACATATCAAATAGAGTATTAAGATATATTATATCATTGGAACAAAATGGGTAAGGTAAATTGACATTCTTTACTTTGGTAAAGTGATGTTTCTATATTGTCAAAAAGAAGCTAGAAAAAGCAAATCCTTTTTTCTTGTAAGTAGACACTTTCCTGCAAACCCTCTCATTTTTGACAAAACGCAGTTCTCAGAAAGGAAGATTCTTTTGTCAGAAATGTTCTCGCCCATCTCATGTTTTGAAGCACATGAGAATTAAACAAGAACGTGGCCTTCCCATATCTGAATGCTCGAGTGAATCTGAATTCTAAATTCCTTACTGGTTCCCTTAAGTTAATTTGCACATCTGTAATTGACATTGACTGTAGGAGACCAGTTTCCCATTCTTCCAAAGAAAGAATGCAAATCCCAGCTCCAGAAAGCCTGCTTGAATAGGGCCTGATAACATCTTTCCAGGAAGGAACTGATCCTTAAGCAATGACTTTTTAAACTTATGACCTGTTCTGTATATTTATTATCCTGTTTTAGTAACATGTATGGAAGCTGTTAACCAAAGCCTCAAAGCCCAAACTGGTAAAGGCAATTCATGACCCACATATAGTCCACATACGGCCCATTGCCCAAATAGATTTCCCAGGAACATGTATGGTACTCTGGGATTCAGTGGTGCTCCTCAAACAACCTCAGTACTCTCAGGGCTGGCCTCTAAAGCCAACCTGCAGATCTTAGCCACACATGGAGCTGACCAGGAGTTTCTACAGGTTCTGCAGACTCGCTGCTCCACATTTTGCCATTCAGATGCTTAGTGACACAGTGGCAAAATGGGCCAACAAGATGTGCAGGAGGAACACACAAGGAAATCTGGACTTGGTATAGGCAAATATTTGGGGACGGGCTCTTCTGAAAACTCTGGTGCTGGTTCTAAGGGGAGAACACTTGAAAAGCCAGCCCCAAGCATTGAATGATGTGGGTTTGCTCTGTCCCTGTCAAAGAGCTGTGTGGGTTTTTTCTCCTGCAAATAGTTCTGCAGTCTCTAAAAAAAGAACTTAGCCTCTGTGTTCCTGACATTTTCGTTTTATAAGGAATATTTCTGAACTGTGGGGAGGAGATCCAGCTGGATGGGAGGTGAGAATTCAAGTGTGTTCCTATCATCAGGCTGTAGCCAGGATCAGAATTACGTTCTTTTCTGGTTTCAGTCCTCACCTAAATAAACTTACTAACAGGGCAAAAGAAAAGAATTTTAGTAAACATCATGAAAAATTAATGATTTGAGACGGGCTGTTTTATTAGGCCTGACTGTTTTATTAGTTCCACCTAATTGGTGGAATTGGTAGAGCTTTGAGATGCTCTGATAAGAACTCAGAAATCCAGATGTGTTTTGCTTTCCATACATAAATAACAGCATGCTCTTTCAGTTTAGATGGCTTATTTCTGAGTCAGGAAAACAACCACCAGAACAGCCAGAAAGAAATAGCGTGGAGGCTCCGTGAAGGAGGCAGAAGAGCAAGTCCCTCACTCATCCAGGTGCTGCACCTGAAGGCACACAGTCCTGCACTCTGGCAGGCAGACATGCAGGCCCCAAGCATTTAGAGACACTACACACAGGTCACAGCTACACAGAGCCTGATTTGAGTGATGCTGCAGCCCCTTTGTGCTGCCTATGCATACAAATACTCCACCAAATCATTGCAATGCTCTCCTCCCACTTTTAATCTCACCAGAGACCTTGCACTAGCAAAGGTGCTGATGCAGATGCTCGAATGGGAAGGCACTAGGAGATGTTATCGGGTGCCCAGTACCCTTTGATCTTGTAGGATCTTGGTATTTTTGCAGTGGCCCAGAGGACCATACATCATTCTGACAGTGCAGAAAGAGCCTGATAGCCATAAGAAATGTCCTTCCTTGACCCTTCCAATGATGTCTGGGTGGATCCACCCTTCTCTCCAAACTTTTCAGACACTTGATGTAAACAAGCTAGAAGCTGTGCAAATTACACTGGGAAACTCCTGAGAACATGTGCACAGCTGTATCACCAGAACTGTTTTGGAGGAACACCTCATCCAGGACACTCCAGCACTTTGCCTTCCACAGTCAGCCAGGAAGAAAAGTAGAGAATCAGAACGTGTCCTAGCTCGGGTCACTTTCTAGTGGGGGGCAGGGTCAGCCACATTTTTTCGTTACCACAAAAGCAGATAACAGCCCTGGCCATGTTCCTGGCTCTCCTGTGGAATAAAAGCTGAAGTTCTCACACACAGACATATGCATAAAGCACAAGTTAATTCTAGATACATGACGAGCCTTCACACAATCCACAGAAGAAATATGGAGAGGGGGATGAAACCACCCCAAAGTGGCTGGTTTGAGCGAGCATCTGCCAGTGGCAGCCATGGGGTGACAGAGGGGAAAAGGCACTAGCACATGCTTTGGCTTTGGAGGAAAGAGGAACTAACTGGATAGCGGGACAAGGGCGGGCAGGCATGCACAGGGCTGGCATGGATCAGGCTGAGGTTGCAGCACTGCAGGAGTTTGTGGTGTGGCTGATATTAGGAGAATGAGAGGGCTGAAGGATGAAAAACCATAGGGAGAGAGGAGTGGGGGGCAAATGCAAGCAAAGAGGGTTGGCTGTGAATCTCTCCTGTATTATTCCCCATAGCTACACTGCCTGGCTTTGGCCCCACCATCCCGTCCAGCAGCAACGCGCCGAAAACTCCTTTCTGTGGAGATCCGACACACCCTGCTACACCGCCCCTGAAATCACAGAAAACCTTGTCCTCAAAAATCACTGACAGCCCAAGACATTATGGTAACACAACTGCATGCGTCAGCATTTAGGATCATTATTGGAAAAGGTTACAGAAGGGATTCAGGTTAATGGAGGTAATCTGTGATTATCTGATGTAACAGATTGCTCTGCCAGTGACTCATGCGTTCTGCCACAATATCGCGCGGGCTGCAGCTGCAAATAGCTCGCGGGATGGAGCCGGCTCCCAGGCTAGGAAGAGTGTCCCTGTTGTTCAGAGAAAGCCCCGTGGTGCTGGGTGCCAAGGCTCTGCGGGGTGTGAAAGCCCAGCAGGGCCCTGCAGGGGGGTCCGTGGGAGCGGTGCGGCACAGCCGCTCGTGCACGGGGTTACTATAGCTACCGGCTGACGGCCTCAAGGAGAAAAGCAGAAATGAAAAGGGAAAATTAGGAGGTAGGAGACGAGAAAAAAAAAAAAAAAAAAAAGGAAACTTGTTGTAAAGCACAGGCAGAGGGTTCCTCCGATTAGCTAATGAGGTGCTTCAAAAGCGGCGGCTGAAAAATGAGGCTTGAAGGCTGCATGGCGTAAGCGTCAGATGATGCAAGCCGCTGGCCCGCTCTCCTCTCTCCTCTCTCAGCCACCTCCACCCTCCCCAAGAGCTGGCAGTGGTGAGCCCCACTTTAATAAACACAAAACAGCCGCTTTGTGCCAGGGATGGATTAACTATTTCCTCGTGGCCCGCAAAGTCCTGCCCTCCGCTCGCACTCCCCTGCAGCCCTGGGGCCAGAATTAGAGTGAGGGACTGATTTGGCCCAAGGGCTGCCAGGAGCTGTGTGGAAGCAGGTGATGAGGAACAAGAGGAGCTGCTAACTATGGGCTTCGTGTTTTGTGCTGGGGTGTGCCCTGGCTGAGGGTCCCTGTGTGGTGGAGCTGCCAGCAGGCAGGAGCTCCATGGGGCACGGGTCCCAGTGTCGGAGAAGCACAGCACTGGGTGCATGTCTGAGTGTCCCTCTCTAACCAGCATGACCAGGAGGTTGGGTGTTAGTTTTGACTTGTTTCTATGCCTTTTCTGCTCCCAGAGTGACCACAAGCTGCCAGCTCAATTTGGTGGCCTGCGGTGGTCACAGCTGACCTAGCAGGGGGGCCGACTGCCAGGGACTCCAGCAAAGAGCAAGGCCGCAATCCTGTCACAGCCCAGGAGAAGGTGGAAGAAGAGACAAAAATCACCACTCAGTGACCCCATGGCACCCACACCTCCTGGTGTCAATGCCTCGGCCCTGGCTGAGGGCAGGCCCTGATGCCCAAGCTAGCCCAATGCACCACCAGCAGCTGCAACCAAGGCCAGACACTGCTAATATGTACAAATATCTAAATAAATGCATAATTCCTGCTCACATGCCTTCCTGACAGCCAGCTGTTGCCTTTGCTTGCTGTTATCCTTCCTCGGAGATTAATGTCACTGCCTGGGACAGATTATTACCGATTTTTATTACGAAGCATATACATCTGGCAGGTGGTGGGCAGAAGCTAAGCCTCGGAGAAAATAAAATACCCGGGCAGCTCACAGGGAATGACAGAGAGCAGATATCTGCAGGTCTTACCCTGGCTCTGAAAGCCACTAATGGCATGAGGTCAGAGATCACTGGGCTTAATTGTCCATCGAATTAACGGTGACGAATGTCTGTTTTCCCCTCTCGTTAAAACTGACACCAGATTTTTCAGAGAAAGCAGAAGGGCAGTTGGCCACAAAGAAATGTTTTGATGGCTGAAGCTGAGATTGCTGCCAGCGCCAGCCCAGCAGTGTGGTGCGGGTCAGAGCCCCTTCCCACACAAAGCAATGGAGAAAACTGCTGCTGACTCCAGCCCAAGACCAAACCTCCTGGGCCCAGCCCTGCAGCTGCTGATTATCCTGCTCATGTTGGAAAGAAAGAATATATATATATATATTTTAATATCAGATCTAGATCTTAATATATAAACAAGTGTAAAAATAATTAAATTGGAGGAGTGTGAATTGTACCATAAAAATCACCCCGAGCTTGTCTCTGCCTGCTTTGAAGTCAAATCTAGTGCTAGAAAAAAAGTCAATAAAATACTAAAATGTATTATAAAAAGCAAGATTTTTCTCTGCATTTTCCCCCTGCAGAAAAAGTTCCTCTTTCATTGTCCTGTATACCCCCTGCTCAGCAACCCATTTTTGCGTAATAAGTGTCATCGTGGGAGGAAAAACAAAAATGGGAAATACTAGGGGAGCAGTTTTATCCAGCTAGTGACATTTTGTGAAGCTGGCTAACAATTTTCTATTGAAACAACTTCTTCCACAGTAAGAATGAGGTCGGCTTACTGACTTGCGTTTTGTTGCTCAATCTCATTTCAATTTCGATCTTAGTGTGGAGCTGTAGAAATAAACATGAAAGCTTCCCTTTGTTTTCAGGTGCTGATGTTAGTGTTGAGCTGTTGTGAAATTGATCGAAGGGCACATCTTTCCCATTCATCCAAATATATGCAAACCCCTCTGGTGTTTAATTTAAGCTACATAAACAAGGAACAAGCGCTTTCTGAATGTCGAAACTACAGCATCAACCTAACAGCCAGTTTCTGAGATCCATAAAGTCACTCCCTACAGCGTAAGCCATTCCCCTCATTATGGTGCATGTTGATGTCTTTAATTAATATCTGTAATACGTAACATGGTCAACAAGGATGTATAACACTGAATTAAATGAGCAAATTCTAAATATTCTTTCAGCAGTGTGTTTCCACAGAGGTCACATCGACCAGTGAACAGACACACTGGTTTTCAAGTAAATCTATGTGCTCGGCCTCTGACTGAGCTAATTATAATGGTGCCTTTAGTGTTGCTGCCTTTAAGTGTCTGCCAGCACATCCCTAACAAACCACTAGGTTCATGTTTTTCTAGGCCAGATGGAAAAGTCTGATTATCAGGTCAAAGTCAATTCTAGCTCCAGAGCTGGTGTACTTACAACCCGCGTGAATCCCACTTGGTGAGCTTTAATTAATGACGGAGAAGTTAGTGGCAAGCCATCATTGAACACTCTAAACACTCTCCCCTAAGACTTAACATGGTCCTAAAGGACTCAGGAAGGTGCCTGGCTCCGTGGTTACAGCCTGCCAAACATCTGCAGAGTAAGTCCTGGTTGGACTTGCAGGCAGGTACGTGCCACCTGCCTGCAGCAAGACAGCCCCACCAGCCCCACCGTGCAAAATTAACAGGGTGCTTCTGCAACTAATGCCTGAGCTGCAGTCCAGGTGCTGTTTCAGAAAGGGCAGGTGGTCAGGGTGCAGGCCCCACCACCTGTGATGCTGTTGGTCATACAAATTACACTGCCAGGTGCTGTTATAACACAGCGCAGCGCACCACGGCGATGCTGGTACGTGAGCAGGCATAGAGATGGATGGATGTACAGAGCACGCTTCTGATAAACAAGGTAACGGCTGCTTGTGCAGCACTGGCAGCCTCAGTATGTTAGCTCAACATACCTACAGGAAGGCACGACCTCTGCTGCAGGAGACATTTTCTTTTCTGGTGTTTTATAAGATCCATATTTTGGCTTGTTATTTTTATTCCTTTCAGGGCGTCAGGGCAGAAAGATAAATCCAGCTATTGATTTAGATGGTATTCCCATTTTTAAACTCACAAGAGCAAAACCCCAACAATTACACAGAAAATCCAAGCCTCCTTATCTCCTTCAGCTCCCCCAGAGACGTAGCATGCTCCGTACTGGGCAAAGCAACACAGCAGCAAACACCGATCTTCGTGGGGAGGCGTCTAAGTCCAAGTGGCACATGTGCTATTTTAGCACCTCTTGGGACCGCTCTGGGAGACAATGTAATTAATATTATTTCAGTGACGGCTATTTACCACATCCCACCAGGAATCTACAACCTGTGCTTACGGAACTCGAAAGAAATTAAAGCTCACTTCCTACCAGTTTCAGGTGTCTCCTAATTTAAAGCTGCATTTACAGGCAAAACAGGTCAGTAACTCTTCCCAGTAAGCCAAACAGCATCTTAATCACTTGTGTTTAATAGGAAACGAATGACTGAGCACTGATAAAGTTCACCATTATGCTTTTCAGGAAAAGAGAAGTGACTACAGAACAATCTGATAACTAGAGGATTTGCTTCCCGTATAACTCAATATTTATAAAGCATCTCTGTAGGGGGGAAGAAAGAAGTAATTTTATCTGGGTTAACATGCTAAATTATATTTTTAAATGACACCAGGACCCAACCAAAAACAGTGCTTATGGGAAAGATACCCCAAAATGCCCTGAGGCAGGGAGCCTGGAGTTCAGGCTGCCCTTGCTCCTGAGGCTCAGGCTCTGCTGCTGCCTGCAGACACACACGGCACTTGCACAGCAAGGCTGACCTTGACCTCTGTGAGCTCCTAGAAGCACTCAGCAAGAGTGCACATGAGGTGTCGGCTGTGAAAGGTGAAATTGGGATTGTCCCCGTTCTGTCTTCTGTACTGGATGGAATGGCTGGATTTCATTCTCCCCCTCGTGCACACACAAGTGGCTCAGGCAAGAAGACATGGCATTTCTTGCAAGCTAAACACTAGACTTTCAGCCTTACCATACCTGGAATTTCAGATATTTTCCATGCTTTTGTATATTTAATCCTCCTGAAATGCAGGCAATGATTGCCCTACAGCCTGACTGGTGTCTCAAGAGCAGGACTAGTTCTCAACCATAATAGCCTCAAGTCCAGCTATGTCAAGTACCTACAGCTCCAGCTGATGTCAGTGGGAGCTATGCATGCCAGCAATCCCTTAAACAAGCCCTTGAGAGAGGGCAAGAGAAAAATCCTAACTTGGGAATCCCCTCTGCACAAAATTATAAGCGCAGATTGTTTCTGCAGTTAAGTGCTGATTCTTAAGACTTCCTGGTATGGAAGATTTTCATGGGAGAATAACATGGGAGATGTGGAAGAGTGCTTACAGCTATAGCAAAAATAAAAATAAACTAGTTGTATTTATGCCTAAAAAGGAAATGTTCTCAATTATTAAAAAAAAAAAAAAAAAAAAAGTTTATCTTCCAGAAGTAGAGAAGCAAAGATGGGGAAAAACAAAACCAAACAAAAAAGTAAAAGGTACATCTACTTAGTTTCACATTTTCCATGTTATTAAATGACAAAGCAGTTTGCACTTTGCTGTCTTGGCTTCAGATACCAAGTGAACTGGTGAATTTCTGAATTGCTTTGAAAGTAGATTAATAAAAATAATAAAATCAACACATCTCTTGGCTCTTCAACAGTGCCCTCTACTTTAGGACCCAGAAGCATTTTGCAAACAAAAACAGCAAAATCTTTTCCAGCTTAAAGATGAATTTTGTCCTCAGATAAATTACTGTGACTTTTACAGTCCTGTTGAGACACTCCACATGTACAACTGGGACAGGAAATTATCACGGACAGTTTAAACGCACGATGTTAATTAGAAAAACGAAATAAAAACAGACCCATTCTTCTTGAAAAGTTTCCCAGCTGATATTGTCAGAGATGCTAAGATAAAGAGCGCTGCTGGATGTCAGAGGGAAAAGCATTCTTTCCTTTACTCTGTTTACTCTGTTTTGGGCAGCCCAGCTTTGCAGAGAAAAAGCAGAGGGTGCCGTGCACACTGTGCTCATGCAGCTGTGTGTGCAGAGCGGGGGCTCCAGAAAACCCTCCTTCTTCATCAGGCACTGGAAAATCCAGTGGCACTGACATCTCTACTGCTGGTCACAGGACAGACAATGTGTGTGACATCTGTTTCTCTGCACCACCTGCAAGCCAGCAGGTTCAGGATTCTTCAGTTATTTTGTTCAGGCAGTGCATAAACACAGGGCCCAACCCCAAAGACCCCCAACACTGCAGGCAGAAGTGTGCCCCGTGACTTCCTTGGTCCCCTTCTGTCACTGGGGACGCTGCCTTGGCTTCCAGCAAGGGCCAGGAGATTATCCCGGTTCATCCAGGGCCTCCAGAGTGTCACAATCTCCCCGCTCACCAGCAAACTGCTTTCTGGGGAAGAAAGACCCGTTTTTCAAAACGGGGTGGTATTACTGCAAAACCATGAAAAGTTGCCAGGAAAAATAAAGGCCTATAAATGCACTGTTGTCCACAGCTGACTAGATTTCAATTAGATTTAATAAAAACATGATGACCGAAAGACAATTGAGGAATAAAGGCGAGTCAGACCGGTTGTTCTCCTTCACTTACACCCTGCTGCCTCTTGTTTCTGTCATCCCCAGCTCTGTACGTCTACCATATTCAGCATTAGCTCCTTGTTTCTGTTTTCCAGGTTCATCCTCTTTTCACCTCAAAACTCTTGAATATGAAACCACCAGCCCTTGATGCCACTTTTTGTCTCCCACAAGTGGAGCAGCTACCTCCTGCATCCTTCTGGCTCCTTGAAGCTGCTTGTGCCAAGGGCACGGAGCCTGTTCCTCCTCCTTGTTTGAGGGAAATGCCTCCAGCAGTGGGCTGCAGACTCCTGTTCCCTCTCACTTGATCTCTCTTCTTTTGGTCCATGAATCCTGAATTCCCTTCTTCATACTCATACACCTTCAACAAGCAGGACAAAAAGTACAATCCCTCACAACCAGCACCAGCACCGTGGTGCCTAAGCCATGTAGGCCTCTGGTCAGGATGAGGTGATGTCTCATTTCCTGCACACAGGGCCCAATAAATATAACTATGGGATTTTTGGTAACAGCCCCTGGCCTGTATTGCACAGTCCCTGCTCCAGGTAGTGCCTAAGCCCTACACTGACCCAGTGTAGGCCAAAAGTAGGCCAAAAAATGTCTTAACAACTAATAGTATGGACAGCTGTGTGCCTGTGTTCAACCCTCCTGCCACAGCTATTCTTAAATTCACTAGGAGAGGCACATCCTCAAGTAAGAAATCCTGAGCTGGGTGACTTCAACGTGGCCAAAGTTTCACCGTAAGGTACCGCCAGGACTTGGCTTTGGGCAGAACCTCCAGCTCACTCCAATGAACTCTGTCATATCTGGACCTCTTCCACCCATTACCAACATAGGTATGCAGCAGTTTATGGAGAATAAAATATAAGGAACGGAGCCTGGCATTTGAAATCACTGGTCACACGACTGTTCATCCCCTTCAAGAGCTGTCACATTAAGACAACAGAGTAGCAGGAATTTGTGACAATCTGCTTATACAAAAAAATAAAAATATGAAGCCAAAAATAGGACTTAGTCTTGCCCTGAAATCCAAGGAAAATTCTACAGCAGATGTCTTTCATCTATATGACCTTTTCCACAAAGACAAAAGAGAGACAGGATATTAAACCACAGTTTAAGATTTTTATGACTGTTGGCAAGCATTTATTTATTATGGGTTTGTTTGTTTTGGGACTTTGTTTTTAGGTGAAGGAGTGTTATTTTTTGCACTTTTCATGGAACTTCAGCTGAAATACCATAAAAATGTCTGAGACAAATTTCTTTTGGGTGATTCGCACATTCTCAAAGTCACAAGCTGACTCCCTTTCCAACTCACGTTGCTCAGACCAGTGTGTTTAAACCAGGACAACCATGTGACATTAAAACAGCAGTTCACTTCTCATAAAGTCATGGAAAATCTTGAAAGTGTGTAGAGGTGACAGCAAGTCCTGTAACAAGCAGGTTTCGATCAGGAAACATGTTGAAAAGCTATAGCACGTCCCCTGCAAATCCCCCACTGACTACAGTGGAAAATACACGTGCATACAGTGACAGCAGGACACAGCACAAGGAATGTGGGAGAAAGCACAGATTAATTGCATTTGTCTCCTTAATTTGCTTATACTCTTTGCTAGAGAGAAGCTCTCCTTAGCATGCTCAGTTTACCTTACAGATGACTAAGCAGATGGGAAGATAGGGATGCTACTAGGAAAGATAATCCAGAGGAAAGGACATTAACCTTGGACCCAGGGAGGATTAGTTTTAAGTCCTTCTTCAAGCACAGATTTCTTGTGTGGTTTTAGGCAGAATTAGGCTATATAAATACCATGTGAAACCACAGGCTCCAGCTTGTGGTCGCAGATGGGCTCAGGTGAGCCGACTGAAGCAGGTACCGGTCTGTTCTCCCAGCTCTCTGCCAGCAGCTACTACCCTTGGGGAATGTCAGATTTAATGGGCTGTGATCCTCATTCACAGCTGCTGAACCTCACATTATCACACCAGGCCATGAACTGTGACTGCAGGTATACATCCTGGCTAAACCTACTGAAGATCCCAAGTCAGAACCCTTCCTCTTGTCCTGAATCAATTCCTAGCACACAGCATGAGCCCGGAGTATCTCCTAAGCCCTCCTTTGATATCGATGGGTGTAAATACATTAAAGACTGGAAGCATTAAAACCAGATGGAAGTTTTCTGTGGGATATTTTTCCCTTAGAAAATACAAATCACACATAAACAAATTTTTCACAGACATGTCAATTCTGATAACATGTTATGTAAAAAAAAAAAAAAAAAAAAAAAAAAAAGCTTTTAAATAAGGTTAAAATAGAGTGCTCTTTACTTTTTGATTCCAAACTAATTTCACCCCTTTTAAAATATTGCATTACAAGCATTACATCATACTAAATAAAATACAAATTTTGTTGTCATTTCTAACCAAATGAAATTTATAGGCTGAGTTCAAACACTTTTTCTCCAATTAATTTTTCACAGCAAATTTGAAATGTTTACTTTCATTGGGTCTTAGAATATTTTAGGGAAATTTGGGAAGAAAACAAAACAAAGCAAAACAAAACACACAAGAAAACAGGACAACAGCAAAAGTTTTGGCCCTCAAAACCTCCCCAAGGCCCTCAGATCTCGCAATCGCAAGGGCAGGTGAGGACAGGCTGGAGCTCTGAGTGTTCTTTTGGAGTGACTAAAACACGACATGGGCCAAATGCAACCACATGATACTTCCAAAATGAGAACACATATGGCTGAGCATTTCTGAAAAGTCAAAATCTGCTCGCAGTGAAATCAATGGGCGTTTTGCTTTTGACTTCTGTGGAAGCAGGGTTAAGTCAACAGTGTATAAGATGGGAAAATCCCAATCGGGGATCAAGTACAGCGTTCCCCATAAAGATTATTCATAAAGTGTGTAGACGTCACAAGAAAACAGAAGGTGCTACAGAGCTGTTATTTTTAAGCTGAGGGTGAGAAAATAGGCAACGAAGCATAGAGCATAACTTATTATGTTGCTTTGTCACCATTCTTGTTAAGAAACACAGGCAAAATATTATAAAGAGAAAAAAAAAAAGCAATTGTCTCTGTTTCTTCAGTTCAAAGGAAACATTTTCAATTTTATGTGAATTTTTATGTTTTAAATACTTCTGAATTCTCTGAAACTATTTCTAAATACTGTTTTTTAAGACCCACACAATTTCAAAACCACCAAAACACCCAAGAATATTTCTTTAAGCTACCCAGAAGACACCAGCAGATGTGTTCTCCAAACCTCTGGCTTCTACAGAATTTAAATCAGGGCCTAGCTGCCTGCAATGCTCTTGCAGAATTGGATACTGTGCCTCCTTCTATTGGCAAAGAGCAATCAATCTGGAAAATCCCAGGCAGACACTGAAGTGGATCACAGGGAGCATCTGTGCACGAAGGCGGAGACCAGTTCTAATCATCAGCATCACAGGACCATAATCCTCAAGTCCAGGCATGAGCAATTATCAGTATAAGAGCATAATTTATTCCTTGGAGTCAGACATAAGATGGATATCCCATTGGGCACAAGTTAGATTGCTCTATTCTTTTTTTTGCTTAGGAAGACCGCTTATTATGTATGAAACAGTACAAATAGCAGGCAGCATGAGCCATCAGATGAGCTTAATAAAGGGCTTCACTAAAGTTAGCAGTGTGCTCTTGTTCTGTGTGGGGTCTAAAATGCTTGCATGCAAATGAAAGTACAGCAAGTTCTTGGAGTTTTGATAGTATTCATATGGTTCAGATCTCTTACCCAGCAGCTACACTGTCATGCATACAGACCTTCGGTGTATGTCACTTGATTCACCAATGAAAAGAAAAAATGCACAAAACAAAACAAAATGGAAGATTTCAATCTAAGGGCTTTAGATTAATATTTAACCACATTCAGGAGCACTCTTGTGCCAATTGTTCTTAATACTTGTCATGAGCTACCTGTCCGACAGTTCACGGGGGGTGAGGAGGAAGAAATACCTCTCTGTATCTCACACTCTGCATCACAGCCACCAGTTCAGTAAATGCCCTGGCTGTTTGCAGTTTGTATGCAGCAGGGACCACACCAGTAGCTGGGACTTGCTATCTGTCTGGGGGTGTTCTGCTAGCACATCCCTTCCTTCCCTGTTGCTGCTTTTCTCATGAGTCTCCCAGCCCAGCCTCGTCCATCCTTTTGTAAAGCTGAATAAAAGCAGCCACTCAGTGTGGCTTGACCGACCTGTAAAATAAATTCAGAAGGGGATTTGGTTTTGCTTAGCCCAGCAGCCCCAAGTGGAACGGCAGCACCAGCCATCAGGGCTTGTGGAGAACACACATTGTTATGGCTTCACCCATGGGTGCTCCACAAAAAAGGGATCTGTTCCTCTAATTGTATTTTGAGAAGGTACATGGTGAATAGTAACAGCCTCTGCAGCATCATGAGACAGGATAAAAGCCATACAAGCTATCGGTTTATGCAGCAGGCTTCACATTAGCCAGGTGCTGATTACCTCCCAGCCCTGGAGAAGAAGCCATCCTGCAGGAGACATCCACCTCGCAGCGCCGTGGGGAGCGCCGAGGAGCGCCGCTTTTGGCTTTGGTCACTTCTTTTGGTTCTGGCCTCAGCGAGCTATTGTACATTTCTGTGCAATTACAAACCTCATTTGCAGAGCGATAGGAGGAGAGTGACTGCAGGATAGTTTCCCACAGAAATAGGAACTCACTTTCTTTATTGCAAGCAGAAATAAACAGTTCTTTGAGGCAGACAGCAGTATTTCATGTTGCAAGAGCAGGATGCTGTTCCAAAGTTTATACTAGGGAAAATGTTAATTTCTGCAAAGCACTTCCTCTACAAAACCTGGCTTTGTAAATGGAATGTGGTAGTAACAACAAACCAAATATTTTCTTCAGATGTACTTAAACCTATACACTCAGTCATCTCAAACATAAGGAAAAAAGTCAAGATGGCTACATCCATCATTAGGTTAAATACAACTGGTCACAATTAACCTCTGATAATTAACCACGCGGAGTACCTTTCACTCCTAAAAGCTGCAGTAAATGTAACACAATCTATAAATATCTCTGAGTCCCCTGATGGCTGAACTGCGGAGCCTGACCTCCAGGTTTCTGGTTTAAATGTCCGGGGTTACGAGCCCAGCGTGATGCAGCACTGACTGCTGCTCGGGTTCAGCGCTGATGGATGTCCCTTTAAAGAGCTGCAAGGTGGAATGAATGAAAAGCCTCCCCGCTGCTCGCCGCTGCCAAACAGCGCATTTTGAAATGCAACTCAGAGTCGCATCCTTGTAAAGCCTGCTGATGCAGCTCCAAATATATCTCCTGCAAGCAGTCTACCTCCTTGGTTTTTTATGCGTGTCGTTGTTTCAAGTCTTTCTTTTTTTTTTTTTCCTTTTGCGCTAAGGAGTGGAGCTTTCTCGCCTCACCGCGAGGGATATAATTCTCTGTTTCGCAGGGCGGTTTGTGACCTCAGTCTTCTGCTCTCCCTGAAAGAGCGCATCTTCCATTGACGTCAAGGGCTCTGCACACGTAGGGAGATAAGCACATTGGAGGCAAGAGCCGCTACGTGAATGAGAATGGGGAATTTTGCTGTAGGAATTCACAAGCCTCTCACAGCCTCCTCTCCTGATTAAAGCCGGTGGGATTATTACACAAATTCAGCTGCTGAGTCCTGGCTATCTGAAATCCGCCTCACACAGGGCTCTCCGCTGTTAGCCCATCCCGATTGTAAGGGCAAGACAAAAACCACCATTATCTGAAAAATCAGGCCAGATGTAAAAGGCTCGTGTCGGAGGGGAGTCGCTCACAGCAGCCCTGCCTGACATGTCAAACCTGGGGGCTCAGAGGAGCTCATAAAAATCCTCCTTGTGGTGCAGATTTTAAGCAATACGGACCCCTGGGTAAGACTGGGAGGGGGCATGGCCAGTCTTAATCACTGCTTTAGTGAGAGAAAAAATATGAGCCACATACCCATGTGGCTCAGCACAGTGCTTCAGATTAGCCCTTTGTGAGCTGGTACACCTAAGCACGTAGCGCAGCACGGGCAAGCTGCTGCAGGTCCCCAGGTGGGCAACCACTACGAAATGGCCAGCTCGTGGCCAGCTCAGAGCCCCCATGGATTAGCCCAGGCACAATGCCACCCTGCTGTGGCACTGCTGGCAGAAGAGCACGGTGTAGCACCATGTCTCCACAGCTAGCAAGTGTCCCTAAGGTGCTGGTGGCCGGGGCACACTGCAGCCCCCTGCCCTCCTGCCTCCACTGGCACCAGGAGCTGGGAGGCGACCTCCATGTCCCCAGTTCAGACAGACCCCAACATGCTCAAGAGCACACCTGAGGGATGCAGCCCTCTGCACAAACATTGGTCTCTCAAGAAAAGCTGCTGCTTATTACAGACAGCGCTACAGCTGCAGCAGAATGACAGCACACATCTGATTACACCACGGTGCACATTTAAATAGGATTATCAAAATGTGAGTTTGTGTGTAAGCTTTCCATGCTCTCACACACAATACCATTTTACATTTTTGTGCTGCTCTGCAACGTATCAATCAGGTTTGCTTCACCTTCTCTCTACCATGAGCAAGTTCGGGTGGCAAGCAAGAGACAACATGCATTTGAAGAGATGCATGTATATAGCTAAATCCCAGTTTTCTGTAGCAAAATCTGGAGGGAAGGGAATGCTGTCAGTAGGCAAGCAAACACAGGTAGCGATGTTCCTGGCCTGACTGCTGTACGTGGTGCAGCATCATGCTGGAAACTTCAGTACACAAGGCCTGGGTAGGACTGCTGAAGCGAGTGGTGCCTGTTTGTGTACACAGCTTACCACATTACAGAATTTAAGAAATATTAGTGATTTAAACCCTGAGCGAGGACATGCAGACGAGAGGTGAGTCCTCAGCCTGACCTCCCAGTTTTCCTGATGTGACATGCCAGCACTGGTGGCCTCACTGCTGACAAGGGCTGAGAGGACTGGGAAGGAGGGCTGGGGTGTGGGCTCATGGATGAACCAGATTCCACAAAGCAC